>NW_006282381.1:2019694-2022817 GCF_000327345.1 Myotis davidii
TTTTATGAAATCATAAAAATATATATTTTAAAAAGTCAGTGTTTGAGCCAAGGCGTTCCTTGATTTGATCCCAACTTAACAGTCACAAGGCTTCCCTCTCACTATATCAATTGGTACATCTCATTCTTCGACAAAATTAACCAACTCACCAATATGTTCTGAACTTAACTTTCTTGCAGCCTTGTCCTTTGTTTTTGCTGTTCCCTCTGCATCCACTGGCCACTAGTCTCCACCCCAGGTCCTATTCTGGAATCCTATCTATACACAAAAATGCCAGTTTCCTTTGTCTTCCATCCCAGAACTTCCTCTTCACCTGACCTTCTAATGATGGGGTTCCTCGGGGCTCAATGTTAGCTCTTCTAATTTTATATTCCTTGCCTAGATAATTTTATTCAATCTCTCGTTAAGTTACCATCTATATGCTGATGACTCAGAAATGTATGTGCTCAGCGTAAATATTTATAGAGGTTTATATCCAATTACTGGCTTGATGTAATCATTTGAATATTTCCTAGACATTTAAAACTTGGTCTGACACCAATGGAAGTCTGGTGCATCCAACACCTCAAATCTGAATGTCCACTGGTGGTCCTTAAACCAGTAAAAGACACTTGTACTATCTAGTAGCTCATCCTGAAAATGTGAACGTTTTCTTCAGCATTTCTTTGTCCCTTACCCTCATACTAGATCTAAATCTTGCTGCGTGAGTACCCAACATATTTCTCAATCTCAACCTCATCTTTTTATGTCCATAGATACCACTCTAACCTAGGTGACTATGGTATCTTCTTTTAACCAGTCAAATAAACGAATTATCTCTCTTATAATTTATTTTGTCTCCACTTGATCCGTTCTCCATACAGCAGGAGATCTTTGTAAAGGAATCTCTGATCATGCCAACCTCTGGAATAAAACTTAGCAGTATTTTCCTGTTGCCCTTGTGATGTGGTCCAAAATCCAAGCCAGGTCTACGGAGATCTATGTCATCAGCCCTCGGCCAACTGGTCTGCACATCCTGACACTCTTCCTTCACACTCTTGCATGATAACTCCCTCCAGCTTCCCATCCTGTTTATACGCTTTTCCTCTATATGGGATTCTCTTTCCCCACCCTCTTTATTGTGTAACATCATTTGGTCCTCTGGATTCATCTTACATGTTACTGCTTCTGAGAAACCTTCTGTAAACACTGGACCCAGTTAGAACCCCTTATTTTCATTGCCAAAGCATCATGTGCTTCTTCTATGAAGGAGCACATGACTTCTATCACCAGATTCTTTGTAATAATTGTATTAAAGCCTTCCTTCCCCACTAGGCTACAGAGCTTTGCCTAATCTGCTGACCATTCTGTCCTTCACTCCTAGCATAACGGCTTGGCCAATGGTCAGCACGTAATACATTTTGCCCCTGTTTTTACAGGTTGAAATTGTGTCTCTTAAAGACATATGTTGAAGTTGTAACCTCCAGTATCTCAGAATGTGATCTCATTTGGGAACAGGGTCTTTGCAGATTTAATACGTTAAGGTCATACTGGAGTAGGGTGAGTCTTTCTCCAATATGACTGGTGTCCTTTAAAGAAGACAGCGGACGATAGGAGGGAGGCAGAGAGTGACGCGCTACAACTGTCAGCCAAGAAAAGCCAAGGTTTGCAGGGCGAGAGCAGCAAGGATTTTACTCAGAGTCCCAGAGGGAGCATGGAACTGCTGGGAAGTGTTAGTACCCTGATTTTGGACTTTTATACCCACTAGAGAACACTGTCTGTTGTCTTAAGCCACTCAGTTTATGGCATTTTGTTACGGTAGCCAGGAAAACCAATATAGCCACACACTCACGCATTTGTTTACTACACAATGTGTTCATTCTGGTCCTCAGTGCCTGGCAATCTTTCCAACAAATACGTGCTCAGTAATAAAATGCTGATAGAGATAGAGTAATTATATATAAACATAGTCACTATCTACCCATCTGCTTACCTGTGAATAAAGACAAGTAGTTAGCAGCCAACTGCTAAATTTACACTTACAACATAACCCCCAGATCTCATTCCTATGGCTTTATCCAAGAAACATGCAAATTAAAATGTACAAATGTTATAGCAGCATTGTTCATAATAGGCCAAAACTGGAATTGACCAAAATGTCCTTCAATGTGTGATTTGATGAGCCATGAAGCCTACATGCAATGGTATACTAATCAGCAATAAAGGAGAATAAACTATGGAGAATACACAAACAACATGGATGAGTCTAAAAATGCATTCTGCTAAGTGAAAGAAGCCAGACTCACACGTGTTCATAGTGGTAGAACTGCATGTAAATCTAAAAGTTAAAAAAAGCCCAGCCAGTGTGACTCACTGTTTGAGCATCAGCCTATGAACCAGGAGGGGGGGTTGTGCAGGAGGCAGCCAATCAATGATTCTCTCTCCTCATTGATGTTTCTATCTTTCTCTCCCTCTCCCTTCCTCTCTGAATCAATAAAAATATATATTTTAAAAAACATAAAAATTAAAAGAAAAACATGGGAGCAATAAGGAAGAATACTAAATTTAATCTATGAATCAAATATTTTTTTTAAAAAAGCTGAAAAGGATGGTGTTTCCTAGAAAGTGGCTGTTCTTTCTGAGCAAATTGCATCAAGTCTTCCTAAGATGAAACCTGGTGTAGGCAAACCATTTCTGCCCTCATGCTATCATGTAACAAAACGAAGAACATTTTACCGGAATTTGTAAAAAGTACTTAAGGCCTTTTTAGTTCCTCACCACTCATCCAAAGCTGGCCCTGAGCGGTAGCGGCTGGAGGCCCTTACTTTATAACGGTGACTTCCCACTCGCAGCCTCAGTGGAGTGAATGGATGGTTCCAGTCCAGCTCCGAATGGACAAGCGTCTGCCTATCACAGATTGTACTGATTGTCACCTGCTGCCCGATTCAGTGGGCCCCTAAGAGCAAACGAGCCTCCGAGCTAAAACACACTATAGGACAGTCTTGCATTTAACACCAAATTAGAACCCTTGGCGCTGTCAGCCTCCCTGGGTGCTCGCAGACCTTGAGTGGCTCGTGAGCAGCTTTGCTGTGGTTTGTGGAGGCTGGAGACCTGAGTGTTTTTCCAGCAAGCCTCCCAGGTCTG
>NW_006282381.1:2042461-2051079 GCF_000327345.1 Myotis davidii
TGCCCTCATGTTATCATGTAACAAAACGAAGAACATTTTACCGGAATTTGTAAAAAGTACTTAAGGCCTTTTTAGTTCCTCACCACTAATCCAAAGCTGGCCCTGAGCGGTAGCGGCTGGAGGCCCTTACTTTATAACAGTGACTTCCCACTCGCAGCCCAGTCCATCTCCGAATGGACAAGTGTCTGCCTATCACAGGTTGTACTCATTGTCACCTGCTGCCCGATTCAGTGGGCCCCTAAGAGCAAACGAGCCTCCGAGCTAAAACACACTATAGGACAGTCTTGCATTTAACACCAAATTAGAACCCTTGGCGCTGTCAGCCTCCCTGGGTGCTCGCAGACCTTGAGTGGCTCGTGAGCAGCTTTGCTGTGGTTTGTGGAGGCTGGAGACCTGAGTGCTTTTTCCAGCAAGCCTCCCGGGTCTGCCCGTAAACACACCCCAGAACCATTGCACCAGCACCTCCACACAGCAAACACAGAGGTAGCAATTTTGGAACAATTTTCCCCCTTTGCATGCCATAATAAATGCAGGTTTCAGGCCTCAAGTTTCTCTGTTAGATCGCCTGGTGGTGTTTATTTTCCTTTCATTGCCTGAAGCTTAAATATCTCCTCACTCTAAATCATGGATGGGGAACCTTTTTTGTGCTGAGGGCCACTTGGATATTTATAACATCATTCGCAGGCCTTCCTTACAAAATTATCAGCCTAAAAATGAGCCTGCTGTATTTGGTCAAACAATTAACTCACTCCTAAAGCCTTGGCAGGGCCAGATCAAATGATTTCATGGGCCTTATATGTATGGCCTGCGGGCCGGACGTTAGAGAAATTGATACTGCTATTTTGTCGTGCATGGTCCAGGGTGGGGTGATCTACATCGTCTTCTCCCATAGTCTGATGGATACAGCTGACTTGACGAGCGGAGGCACACTGACTGTTTTTCAAGATTTCTAGGGTGGCATCATCCTAATTTAGTTATGTGATCCAAAGTTTGGTCATGAGCTTGGCAAAAAGTGGAATGTATATCATCCATGTCCTCAGATGGATAGGATTGAGGAAGCTGACTTTACCAAACAGCTTAATAAAAGATTGCAGCACAGTCCAAAACATAAATAAAAATCGCTTGTAAATACACAATTAAAACCCTGCTTTCCATGGCATTGTCAACACTGCCCGTCCCTGTGGTACAATGTATGTGGAAAGCAGTGTTCTGTAGTTCAAATGTATCACCTGTGTCTCTAATTCAAGGGCTACTCACAGTGATCACTCAGCGAAAACATGAGGGCTGGTATTGATGACAGATGTCCAAGTATTTGAGTTGTATCGCTTATTTTTTTATATATAAAGAAGGCAGTTGGTGCTATAGTGTATGTGCATTTTTTAGTTTGAATCACTACACTGTCTTTTGATGAGTCTTTCAGAACACAGGTAAAAGATCAAGCTTTGTGAGTAAATGTCAGGATCATCTAATGAGGGTATATATTCCCACGGCCAGTGTACTACGATTGTTTCATTACTATGTTGTGAGTACTGCTGTGTGAAATTTAACTGTCACTGCTTATTATTGAACTCATAATTGTAATATAATTACTGTGTTTATAATGTTCATGTTTCATATTAGGAAGTTAATAATGTCTAACATTGATAAGACAAAAAATAGCATCACACATACCTTTTTTAAAAAAAACATAGAGATAACTGCCCGAAGAAAAAGTTAAAGGAGTTGAGAGTAGTAACTGCATTCATCAGCAGAAGGGAGGCTTTGTCTAAAAAAATACTGATGTTTACTATACTATTTTATCTTCATGAACTATGTATATTTTCTATGCTACTTTATTACATATGTATTCTATTTTATGTATAATGATAAAATTGGTAATATATGTGAGTATATTTCATAACACTTTATTGAAATATTATATACCATACCACTCAGATGATTACATATTTATATAGAACATTTACTTTATTAACTATTCTCTATCACATAGCTTTGTAGACATTGTCTTTTATCACATCAATTCCCCTGAGAATAACCAATTCCATTTTATATTTTCTGAATATAAGTTTAATATTAACACTCAGATTCTGTGACCTTTTACTTGCATATATTTCCCTAATATATCTTCCTGTCACTGGGTCCAAGCTATGTAGTCTCTTCGCTACTCATTTCAGATGTCAGATTTATGCCTTGCTTGGAATTAATGGATGTTAATAGTTTTTGCATTCATTTTTTTTAAAAAAATAAGCCAATCATGCAATGTCATAACACCGGTTTATCACAAAAAAAGAAAGTCTTGGATAAACAAGAACGATTCCACAGCGAAAAAAGTTTTTCAAAACAGAGTCACCCAGAAGAACTTGAATTTTATGGTCCATATCAATATTTTACTGCGGTTACAACGCTAACACAGATGCCAAGATGGTTTATGTCGCCAAATGGTCCTTTTATTTTGCAGCACATGTTGCGTGTTCTCTTTAGCAGGGACACATCTGTTAGAATGTTTTTCTTTTCTCTCTCTCCCCACATTTCTGTCTTTTTTTGTTTGTTTGTAATTCTAGTTCCTCTAAGGATACAAACTCATACATCAGCCCGACGCGTGTTTTATGACTTATAAACATTGTTCAACAATGCCATTGCCAACAGTTGTGAGAGAGAAAATCACCGCTTTGGGAAAGGTATTTCGAGTGGCAAAAAAGTGCTTTTCATTAGACTGAATTCTCCAGGTTTAGAACCTAAGCCGTGTGCGTGATTACCGAAGACAGCTGGGTGTTCGATTCTCTCGGGAGCAAACAGTGCAGGGACAGAAATAAACAGTTGTTCCCTGCCCTGCCATTCAGCTGGCTTCCTCTTTGCCCTCCTTTACTTTGAGTTGGAATCACTAGCTGGCTTGGCAGAAGTTGGCTCCGTGGTCGGGGAGGGGGTGTGCTCGCTCTTTGTGCCAGGGAAAACGAGGAGGTGTGTTGTGCTCAGGAGCCTCTGCCAGGCTTCCTCCCTCCAGCTGCCCGGGCCTGTCTCCCCCACTGAGTTGAATCAACATTTGCAGAGGCAGCCCCTCCGGAGTGATCAATGAGAGGTGCTGCTTGGAGAGGAACTGAGTGGTTTAGCGCAGTGGGGAGGCAGCGGCAGATTGATGGCCAACCCCAGGAGGTAGGGGACAGACCAGACCGACAGTGGCTGTTAGAGCCGCTACATATACCTGAAAGGATGGTGCCAAAGACGGGGAGTGGAGTAGTGCAAGGAAATGAGCATAGCCTGCCAGACACGGATAAGCTTTCAGAGTTCATTTGGGTATCCTTCGCAGGTTAGATTTTGGGAAGATTAGCACTTGATAACTACCATTGAGTTGAGTAGCAAAAATCCCCCAAGACAGGTGAAAACAAAAAACATTAACATTTCAGAAAAGAGGCAAGTGTGTGTGTGTGTGTGTGTGTGTGTGTGTGATGGAGCAGGATGAGGCGAAGTTTGGTCGTATATCCCAATCTTCTGTTTCTTGGTTTACCTAAATTTGATCCATATAATAGGCCTCAATAAAAATCATATATATCTGAATCAACCTTAAAACCTTTACTATTTTAACGGAGGCACTGTAGACTTAAGTTGCTCTTATATTTTTTTGTGGTGTGTGGTTTTTTCCAAGGGAGGAGTGAGAATAAGGTTTTGTTTGTGATTAAGACTGAGTTTGATTAAGACTTAGTTTATGGACATGCATCCTATAACTCTTAGCTGCCTTGCTACTAAGGCAATTAATGGGTAATAGTTTGGTATATAAAAATGGTATAACAGTTCTGAGCAATGAGGCAGTGGGTGACATCCTATTTTAATAGCACGGTGATGGATCTTTTACAAAAAGGTTATGCAGCCCTGGCCAGTGTTCTCAGTGGTTAGAGCATCTGCCTATGTACCAAAAGGTTGAGGGTCTGATTCCTAGTCAAGGGCATGTGCCTGGGTTGCAGGTTCCATCCCTGGTCCTGGTCTGGGCAAGTGTGGGAAGCACCCAACTGATGTGTCTCTCTCCATTGATGTTTCTCGCTCTCTCGCACAAGTAGAAAGTAAAACCAAGACATTGGGGATCTCTCCCTCCCTTCCTCCCTTCTACTGTCTCTGAGATTCAACGGCAAAAATACCCTCTGGTGAGGATTACCAAAAATAAAACTAAAAAAAAAAGATTATTCATAGCTATAACACCTCAGCTTTCACAAATAGATGGGAATCCCAAGTCTTTGGGGACTGCTCCCTCTCTTTTCCGTTTTAAAAAAAGAGCCCTATCGCAAATCCAGGGTGGCTGATTTTTACAGCGAGAGAAACACCAAACAACTTGCTTCATTTCAAATTTGGGTTACTGTAGGGCTTTAAAAGTTATTTTTAATATTCACCATCCTGCTTTTGATGTTAAAATATGTACGATTACAGAGCCGCAAGTAACAATTAACTTGAAAGCCATGATAAGGAATTAATTCATTCCATTATCAGCCTTGAGTAACTTTGTATGATTCCATTCCTAATAAACGATGCTTACAGTCAACTTAGAGTTCCTTTGGCTAAAACAAGTATGTGGCTGGAGATAACCTGTTTTATTTAGTTATGTTTTAAACGCTAAGCAACAAAGGTAACTTTACTACAACTTCTACCCAAACAACACTTTGTGCTTCAAACGCAGAAACCCCTGGTGCAGTATCATAATCTACTTTCCTGATTGATATCTCATAAACCACAAAGTTGATTCTTAGTATAATGTATTCAACTGAATCATTACCATGGCATGAAATACCTATTCAACCTGAGGGTAATAATCCATGATTTAGGAGTAAAAATTTGCCTTAAAATATATTAGAAAGACTTCAGTATATTTGGCTCAAAAATTGGGGGCGGGGTTTATGAAATGAGTGTAATATAGATAATATTATATAAAAACAAATCAATATTAAATGTATGTGATATTTAGCATATTGACAGAGGTCATCCAGGAGCACAGACTCTACCATTGTAGACCATTTTGAAGTTATTCACGTTTGTGTTCTTGGTCTGATCTGCCTGTTGTCATTTGCTTGTTCTAATGGACAGTGCTTTGCATGGGGAGGGGCAAAACAAGCTACTTCTCCAGGCAAAGCTGCCTGGATGGCAAAAATCCATCATTCTATCTGTTGGCTTGTCATTTTAAACAAAATTAAACAGTTTACATCTTTAGTGTTAAAGGGGGGCGGAGGGCAGTGATATGGTGTTAACAATGGTTTTACTTAAATTTTCAGGATGCCCCTTTTTGAAAATATCAAACTTTCAAACTAACAGGGAGTTGGAAGTTACACTTTTTTCCCCCGTTGACAACTGTACACCAGAGAGCCACCTGCTGGTTTTCACAAAGAAATGCATCTCTGATATCTGTGATGGGAAAGAAAGAAAAGAAAATCGGGGCGGGGGGGAACCAACAATAACACCAATGAGCAAATTATTTTAAGGTTGATTATTTGATGGTAAAATACGTGAGTCTGTTGACTTCATTTAGTGCTGACATTTATGTTTCACGTGGCTTTTCACTCCCCCCTTAAATGAATGCTTTTTAGAAAGTGAATTAGGTCCATACAGTGTGGCAATAAGCACTACCATGGTGTTCAATGTGTTTTCTCATATAGATATTGACAGCAATGATGGGAGAGAATCACTGACTGGCTGCCTCCTGCACACCCGACACTGGGGATCGAGCCCGCAACCCGGGCATGTGCCTGACAGGGAATTGAACCATGACCTCCTGGTTCATAGGTCGATGCTGGCTGGGTTGAAGTATATTTTTAAATTGCATTTTGCTCTCTATTAGTAGAGCATGGTTACTAACATGATTAGTGACTTACGATGTTGACAAATTAAAGGCTTGCTAAATCCAGAAATATGAACTAAACTAAGAGTTGGTTTGGTCGCCAGGGAAGAGTGCCTTCACAGTGTCATCCTATTCTACTTCAGAGGTCATATAGCATTAGGTTTAATTTCCAGTTGGGTGGCCTGATTAATTTTTAAACACGTTTTGCTTTTGTTTCTATTAAAATGCTTGTGGTTTGGGTTCCATGGTAGTTGAGGTTTTCTTGTCTTCTTGATGAAATATTTCGTTCTTGTAATCTTTTCATCTACTGTCACAAGTTGGTAACTTTACACTTAATTGCTGAGCTGGGCTTCTCTTCTGTGTAGTACTGAGACTATTTTCCCTTTCAAAGAGAACTATGGGAGCTCTGCAGTCTAGGAAATTACAGTGATAAATACATGAAACAGTTATGGGCCTGTGCTGGCTTCCCAGCTTCCCAGTTCATTGGAAAAGTTACTTAACCACTCTGAGCTGTCCCTCCTTTATCAAGAAACATTAGGTTAAAAATATCTACCACCAGATCCACAGAGTATGCACTGAGGACATTTCTGTTCCTTAAAGGGTGCGAATCATAGTGTATGTAAAATCTGTTTGTTCAGAAAAAATTTCATGTCATTCAATGTGTATTAAATACTTATTTTCCTAAATACTTATTTTCCTATGGGCCGCATGCCTCATTCTATCTTCTATCTTTTAACTTTTTTTTTTTTTTTTTTTTTTTTTTCAGGGTGTATTTTAAATTTAGAATAAGCAAGAATTGTCAGGGCGTAGGAAATATTATTCTCACTCCACAGATCCAGGGACTTGGCTGCTATACAGATTTGGGCCATTCGGTTTATGTGACAATAATTTGATGAGTTCCACAACCAATAAAACCCCGTTATTCTGTCATGTTCTGAGGCTGGAAGCTTAGTAACCTGTGAATCATGATTTCTGAAGAACTGCCACAACTCACAGAATACCTATAATGCGCCAGAAACTATCGTAGCATATATAATTCTAATAACGGAAACATACCTTTCTCCCTCAATAATTTTCCATTATATTTAGAATTAAATCCAAATTCTTGTCTCTGGCCATTTAGGCCAAGCATGTCAAACTTGTGGCTGGTGGGCCGCATGCCTCGTTTATGATTACACCATGTGTGATTTGGCCCCTATTGAACTCTCCGAACTTTATCTCATGCTGCTTTTCCCAAGGCCATGGGCCTCCTCTTGGTGAAGTTCTCCCTAACTGAGGACCTCGTTTTTCTCTATTTTACCACCTCCCTCCAGCTCTTTGCTTGCTTGGTGTGCACCCCTAAGTTTCTTCACCAGGGAGACTCTGCCATTCTACCTACATGTCTCCACCTTCCCCTTTAATCTGTTATCACTGAACCTTTGGTTTGTTTCATCAGAAGTTATTGCAACTTGTAACCAGCTTTCTGGACGTTTATATCCACACTGCTTTCCTCCCCCCAGGCTCCAAGAGGCAAATACCCCAAGTGTTGATTCATCAACCTATACCTCTCTCCTACCAGGTGCTTGGCCCCTAATTGCTGAATGAATTAACCCTGCCATGGCCGATGCCTTGTCCCCATTGGAGGTATTAAGCAGCCAGTGTGAGACACTGGTAATTGGCAGCCTCCATTTGAACCCGGGTCCTGCTGACTCCAAGCCTTTCCATCACTCTCTCATACCCCGGATGTTCTCACAGAGTCTCAGAAAAGACATTCCTGTGCACAAAGATCGAAACCCTGAGCTCTGCATTGCACACTGCCAACAGGTGAGGTGAGAGTGATATTTTGGGGGAAAAGGTAAATCCATCCTGGAAGCTGTCTACTGTCTGAGGGTTCCCAGAATGTCAGCGTGGAGCCCCTAAAGAGGACAGAGGAGTTTGCCTCCTCCGGGGAAAGTGGAGCTGATGATCCTCACCACTTGAAAGCTGAGGCTGGTCCTGAAGTGATAGCTCCCCAGCAGGCCGCCTTTACTATAAAGCGCTGCCTTCATTAGCCATGCAGAGAGCTAGCTTCCCCGCTCTTTCTCAAGATTGAAAAGGGAAAGCATTCTCCAGAAACCTACCTTTTTTCTCAGTAGCCTGCTTCCAGAGTCCCCTGGACATCTCTCAGGCTAATCACGCTGCCAGTGGCACAGACCCAGCCTGCATGAAGACATGCCTCCCCTGCCGGCCGGTGTGGCTCAGTGGTTGAGGGTCGACCTATGAACCGGGAGGTCACGGTTTGATTCCTGGTCAGGGTGCAGCCTGGATCCCCAGTGTTGGGTGTGCAGGAGGCAGCTAATTAATGATTCTCACTCATCATTGATGTTTCCAGTCTCTCTCTCTCCCCCTCTCCCTTCCTCTCTGAAAGCAATTAAAAAATATATATATTTTAAAAGAAATGCTTCCTGAAATTGGGGCCACAGAGTCCTTGTATTGGAATCTGGGAAATACTCATGAAACAGATCCCAAGTGTGTAAGACTCTAATAAAACTGAGTCTTGGGGTGACCCTCATTTCAGCACATGACCTCTCAGTTATTCTCATGCTTTAAGCCGATAGATACCTAGGGGTTGTCTAGTCTTTCAGGCTTCTCTAGCCATGATCACTCCTTCGAAAGCAAGTTTAAACCTGCACGGAATGGTTACAACCTGTTTTTCTTACAGTTTCTCAGCACAGTAAACCAGCTCTCAGTCACTGCATACATTAAAATGGTAGAGGAATTGAACCTTCTGCCCTGACCCACATGCCCTGGTCACGGGGGAGTGCTCTGCCTTCCAAATAGGCTTTCC
>NW_006282381.1:2051410-2067329 GCF_000327345.1 Myotis davidii
GCATTAACCACCTATTGGCCAAGCACTCTGAATATCTGAAGGGCTGAGTTTGTGCCTTGCACATTCCTGAATCCCCAGGAATTAAGATGATCCAAGAAAGAAACTCTCATTAAAAATACAAAACAAAAATGAGACAGCCGCCACAATTTGTTAAGGGCTGTGACAGAAGTCTGCCTAAGAGGTGTTGTTGACAGGCAACACACCCCAAAGAAATGTATTTCCCCACAAAACTGTAAGCCATATATGGTAAAAGCCACATCTTTCCCATTTCCGAACCCCTAGCACTTAGAGGTCCAATTAGTATATAGGAAGGAGGTTCCCCATAAACAAAGGCTGAATGAATACCTGAGGGAAACAGGAGGCAGGATAATGACTCAGCTGGTGGGTGGAGTTAAGGTGAAATAAATTCAGACAAAGAACATATGCACAAAATCCAATAAGTATTTCAGACCATTCCTATTGGGGCTCCAAAATGATGCCTGGGCATGACGGGAAGTGGGGTGTGTACCTTTCCCACACATCCCCATTTCCTTTGCCCGTCATTTATGGATTTATACTGCTGTCCTCTTTTTCTCTCTGGCTTAGGACTCAGAGTATCAAACTTAGCTCTTCTGTGATCTGGGGCCCGGTCTATGTTGGGTCATCAAGACAACCATCTTCCCTAGACGGAAGTGGCCAGTTATCTTCTTAATTGGTACCCGCGAGGACATCAAGTGATTTTAAAATTAGTCATGGACTTGTTAGAGACAACCCTTACTAGTGGAAATTCTACTTGCCCCCTGGTAACAAATCCTGTGGTTGGATTCTGGCTCTGCCACTTTTATGCCCTGTTTTCTTAAAGGAGATGCTGAAACTGTATTAGGCTTACTTAGTTACATTATTTGTAAAATACCAGTAATGATACTTCATAGGGCGGTTAGAAATAAGGTGAATGGCAAGCAAATAAAGTTTCTGGTACCTTGTTTTTCCTCCACCAATACATCTCCTTCCCTCTTCATGTTGTAAAATCAGCAGTTGTGTTCCTGACGGACACTGGATGTCAGGCCCAATAACAGTGCTGCTGTTTTTTTATTTGCTTTCCTGTCCCTTCTCAGCAGTGATTTTATTTAAGTTTGATTAATTGAGCAAATTATCTCAACTTAACAATGGAAGTGCCCCTTGTTCTTGTGTTAAGTAAATACGGTTTCCTTTTTGTATATGTTTCTTTAGTTTCATTATTAGAAACACTGCTTCCACTGCCTCCATTTCAAAACATGATATTTGGAATTTTACTGTATGTTAAATTGATCTGAGATAGAATTGAAACCACTTTGTTTCATAAAACATTAGCCTATATGTGTATGTCTTATTATATTTGTATATTATATTTTTGTATATCAGATTATCCTCATGTCTCACTGTTCCCAACCAGAGTTATGGTGACAAGCATAAAGTAGAAAGAAAATACAAGGAAAATACACGAACACAGACCCATAAAGACACACACACACACACACACACACACACAGAGAGAGAGATAAAATAAATATAAAGGCATGAAACGAAGGTCAGTTTAAGGTCAAACTTCAAGCCATGTTCTTTAAGGCCTACAGCAGCCAGAGCTGGGTTGCCACTGTGAAATTTGGTTCTGGAATGCCAGTAATCCAGTGGAAACCAACAAGGCCAGTTACAGTTCAAATTCTACATGACACAAAATGCATAGGAAATGTACTGATGTGCTTGTTCTAAGGCTCTGGTTGCAGTGCTCCCAACCTTTTCCATGTCACTGGAGCTCAGGGAAAGTGTCATATTTTTAAGGTGTACAGTGATAAATAGATGAGGTTGCTCTTAGCCAGAAGAAATGAACCCTGAGGTCTTGCCCTCTGTCCCCAAAGACTGAGCAAACCAATATCATGCACACCTCCCAGCTCACCAGCATGCCAGGGACACAGGGTGAACACTTGATTATAGAAAACACCCTGTGGGAACCACGCCAGAGACCCTGAATAGTCAAGGCCTTGTTGTTAGTCTGCCGGAATGGCTAAGGCCACTCTGAGCATGGGAATCTTTATCAGAATGTTCAGAGCTAAGATATGATAAACAGGTGCAAGGACAGCAATTACAGTACACTGCGCACATGTGATTTGCTGTAGCCAGAATGATCAATGTAACTATTAGCATGAGGCCTCTTTTGTCTAAGTGATATAATACGTTACTGACCAGCTAGGAGTGTACTGGGGAGAAGCTGAGGCAGGCTCAGAGGATGTAGCTCCTATGTGTGTAGGAAAGGCTGGAGAGGTTGGAGAAGCTGCTGAGGCAGGGAGCTCAGGTACCACTACGATGTGAGGCAGTGAGTCTAGGGCTGTGGTTGGCAAACTGCGGCTCGCGAGCCACATGTGGCTCTTTGGCCTCTTGAGTGTGGCTCTTCCTGAGCCTTAGGAGTACCCTAATTAAATTAATAACAATGTACCTACCTATATAGTTTAAGTTTAAAAAATTTGGCTCTCAAAAGAAATTCAGTCATTGTACTGTTGATATTTGGCTCTGTTGACTAATGAGTTTGCCGACCACTGGTCTATGGCAATGTGTGGCTGCTCAAATAATAACTGTGGGTACAGAAGATAATGCTGCTTTGTGAGAAAGATGTATTTAGTTTATCAGCCGGTATGTAGCTGCCTGTTTTATGGACTACTTGAAGAACTGTTTTGTTTGATGGCTATATGGCCACGGGCTTCTGCAATAAAGTCTCATTCTTATATACCCACAACTTCTCATGGCTTCTCTGTCTACTACCCGATGTCCAAGAAGGTCCAGCCCCTGGCAGAGGGGCTTGGCCTGGGTAGTTAAGGCAATGGGCAGGGTTTGAGAAGGAACCTGTTCTAGTACTTGGTATAGTCAAGAGAATTCAGAAGAATACATGGACTCAGAGCACAGTTCTCCAGCCGTGCTCTAGCCGTTTCTGGCACACGTTGACAAACTTTCTCAGGCCTCGATACAAGTCAAGGGCTACGTTTTCCTAAGAATGACTCCTAAGGTCCTTTGAGACAAATCCATGGAACAGCAAAGCACAATTTAGTAAAAGAAATTCCACCAGAAGCTAAAATATTATGGCCCAGGTACCTAGCTTTGTGATTGTCTGGCTGGATCCAGAAAGAAAATGTATACCTGGAGAAATGGATGGATTGCTTATCTCACAGGCAAGTTAAATCCCATCTACTTGATAAAGCCTAGAGTAATCAGGAAATGAAAGAGAATAATGGATTCCCCCTCAGTGAAAATTGACACCCACTCGCAAGTTTCAGGGAAAGTGAATTTCCAGAGGAAAAAAAATGTGCTTGGGTTGTGTAAGTCAGGCTGGAAGGAGCCATCTGTATGCAAAGAGACTTGAGTTAAGGACTTAGTGCAATTGCTTTCTGTCATCTGGATCACAAACAAGGTGAACAGATTTAAAGTGAAAAGGCTTATCTATAAACCTGGTGGAAAATAGAGCCAGATCATCATAGTACAGAGAACCAAAGGAACATAAAAGGAAGAGCAAGCATTTATCTTCTAGTTGGGAAAGAGGAAGATGGAAGAGACTAGCTCAGATACTCGGCATCCTTTCCATTCTGATATCAATATTATTTCTATAAACGACTATTTTTCAGAATGTTCATAGTTGCTTGCTCATTTGTTTTCTTACAAAACCCAGGGGAATAGGACAGGAAGAAATCTATAGGCATAGTCTTCAATGTCGTTAGGGACATTGTGGTTTACTTTTTGTGGGTTAGTGATTTGTTAATAAAAAAACAGGAAAGAACATGTCCATTGGACTGCTTATGAATTTGATGGTGAAAAGTTTTCTCTCGCATGTTACTTGTATGGTGTCCTAACTTTTATTACCTTACCTAGATTTAAATGAGTATAGATGTGACGTAAGTAGAGACATTTCATCATTGCAGAATCCAACATTGACCTCAGGATTAAATTCTTCTGCCTTGTGGGACCAAGAGAAAAGAAAGTGGTCCACAAGGTGGACGAACATCTTGGTGAGACATCTAAGAAGGGGTGGCAATTTCTCTGACCAGAGAACAGGCAGGAAGAAAAGGATAAGCAGTAGGGAATATATCTTCTATTCCACATGTGAGAACAGGAGGCGGAATTGGTTGGGTTTTTGTTGTTGTTTGCAAGTGAGATACAAATTCTATCCATATGGCTTAAAGCACATAGAGATTTGTTGCCTGTAGTAACTGACAAGACCAGGGATGATTATTCTTTCACCTTGCTTGGAAGTCCATATAGGAGTGATTAGTACAGATTTCCGTTGTTAAAAGAGCCCCACTGCTTAAAATACATATTAACAGCTCTGGCCCATCAGAGTGATTTGGATTTCAATCATCCTAGCAAGTCTCTATTTATAAGGAGTATAACAAATATTGTTTTTCTTATGATAATCCCAGACCATCACTCTAAGCCCATGTTCTCCTGAAATTCATAATTTAGAGTTGGTTTGACATGATTGAGTGATTTTTTCATTTTCAGTTACAATTGACATTCAATATTATTTTATGTTGGTTTCAGGTGTATAGCATAGTGGTTGTACATTTTTATAATTTATGAAGTGATCTCCCCCTGATGATTCAAGCACCTGCCTGGCACTATACATAGTTATTACAATATTATTGACTATATTTCGTGTATTGAACTTTATCCCCATGGCTATTTTATAACTGCCAATTTATACTTCTTAATCCCTTCAATTTTTCATCCAGCTACAAACCCTCCTCCCATCTGGCAGTCCTTGTTCTCTGTATCTGTGAATCTGTTTGTTTTGTTTGTTCATTTATTTTATTATTTAGATTCCACATATAAGTGAACTCAATATGATATTTGTCTTCTCTGTTTGATATACTTAATTTAGCACCTAGGTCCATCTATATTGTCTTGAATGGTAAGATTTTATTCATTTTATGGCCAAGTACTATTCCATTGTATATATGTACCCCATCTTCTTTATCCACAAGTCTGATGGGAATTTGGGTTGTTTCTATATCTTGGCAATTGTAAATAGCATTGTAATGAACATAGGGGTGCGTATATGTTTTTGAATTAGTTTTTGGATTTTTTATATATATATATACCCAGAAGTGGAATTTCTAGGTCATGAGGTAGTTCTATTTTCTTTGGGCAACCTCCATACTCTTTTCCGTAGTGGCTGCACCAATTTGCATTTCCACCAACAGCACAAGAGGGTTCCCTTTTCTCCACATCCTTGCCAATCCTTGTTGTTCGTTAATTTATTGCTGATATAGCCAGTCTGCCTTATACCCAATGAGGTACTATCTCATTGTGGTTTTAATTTGCACTTTTCTAGTGATTAGTAATGTTGAGCATCTTTTCGTATGTCTATTGGCCATCTGCAGTGACAAGATTGACTTAAATGACTAGTACAACTATGTCAGCAAGCAGGAGCACTGCTCAGCACGGCTGCTCTGAGTAGTTGAGTCCATATATTATTCTCAGTTCTTTCTGACTATGCCAGGGCTGGTTCATTCTCGAACCCTGCCCACTGTACTAACTGTAGGGAACTTAGTCCAAGTTCCTCCCTTTATCCTCCGCTCACCAGTAACAGGTGGTGGGTCTGAGCCCCTCTGCCTGGGGCTGGACCTCCTTGGATGCCAGGTCTTAGAAGGAGAAGCCATGAGAAGTTGTGGGTATATAAGAATGACTCTTTATTGTAGAAGCCAGTGGCCATAAAGCCGTTACACAGAACAGTCCTTCACAGCAAAGTCCATACCGGCAGGCAGCTGTACACTGGCTGGTGAGCAGATACATCTTTCCCACAAAGCAGCATTAGTCTCTGTACCCACAGCTATTATCTGAGCAGCCGCACGCTGCACCCTAAACTCATTGCAGCTTCCGTCTCTCCTGCCCAGCTCACTGGCTGGTCTCTGTGGCCTCGCATAGTAACCACCTCCTAACTTCTCTCTCAGCACACTGGCTGGTTAGCATGGTAGCTATCTCTGAGCTCTCTGTGAGCTCTTAGCCTTACATCATAGCAGTATCTGAGCTCTGTCTGAGCTCTCTAGCCTCCCCTGCACACATAGGAGCTACATTCTCTGTGCCTACTGCCTCTCTCTCTGAGCTCCCTGCCCTCTGCACACTCTAGCTGGTTAGTAACGTGTATATTGCTCCAGAGACAAAGAAGGCTATTTGCCATTAGTGCCATCAGTTATATTTTGGGGATAAAAGGGCACAGTGTACCGTGTGTCCTCGCACCTGCTCATGGTATCTTCCTTGGGCACCCTGATTAGGCTCATGCTCAGAGTGGCCTTGGCCATTCCGGTGTACTGACAACAGGGTCTCTGTGCTCCCATTGGCCTTGACTATCCGGGGATCCTGGCGTGGTTCCCACAAACTATTATAAGAATGAAAAAAATATTTCAAAGTCAATTGTAATAGGTCAGCCCAACATATTTTATTTATAGCTTAAAAAAGGTTTTCCTGCCCACAGACTTCACCTAATTCTCCACTCAATGAATATACTTGAGCTCATTATTCAGAATTTCCTTAATAGAAATGTGAAATTAATCGACCTCTTTACAATAGCAAAGGAGCTGAATTCTTTGGGGGATATAAAATTCATTTCAAAGCTAGCTTAAATTAAATGTTAAATAATATCAGAAAAGAGAAACCTGTCAACAAGTCACTAACTCTTTATAATGAAAGTGAAATCTTCCATCATTATCTATTTTTTTCTTCATTGAAAATGTGTTCTCTACACACTTTTTAAATTTGTATCTTAAAAACATTTTTTTTTTTGGATTTTAATCTCTTAGACAAAAATATTTGCCATTTCCCCATAGCTATGTATATTTGAAGTTATGAATTTATATACATTTCATCCACCTTTTAAAATTGGGTTTGTGAAATGAAATCACAGAACTACCTTTATATTCAGTTAAATTTGGGGAGAGGAACTATATTAAACCATATTACTGAAGTTATTTAATGATTCACATCTAAATTGATTTGGTCACCAAACAATAGCCTCACCTAAAATATATATATTTCCCTCGTTTTCAACCTGCACCCCTATACTTGACATCCATAATCTTGAACACCAAATATTACCATCACCTCAATCAGTTTTTTTTCCTCTCCGGATCAGGTATTGTACATTAGGAAGCCACAAGTCAAGTTTAATTGCTAATCTTATTTTGCAAACTCTCAGATGAAACCCCAATGTACAATATACACATCTTCAAGGCCCTGTTCCATCCAGCGCACGTCAGTTGTCACTTTCGGGGGCCATTAACTAGACAAGCCCCAAATAAAACTCAGAAGAGAGCGGACATGCATTCTGTAAATTGTGTGTTCTGAGAACCCATTAAAGCTGACAGGGGAGGGAGCCTGCGATGGGTGAGCAGCTGATTACACCTTGTGCTTGATTCCCTGTTGACTTTGGTTATGCCACACCTTTCCATTTCCCAGAGAAATAAATTAAAAGTCAGAAGTAATTTGCCTGACGGAGGGTGCAGGTGGAACTTTTTTTTAGAAGAGCCTTTATACACTGTGAAATCCAATTTAACCCCTTGATGGGGGACAGCTTATTTTCTTGTGTTGACAGCTTTGTGGCAGCTAAAATAGGGACCTGATTAAATGGAGACAGGGGGAGATTGAGGTCTTGTTCTAACAGCAGGGGGATCAAGGCCTCTAATCTTATCTCCCAGAACATGGAGATGAACCGAGGACATAGGCAGAGCGATACATCCAGCTCTTCTCTGCAATGAGAGGGGAAAATACTAAGAAAGAACCTGTGGGCGGAAGTATGAACGACTGGTACAGCAGTGCATAGCAATTGGGAATAAGAAAGTCTAAACTGTGCTCTGACAAATAGAAAAACAATTCTAAAGTAACAGTTTGAAAAGATTCACTTTTTGTAATTTAATCCTCTGATAATGGTTTCTTAAGTTTGAGTGCTTTTTTACTCGTAAAATATGGTAGATTTTAAACAGATTGAAGACACTACAACATCATTTGGTTCTATTTTTGTTGCATTTATCTATTAAAATTATTATTTACATTTATATTTACAGTAATTAAATGAAACCGCAATAAATGCGTATCTGCCACATACATTTAATAATAATGCATCGCGTATTCACCAAATCATATAGAGAGTTTCCTTTGGTATTGATATTAATTGTTCATCAGTTTATCTTGCTAATCTTATTCAGAATGTAAGACACGAATTTTGCAACTTGCTGATTGTACTATGCATTTTCAAATTTCAGGTCTGAGTCTGAGTAAGTACTTGCATTCAGGGTTTACATCTAGAGTAGACGAATCTAACAATTGTGTCTGTCTCAAAGAATTTGGAAAGTCCTCTTTTCCAATTAGGTATAGATGATTGCTTTCTGTCTGGCTTTAGCTGGGCTGAAATGTTTGCTTCTATGTGCTTTCTGCAGCATTTCCCCTACAAGGCACTTCCATCTACCGTATCTCATTTCATCCGTTAATTGATGCTGTTAGAAGTTGAGTCAGGTCAACATTGTTTGCTGTAGGTTTTTAATAATACCTGTAGATTGTGAACAATTTTTATAGAGCTATAGACTTAGACATACACACACAGATAGTTCTTTGGTCCATAGACTTTAGAAAATTTTTCTTAAATATATGTAAGCATTTCCATTCTAAAGGGTCCAAGAAGTTCTGTGTTAATGTGAATGGCAACTTTAAAAACATATATATGTATATATTTGTTGTTGTTGTTGATTTCAGAGAGGAAGGAAGATAGATAGATGATAGATAGATAGATAGATAGATAGATACACCAATGAAGAGAGAGAATCACTGATCGGCTGCCTCTTGAACGCCCCACACTGGGGATCAAGCCCGTAACCCAGGCATGTGCCATCACTGGGAATTCAACCGTGACCTCTTGGTTCATAGGTTGATGCTCAACCACTGAGCCACACAGGCCGGGCATGAATGATACCTCTTAAAGAAAAACACAAGATAGATTAAGTAGCAGTTCCTTAGGCATGGAATTGTTACTCGCGTGAAGGATACTTCACATCACATTTGCAGTCTTCTGTAATACACTTTACTTTCCAAGTCTCTTGGGCAAATTTCCTCATCTCACATGGGCTTTCAAGTGTCTCCACTTAAGCATTTATTATTTTTAACTTTTCTTTTCAACTATTAATATTTCCAGGATAAGTGAAATGATTTTGTGGGAAATTTACATTTCTGAAGATTCACTTGTGGGAACTGGGAGTATGCATACATTTCTATATTCATTGGTTTTGTTCAGTGATTTTGCAATAGGGCAGCTTATGTTCCATATGCAACCTTAGCTTCCTGCTATTGAGCTATTGAGCCAGCAAGAGTGAAATAAATGTCACAGTCCCTCTCTCTCTCTCTCTCTCTCTCTCTCTCTCCTCTCCTCTCTCTCTCTCGGGGGCCTGTCCTTGTCTCTCTCTCACACACACACACACACACACACACACACACACGACTTCCATCATGTTATCAAAAGCAGTGAACTAAGGTCCCAGATTATCAAGAGGTCTGAGATATGAAATGGAATCAGTCAGGAAATTAGATGGTGTTTTGAATGTTGCACAGTTGTGACACTTTCCCAAGCCTCAGCTTTCTCATTTCTGCACTGGGGGGATGGGGATAGTTATTATATGGCTGTCACAGAATTACATAAAGTGACTTATATAATGCTTACATATTACAGATGCTCAATACTCATCATTCATTCTCATTCTCTCTCTCCCACCCTCCCTCTCCTTCTCTTTCCTCCTCCTCCTCCCTCTCCCCTTCCCTCCTCCTCCTCCTCCTCCTCGTAGTCATCGTCGTCGTAGTCCTCCTCCTCCCCCTTCTTCAAGACTGGTGGGTAGTAATGAACTCCTTTAGCCTTTTTCTTATCTGGTGCATCTTATCTCATCTTTTCCTCATTGGCAACTCTAGTTTTTAGGACTGTGACTCAGGCTGAATAATACCACTGGTTTTGTTGGCTCTTCAGCTTACAGACGGCAAATTATGGGAATTCTCCGCATATATAATCATGTGAGCTAATTCCTCATAACAGTTACCATAAATATATATATAATGTGCTCTCTTCCTCATTTAATTTGACAATTTGTTTACCCACATATAAAAGAGACTTAGACCGTTCATCTGAGCTGCTGTAACTCATGATCATCAAAGTTAAGACTCAAGCACAGTGTTCTGATTCCCAGGCCTGTACTTTCCACCAAAGTAAAGGTTGATATGCAACACACATGAGGAGGCATTAAACTGAGCAGGTTCAGCAATGTTCTTTGATTGAAAATAGAGTCCCTCTCTGGGGAAGAAAGTCACTGGTTTTAAGTAGTTATGAGGACCACTTTTGTTTATTAATCATAACAGGGTCAGAAGAATAGAGCTCAAAGTCCAGTTCAAATTTCATATTGTAAATGGCAACAACCACCAGTCAATGCTATTTCTTATATGTGACTCTTTTGTTTCTACTCTAAGTACTATTTTCTACGTTTGTTCTTTGGGTCTTTTCAAACTTATTTGTTTCCCGGTCAAATTTTCCCCAAGGGGACGATGACTGTAACTACTCCAGTGGTCACAATGTTTTGAAAATAGAGGAACGTTTGCTTTGTGGTTTTGATAACCACATTTGCTATCTGTCTATCTGTGCCTCGGGCTGTTCTGACCTTCCAGGCAGGCATGTAGGTAACATTAACAAGGGCGACTAAAGACGACACTGGTTTCCCACCCTTCCTCCAGCGCATCACTATGGGGAATGAAAGAAAAGGGAACAGCTGTCAGAAGGCAGAGAACACTGTTCTGTAGGGAGAATGTACACACTCCACCTGTTTCATGTTCCCGTTCACTCAGCTGACATGACTGCCCGACAGTTTCTGCCACAAGTATTTCTGGAAGGTTTCGACAGTAGCTCTGGACAAAGAAAACTTGCTTTTTGGCCCGAGCCCTTCTAAAAGGAGCTCATCAAAATGCACCTGTTTCCTACTTACTTCTCCATTAACCAGTCGCTGAGGGACAGGGAACCCAAAATGCTGAAGGGCAGAAAATTCTACTCTGAGGGACAGTCATCACTCAGACGCCAGGGAGAGGTTTGGCAGAAGATGGTCATTAGAATATAATGAACAAAATGGCAAACAAAATAGAAACAGACTGACAGATACAGAAAACAGTCTGACAGTGTTAGAGGGAGGGCAGTGAGTGGCTGGGTGAAAAAGGTGAAGGGTCCTGGCCAGGTAGCTTAGTTGGTTAGAGCATCATCTGGTACACCAAGGTGTGGTTTCCATTCCCGTCAGGGCACACACCAGAATCAACCGATGAATGCATCAACAAGTGGAACAAATTTTATATGTATATATATATATTCCAGTGTACACAAATGGAAACATACTGTACACATTTCTAAGAGGTTTTCCAAAGATCACCCAGCTAGTAAGAGGTGGAGCTGAGACTTTCAACCAGGAAAACCTAACACTCAATCGTGTGTTTGGAATTACTGTGTCACCCTATTACAAATACAAAGAAAAGAAAGTAATACCTTGCATAAGGTCCTTACAATAATAGTGTCAAAGTAGCTGTGAGTGCCTCCTCCCTTGTACAGATGAGGAAGTTGAGGCTCACAGTGTCCTCGGTTCACACTGCCCGTATGGATGGACCTGTGATGTGGGCTCACGGCTGGGCATACTCAAACGCGCCTGCATTGGGAGGCATTCCACTCCCAACTGCAAAAGGAAAAAAAGAAGTGTTTTTATTTTATGTTTGCCTTACTCCATTGAAAACAAAAACAAAACCAAAAGAATAAAAACACCCTCTCAATCTTCACAAAGCCAACCTGCTTTGACTAAGAGTCTTAAAAATAGAAAACAAATGGATCTTTCTAGTTTTCCTGGTAAATCTTAGTGTGTGTTGCTGTAATATTTAGTGGCAAGTTCTTTTCTTTTCCCCATCATATCCCTTATTGATGCTAAAGAGATGCAACGGGAATGACAAACCACCTCAAATACCTCCCCAAGCAACATATATCTTGAATATTATAGACTAAGCTATATACAAAATCCATCTATTTTTTTCCCCCAGCATTGTTCTGTAGATTTGTCTTTTCTTGTAAAGATATTAATTGGGCCAAAGGGGCTCTGAAGAAGTGCTTTAGTGGGACTTAAAATCTATCAACGGATATTTATTGAGGGCCTACTGTATAACATATTGCCCTGTGAACATCTTGCAGAATTCTTCTGTTGCATTATTTTTATGTTATGGAAGGAGATGAAGGGGAAAGATTAAACTGAGAAATTTACTTCTTTATTCTGTCCAGTGTTCTCCACAGAACTCAGTATTATGGACATTGAGAGTGGCCCTATAGGTTGGTGAAAGGAAAGAAGAGAAATAGTACACAGGGAAGAGGCATTAGCAGGAACGTATAAATGGGGAAGAATAAAGGAATCTCAAAAGGAGGGTGTAGAAGACATTTGCCAAGTACCTTCTATCATCTCTTTCCTTTCTTTAAAGAGCCACACTCTTCTATGTCCATTCTATGCAGGTTGGGAGAAGCTTTAAGCCTGGAGGGAGCCTATGACCAGACCAGGCACACCTGAGACCCAACTATTGCTGAGCACATAAATGGGTTCAGTGACCAGTATACACATAACCCACGGAAACGAAATTAGAGTGGAACTCTTGGCTTTTGGAGGAACTGATAAAAAGAGGACCTCCTTTATGAGAGGTTGCCTCCATCTGGGAGGATGTGACGATAATACTTTTATATTCATCCGAACACCATTTGCAGCCCTAGGATGAAGTCAACCCAAGGAAAGGAGAGTGAACCAAATAAGGATCTAGAGCAGTTTCATCATCTGAGGTCCCCAAGCTACCCCTGTCCCTGAATTTTTCAAATCCAATGCATACTATCTCTTGGCCAGTGTATTTTGTGGTTGTTGTTTAATCCAGTTTAGATTGATTTTCTGTCACTTGTGATATACAGATTAATAATTTATCAAGGGAGAACAACAGTTAGGGTGCAAATCCAGTGAGAAGAAATCAAACCCAGACTGTGTCCTAGACAAGTTTCAAGAGATGACTTGAAGCACAGTTTCCAGAATTGTAGTGTAAAAAGTATTACACTACTTTTGAAGGTTAGGGGAGGTAGTCCCTCCAGGAATCATGTTTGGGATAAAAGGCCCAGACCCAAGACAGGAAACCGTAAGGAATAGTAACCAAAGAACTTATATGCATACTAGAGGCCTGGCGCACAGATTCATGCACACTTGGGGTCCCTCGGCCTGGCCTTCGGGGATCAGGCTGAAACCGTCAGTCCAATATCCCCTGAGGGGTCCCAGAGTGTGAGAGGGCACTCTGCAAAGTTGCTGTCGCTCAGCAGCTCCTGTGTTGAGTGTCTTCCCCCTGGTGGTCAGTGTGCATCATAGCTCCCAGCCAGTCAGCCCATCACATAGGCTTTTATATATATATAGTTCTGCATAGCACATGGACACAGACAATAGTGTGGTGAAGGTCTGGTGCTGGGAGCAAGGGTGCGCTAGAAGGAGTCATTGGGGAAAAGAGGGGGACATCTATAATGCTTTCAACAATAAAGACAAAATTTTTAAAAAGAAATAGACCCTCAGGTAGTCTGCTGCAATCTGCGGCAAGGGCTTAGGTGAGGCATGCAGGTAACCTGGTTGTTCTGTGTAGTATATTAGAAGTGGCAGGTATTTAAAGTTATTGTCACAAATGTTTTCAATCATGCTGACAGTGTAAAATGTAATAGTGACTCTGCATTGCTTCTAGAGATAGGAATTGTTGGCTGCTAGAGGCAAGAAATACTTGAATATTACCTTGGAACTAGAAGGTGAGACAATGAAGGGGATTCACCAATTCAGATAAGCAAGGAATGGTTCAACTACATGCATAAAAAAAATAGACAGCAGGAGAGTTTGTACTCCTGTAGAGTTGCAAAGGGGAAAGGGAAGAAAGAAGAATGAATAAAAGAAGTTCTGAGGTCGGGTCTATCTTGGAAAGTGGAAGGTAGACATTGCTAGTGGGTTAGTTTAAATCATCAATGCTTGATGTTCAACTCACTCTTCTTGGTTGTGCATTGCTAAAATTACACTTTCAACCTTACTCCAAATCATTACTCACTCTTCTCTGCTTTGTGAGATGCCATTCCTTTGTACATTTGCCCAAAATTCATACCTAGTTTCTTCCTCACATAAAAAGAGAAGTCAACAGCACAGAGACAAAGTGAATATGGAGGTTCTAATGTACTGTGTAAAGGTGTTTGGAAATTCTTATCCATGAGGTTCAATTTTAAGCCAGGGTGATACTATGTGCCATTTTTCTTGGGACAAGCCTGGTTGAATTCTGTAGTTCTAGAACATTATCAGCAATGTCCCTTTTCACTTTCACGTTTGTCACTGTTTGAAAAATAACAATATGGGCATCTTCATTTAAGTCCATCTTACGTAGATTTCAAGGGGGCTGAGAGGGCTCCCCTTAAAAGTCACACAAAGTGTTTAGCAGATCGCCTGGTACATAATAATTTCTTGACAATAATAATAGCTTGTAATAGTTTATTACTCAAATTCTCTAAGGTTCTAACTCCTCACTTGTCAGATGGGAATAATAATGCTACTGATCTCCTAGAATTAGGTAAATTCTCCAAGGATAGTTGCCTAGTGAGTCACTCGGTGATATACCCATTCTCTCATCCTCTTTTCACTAATTCAAACAATTATCAACGGTTACTCCAGCAGCTGATGTGGCTCAGCGTTTGAGCATTGACCTGTGAATCAGGAGGTCATGGTTCAATTCCTGGTCAGGGCACATGCCCGGGTTGCAGGCTCGATTTCCAGTAGCGGGTGTGCAGGAGGCAGCCCATCAGTGATTCTCTCTCATCGTTGATGTTTCTCTGTCTCCCTCTCCCTTCCTCCCTAAAATCAATAATTTTTTTTTAAAAAAATAAGCTACTCCCTGTTTGGGAGAATATTAGGATCTGTGGGTAAAAATGGTTCTTGCAAAACTATGGTGTGAAGAGAAGGGAGATGAGTGGAGAAGTGAGTTGAAATGTACAGGACATCAAATTTGCAGAAAAGATGATAAAATAAATAGTAGCAGTGATTCCAAGTTAAATTAAATATGTTTGGACAAAAGTCAATATCAATATGAAGGACATGAGCTCATATGTCATGGACAATTTTTCTTTTATAATTTAACCACAGCTTGCAATGAGTCTCCACTTTCTAGTAGAGGGACATACTCTCAGGGCTCAATCATTTATTTCTAGGGAGGTGTAGCTGTTTATTTTCTGAACTCTCAAAACTGAATATCATGATTATGTCAAAAATGGCTTTGTTTCTGATATGAGTCAATGGAGTATATTCTATGCCATTACTAGAGACAAATTGTAACAAAAATAATACGTTTCACCCCCCACTTTTCTAGATTATATACAGCACACACTTACACACACACACACACATACACACACACAGAGTTAACCAAGGAGATTTCAAAGTTGAGATCATGGATGGGGTCATGATACATTGGGCTTTAATCATAGAA
This sequence comes from Myotis davidii, assembly GCF_000327345.1. Taxonomy (NCBI): domain Eukaryota; kingdom Metazoa; phylum Chordata; class Mammalia; order Chiroptera; family Vespertilionidae; genus Myotis; species Myotis davidii. The sequence continues at coordinate 2,066,972 of NW_006282381.1, forward strand.
ATTAGAAAAATACATTTTACATGATTCATGAAAGAATCTACACTAATAAAAGAGAAAAATGGTAATTGGCGTACAACGCTGCCCTTTTCATTGGCTAATCAGGGCTATATGCAAATTAACTGCCAACTAAGATTGCCTGCAGGGGTAGGGGCGGAGCCTGCACGATCGCGGCGCCCCCTGCTGCCACTGCAGGTCCCCACTGCCCGGGCTGGATGCCTAGGCCAGAGGCGTTAGGCCCGGGCAGGGGTGGAGCCTGCAACCATGGGGAGCTGGGGGTCCCATGCCCAGGCCTGACACCTCTGCCGGAGGCCACAGGCCTGGTCAAGGGGCTGATCCGGTGATTGGTGATAGGAGGGGG
>NW_006282381.1:2067357-2084497 GCF_000327345.1 Myotis davidii
CTGACGCCTCTTTTAGAGGCGTCAGGCCTGTGCAAGGGGCCGATCCTGTGATTGGAGGGTTATGGGGGTCAACGCCTGAGGGCTCCCAGTATGTGAGAGGGGACAGGCTGGGCTGAGGGACACTCCCCCCACCCAGTGCACGAATTTCGTGCACCGGGCCCCTAGTCTTTAAATAATTTTTAAAAATTGATAATCAGAGTTTTTACTCAACACATATTTAAGTGAATGAATGAATGATAAAATCTTAGACATTGACTTACGTGGCTTTGTTGCTTTGTAATGATGCAGATTTTATTAAACCTCTTTGAGGTTACATTTCTTTTTGGTGTGATTTTTCATATTTTATTGGCTTTTCATGTTGCTGTTTTTCTTAACCTTTTAAGTGCACATGTGAATATATTGTTTGAAAGATCCATGTGTGTATGTGTGTGTATTTGACGTGATACCTGGAACAAAACACATCCTCCATAACTTAGAGCTATTGTTTAGGATTAGCATTTAGATTGTTTTTATTAGAGGACTTAGAGATTGCAAAGACAATGTGTCCTGGGTATAAGCCAGCCAAAGTTTAAACTTTCTTTAGGTCCTGATACTATACAAATTTGGTTTATCAAGGAGATCACTAAAGATTAATGGCATGGACAGTGCATTCAACTTTCTGTTAACGGTAAGGAAATTATTACTAATGTGACACCCAGAAGTCCAGCATTTTAAAATATTCTTGCTTTGGCTTCAGGCCTTGTTTCCTGCCCCATCCACTCCCTTCTACCTGTCACCCTCCTCTTTCAATCTCTTCACAAATTGCTTCATACCTTTCCCCCTTGGTCCTGTAATTTCCTTTGGCAGGAACAGCCTTCCTGTCTTACTCTGTTGTGATAAACTCAAAACTCCTATTTGTCCTGTAAGATGATGCTGAAATATCATTGCTTCTACAAAGCCTCCTATGAATTCCTAAGAAGGGACAATCATTGTTTTGTGTCCAAATTGTATCCTATAGCTGCGTCTACAACAATCCTTAGTTTATAATAATGCTCCTAGGTTCTTGTGTTTCCTATTAAATGGTGAACTTTTGAAAAGTAGTGCTTTTTGAGGTTGACTCTAAATCCCTTATAATCAAATGTCCTTTAAATTTATCATATTGAAACTTTTTACCATTTGTGTTCTGAATTCAGCATAGCACATTCAAAGGTCTTGATCAATGAAGTAAATGAATACATGGCTTACTATTGTCATAAAAAAGTATCTGCTGGAAGCATAGTGATATCATTATATCTACTATTATTCACTAAACTCAAGATGGCATTAGTGGTAAGATGCGCCATGATTTCATAATCCAACATAAAGAAAAACATTGTCAATTATACTATAACACCATACTTTCTAACATGTAGGATAATTTTTGTTGTTCTTAATCCTCACCAGAGGATATTTTTTCCATTGATTTTTTTTTAGAGAGAGTGGAAGGGGGGGAGAAGGTGGGGGAGAGAGGGAGAGAGAGAGAGGGAGAGAGAGAAAGAGAAAGACTGATGTGAAAGACACATTGATTGGTTCTTTTCCCACGTCCCTGACCTTGGTCCAGCCTGCAACCCAGGTATGTGCTCTTGGTCGGGAATTGAACCCACAGACTTTCCATGTATGGGTCGACACTCTAACCCAGGGGTGGGCAAACTTTTTGACCCGAGGGCCACAATGGGTTCTTAAACTGGACCGGAGGGCCGGAACAAAAGCATGGATGGAGTGTTTGTGTGAACTAATATAAATTCAAAGTAAACATCATTACATAAAAGGGTACAGTCTTTTTTTTTCAATAGTTTTATTCATTTCAAACGGGCCAGATCCGGCCCATGGGCCGTAGTTTGCCCACGGCTGCTCTAACCACTCTGCAGAACAGACCAGGGCTACATATGATAACTTTAAAAACTTACTGTAGAAGTCTGTTTTAGAATTTTGTAATTTTGATATTTGTGTTGGGGTGCTGTTGGAGGCACCAATCACACTAGAATTAAGTTATTTATAAAGCATCCTAACATTCAGAGGCAGACCCTTTGAAGTTGAAAATTAATTTAGAGTAGTTGATGTTCATTTATTACCGTTCAGTATCATGCTTTTGCCATCTCAAGTGCTGAAAATGTTGCATTTTCTAAAAGAGGGCTTCTCTAGTAGCTCTAATATTTCCTTCCAAGTTGCTGGCATTAATTTTGCCTTTTTTAAAAAAATGAGGTGAAACTCAAAAAGTACAAAATTAAACATTTGAAAGTGTGTAGTCAGTGGCCGTTTGTCCATTCACAATGCTGCACCGCCGCCTTTCTCTAGTTCTAACACATTTTTATAACCCCGAAGAAAACTCATACCCAAATTTCTTGATCACATGAAGTTTTTTTTTTTAAATATATTTTATTGATTTTTTACAGAGAGGAAGGGAGAGAGATAGAGAGTTAGAAACATCGATGAGAGAGAAACATCGATCAGCTGCCTCCTGCACACTTCCTACTGGGGATGTGCCCGCAACCCAGGTACATGCCCTTGTCCGGAATCAAACCTGGGACCCCTCAGTCCGCAGGCCGACGCTCTATCCACCGAGCCAAACCGGTTTCGGCCACATGAAGTTTTAAGGAACATAACTCCCATACTAGGAAAGAGATACCTACTGGCTGTAACCAAGGAAGTGCAATATAGATTTTGAGTTAGTCACATCATTTATAACAATCTTTACTATGTATGAGAATTACCTGAGCGGGGAGTGACTCTAAGCAGGTGGTCTATGGACAGTTTGAGATACGTGTCCAATAAGAATAATACCTCTAATGGAATAATGATATTGGTGAAGAGAGGAAGGTGTAAAGAAAATGATTCTTTTAAAAATACTTAATTGATTTCAGCGAGGAAGAGAGAGAGAGAGAAATATCAATGATGAGAGAGAATTATGGATCAGCTGCCTCCTGCATGCCCCCCACTGGGAATTGAGCCCACAACCCAGGCAATGTGCCCTGACCCAGAATCAAACCCTGACCTCCTGGTTCATAGGTCAATGCTTAACCACTGAACCAAGCTAGCTGGGCAAGAAAATGAATCTTTACCGCAGCCTATGATGTCAATCTGCTATTGCCATTTTATAAGCAGGGACACTGCTTCTGAGATATAAGGTATTAAAGAATTTTACATAACAGTCCCAATACATGGAGAAGCCTTGATTCAAATAGGGGTCTTCCCCACACAAAGATTTTGGTGCTTCCTGCTAGGTGTCTGTGATACAGGCTTTAATTAACACATGGAGACAAAGAGAATAGGCTAGTTTCACTCTTTTTAAACAACTTCAGATGTGGAACTAAGGGCACCAAGCGGGCCCAGCAACATCTTGCCATTGGTACTTGGCCCCAGGGTGAGGTGCCACCTGGTTCTAACTAATCAATTGTCTGCCTGCTTCCATGGACATCACTTTGAATGAGCAGAAAGCACCTCCCTGCTCTGGTGGGGGGAGCCCTGGATGACTGCGGGGAGGAGTGGAGAGAAGCAGATGTTCTGGGTGTGGAACTGAGACAGGCCCCTCCAGAGTGCGGCTCAGCAGTGTCATCCGCCCATCCTCAGCTCAGCTCCCCCCTCTCCCCCCCCCCCCCCAGAGGGAGGAAAAGCAATTTGGAATGTTTGGGAGACCCATGCCGCCTAGCAGTGGTGTTTCTCATTAGCCGGAGACCCATGGGCTCATTTCAGTACTCAGATCCTTAGCAACACAGTCCTGCGAGATGTGCCGAAGCCATTCAGGAACAATGCAAGCTGCAGAACTTGCTCTGTCATCATTGCAGCACATTTCAGTTATTTAACAAATAGGACGTACTCACTCTGTGTTAGGGGTTGTCCTGGTACAGGGGACACAATAAAAAAATAAGGGAGATGACAGCCTCTGTCTTCTCGGAGGAGAGTCTGTTGGGGTGAAGGGACAAGAATAGGAAGCAAAACAATCCTCAGATAAGTAATTGCTATTAAGGGATGTGCAGTTTTTTATCACAACTCGATATGCAGATGGTACTTTGATCCCTGCACACTATTTTTATTCCCACACGAAAAAAGCCGTGGGTTCTTTTGGTTTGTTTAATCATTTTATGTTGTTTTAGGGGGAGGGGGTTGATCATTGGACAGAGACTGTGTTCAATAAGATGGGTGGGATATACCAAGGCAAAGAAGGAAATGATTTGGGGATAGGAGACACTTCTCAACGAAGCCCACAGGAGAGTCAAGAGAGCCAGGCTCTTTTTGGTACCTGGACATTGCTCCTTTGGCTGGAGCAGGGGGAACCTCAAGAATAAACACGGGAGGCTATTTTTTGTTAGCTTTGCTAGTCGTTTTCTGTAAGATTCTGGGATAGAAAAATAAATGTGACTTAAAGGCAATGCCTTATGTAATAATTTATGAAGATGGTAGGTTTCGCAATCTTTCTATATCTCAATCTCCATCCTTCCATTAGTCTCTCATATGCACACACATACTTGGCACCATTGCACAAATGACAGATACTTTGAGTGGTCAAGGCTGGCATATTTTTCGAAATTTTATGTTTAGAAGAGTAATTTGAAGTTAGTTGTGAGAAACTGAGTAATATTTCACTATAGCACAGAGGCCAAGGATGCATAAAGTAGCCAAAAGGACATGAGCTGTGGAGTGAAATTGACTTGAATTTAAATCCTGATTATGCCATCTACCAAATGTCTGTGTGTAGGCAAGTCACTTACCGCGTGTATCTCATGTTTTGTCATCTGTAAAATGAGGATAATAAAACTGCTGCTAGGCAAACCTTCTGTGTGAATTATATGAAATCACATGTGTCAGGGGTCCTAAATCCATTACTATGGATCCCAGGATTTTATGCAAAATATTATATTCATATGCATTTGGAGAGCATAAGTATGCATAAACCTTATCAGATCTGTCAACTTGCTGGAGTCATTCATCTCAAGGTACTGAAGGCTCAAAGCAAGGGCTCCAGAAAGATGACTCCTGTATTCCCTTGCCTTGAAATTTTTATATATTTATGATATTTCCAATAGTAAATATGTATCTGTATTTTTACTTGGGATACAGTCAGGGTAAATTACTAAATGATTTCCCTGATCAACACAATAACAAGACAGTGGACAAATAGGATGGGATAAAGCAAGTGTTAAGCATTCTAGTGAGGGCGATTTAGTCACCAGGTGTAAGAATGGTCCAGCCCAGTCAGTGTGGCAGTGGTTGAGCATCAACCTGTGAACCAGGAGGTCACAGGTTCGATTCCTTGTCAGGGAACATTGCCTAGGTAGTAGTTAGACATTTATATAATTTAAAAAGTGATTACTCTAATTATTCTAGTACCTACCTGGTACATAGTTATTACAATATTATTAACTATATTTCTTATGCTGTACTTTACAACTCTGTAACTATTTTGCAATTACCAATTTGTACTTAATCCCTTTACCTTTCTCATCCAGTCCCCCCTCAAACCCCTCCACTCTAAGCTACCAACATTTTATTTTATTTTAAAAAATTAATTAATTTGTTTTTTTATAATTAAAAAAATTGTATGTTTTCCATTGATTTTAGATAGAGTGGAAGGGAGGGTGGGGATGAGAGAGAGAGAGATAGAGATAGAAATAGAGATAGATAGAGGTAGAGACAGAGAGAGAGAAACACATCAGTTGGTTAATTGGTTGCCTCCCACATGCGCCCCTATTGGACAGGAGTCAAACGTGCAACCCAGGTATGTGCCCTTGACTGGGAATCGAACCTGCGACCCTTTGGTGCTTGGGCAGACACTCTAACCACTTACTGAGCCACATCAGCCAGGGCGCTATGGACATTTTAAAAGTTGATTTTTTACTTAAAGTCCAATGGGTGGCTAAAGGGAGTTTGTAAGATGTGCTTTCTTTCATCAACCCAAGACCTAGGATCTTTGGTGGGTCCATTTTGAATGGACTTGGCACATTCTTCACTCAGACATGGACTTGTAAAGGGGCCACATGGCAGACAACCTACTTTTTCAACAGGGTCACCCGGAGAAGCTCACGCTATTTCTCCTCCCATTCTATTGGCCAGAAGTTAACTGCATCACTACCTAATGGCAGGGAAGGTTAGGAAATGTAGGCCGGGACCCTGTGAAGGAAGGAAATGGATGAGCTCACAGAGCCTTCAGTCGCCCTCTTTTATGGAGCTGAGGAAGTCATTGCTCTTCTTCTCCTAGGCCTCACTGTTCCTATCTGGCTGATAAAAAGTTTACAGCTGTCTTCATGGGGTTGTGAGCATTAGACGCACTAAGCAATGTAAAGCTCTCACGTTGTCCTTCACAGAGTGTACGTGGCCAATATGTGTTTGCTATCACGTTTATGCTATCATTTCTGTAAGAGCCAGAGCAACTTCACTGAGAGCAGTTAATGCTGCCTGGGCGAGTACAGGGTTCTCCTCACAGATTCAAAGGAGTTCGGTGCCTCAAAAGACTCCCATGAAACAAAAATCCAAACACAACATTTTGACATCGAGTGCTTAAAAGGAGGCTTTGGTGGATCATTGCTCCAGTTCAGAGTTTGTCTAGAGTCCCCGGGGTGAGAAAGAATGGATTCCAATTTCATTCTTTGATACAGTGATTGTCAACAGGCCTAATTGCTCCAGGCACCATTACACATGAGTTTGAATTATAGCCCAAATGCCTTTGCATTCAGCTTTGTGGTTTATGACTTTGCCACAGGCTTCAGGTATCTGGCTGGTGAATGAAGAAAGAGAAAGACACAACACCCACCAGAAACCAAACAACTATAACCACAGATCAAATTTTCAAAACATAATCTGGATACATTTGAAGGGTGTAAAATGCAGGCACATTTTCCCTGGCAATTTCAAGCAGAAGTTAATGTTTTGAAAGACATATTTTGATCTGGCACAGAAGAGCAGTCTTCACTCTTGGAATGTTCTTGTCTGTATAATTCTGTCCCTCTTTTTTTTTTAAAATATCTTTCCTTCCCATGCAGTCAATTATTAGGTCTTCAGATCACACATCAAACATTTAAACATCCTAAAATAGGAGTACAAACTGGAGGGCCATTTAACAAATATTAGCTAGAAAAACAAAAACAAAGAGAGCCTTTAAATTGTGAGATATTAACATTTAGAATTAGAATCAAGAATTATAAAACCAGAACTCTATAAGGGGAGCTGTTTGCATGTTTATTTTCATTTTGGGAAAAAGAAATTTGACTTATACATGTAGACTTTATCTACTATCTATCTATCCTTCTATCTATCTATCTAATCTATCTATCAGCCAATATATGTATATGTAGCTGTAGCTACATAGATATACAGATATAGCTATATATATATGTATACATATATATATATATCTGCATAAATAGATCTGTGTGGATATACTTGTGTATCTATGTAGATGTATATCTACTATCCATCTGTCTATAAAACATTGTATATCTATGTAGATATCTATAAATCAATAGATATAGGTAGATAAATGGGAAGGTTACTTAAATAATAAATAGATCAAAACAAGAAAAATATTTGATGAGAACAGCTGAACCACCACTGTGGAATAAGAACCCCATATATTTTATTATACTAATAAAATTGATATTGATTTAATTTCTTCTTTGGACCAAGCACTTTCCTACAAACTTTGTGTAGCATTATCTTCAATATTTACAGTCATTCTACAGACTCTATTATTCCACTTTCTGGATGAAGGAAGTAAGATTTGGTGAAGTTGATTTGCCCAACTGCACCCAAGGGGCAAATGGCAGAGCCAGGATTTGATTCCACATCTTTCTAACCTCAAAGTCGTCACTCCTCTTACCACACAACATAAAGAAAAAATGTGTATAGCACAGTAGTCACTGTCTCATGTTTTCATTTCATTTTTTATTTTCTCTGTGCTTTAGAGAATTGTGTGTGTGTGTTTGAGTTTCTTTCTAGCTATTATAACATAAGTTAGAAAGTGCCCCCCATTTACCTGCTGTCTGTATCAATATTGCCATTCTCTTGGCCAAGTGATGGAGTTGCAAGGAGAACATCCAATTCATTATGATGGGGAGTTTCCTCTGGACGTGGTCCGTTTATTTGACGCCCCTCTATTCGCCTCTCTCCCCTACAAGGCAAAGCATGATTCTGAAAGTCTGTCAGTCTCTTTCTCTCTCTCTCTCTCTCTCTGAAGTCTGTCAGTCTCTTTCTCTCTCTCTCTCCTTGAAGACATTAATCACAATGGTTTTTAAAGTGTTCTTCCCCACATATGGCTGGTTTCCTCCAAATGGCTTTTGTCATTGTGATCTCTATCCTATCTTTACCTGTCTCACGTGTTTTGGCTTCTGCTACTCACTTTAGAAACATTTCACAAGTCTGGCGGTTGTTGACATTTTTCTCATATTAAGAGAAGGGAAGCTCTGGAAGGGACTTCCATCATGGGGGCCACACTGTAGGGTGATCTGGCTGGGGACTTGGAGTGCTAGTCCTTTTAGTTTTCTCACTTGAGCTGGCTAGATTCCTCAGAGAAGGCATTTCTGTTCTCCAACTTGGCAGAGAAAGCCTTTTGCTGGTATCATGAGAGCTATTAGGGAAGGGCTGTTAGAGAAGCTCAGAACTCGACATGCAGTCTTTTCCTTAACCGCTCCCTCCATTGGTAGTAATCAGTTCTCGTTCTGTGTTCTCTCTTCCCTTAGGAGTATATACCTTTTATTGTCCCTTTATGTATACTCTGCGAGTTTTTGAGGAAGAAGAACTATGTGTATGTGTTGAATCTACAAACTCGAAACAAAAACATCTCTATCATGATTTTAATTTCCTTGATTACCAGTGAGGGAACATATGTACATACATTATTTTCCTGTTAAACGCCTATTATGTATTTTACACAATTTAAAAATCAGTTATCTTTGTATACATCTATAGGAATTCTGTATATATTCTAGTATCTTCCTTTGTTATATGCGTTGTAAAGGAGATGATTACTCTTTAACCATTACACATAATTAGAGACAGTACTGAATAATATAATCTAGCCAGTAACAGAATCTATCATTTAATACATCTAATCTTCACAATAGTACAAGAGAAGTGAGATTTTCTAAACTTGTACATAAAACTGAAGGTTTTGAACATTTATGATATCCAATTTATTAGATAGACCCGGATGTAAAAACCAAATCTGAAACACTTATCTCATCTGTTCTTCTGCCATTTCCTATTCTCAAGAGAGTAAATTACTAGGTGATATTTTTTTGCGAGTGGTCTTTAAAACACAAAATGCAATAGAGCATTCTTACTCTAAATAAAATTAAATGTAATTCTATAATATAAATTTATATTACAAACTACAATTTATCCTTCCTCCCTCCCTCCCTCCCTCCCTCCCTTCCTTTGAAACAAGGCTTATTTTGTTCAACCACGACTTATTGGTTCCTAAAAATTCAAATCCATCTATTAGCAATTTTATTTTCCCAGGTGAAAAATACAAAAAAGTAGATATCAAATTCCCTTTGCTATCTGATTTAATTCTATCACAGTCTCTCCTAGAATTTTCTGTTACTTTTAATATTATGTCAACTATTGAAGCAAGTCTCAGAAATCAAACTAGGAGATAAAATGCTTAGTTTTTATTTTATTTTTTGCATGTTCTATGTGTGCTGAGTTAATGAGCAAAAGACGCCTACTAGAAAGTGTGGGAAATATGTAGAGTAAACTTGCTCAGTAAGCAAAAATGCACAGCCTTTTTAGTGAAACAAACAAAAAAGTTCCTTATACGTCATGTTGTAGAAAGTATGGATGGCAGTTGATAGCAGAAAATGCTTTCCATGTTTTCTTTAAGACCACAAAAGTGTTCCCAGGTTGTGTACGGCATGAAGAATGTCAGACCCAAATCTCTATTCTCAGGGCAATGCAATGGCCTTTCAAAACTGTTTCCCATGGAGAAGAGACTAGAATCATAACTAGGATCCAAGACTGCAGGTGAAAGAGTGATTAGCCACTAGAGCAGTGGTTCTCAACCTTCTGGCCCTTTAAATACAGTTCCTCATGTTGTGACCCAACCATAAAATTATTTTCGTTGCTACTTCATCACTGTCATGTTGCTACTGTTACGAATCGTCATGTAAATATCTGATATGCAGGATGGTCTTAGGCGACCCCTGTGGAAGGGTTTGACTGCCAAAGGGGTCGCGACCCACAGGTTGAGAACCGCTGCACTAAAGGCATGTACCACAGGTGATTTCTGAACAGGGGAAGGACTCCCGAGAACCCTGCCCTGTTGGCAAGTGGCATATATTGTATTTAGAGAGTAGGAGATACTGAGCTAGAATTCATTCATTTCCCAACTTCACTTCTGTCGAGGTTTAATGATTTGGGGGCAAGTCAATAAATGTCTTTGAGCTTTAATTTCTTCACCTGTAAAGTTAGGAGGAAAATCTCTGCCACACATCATCGTTTCCAGAATCAAATGACATAATTACCTGAAAGCGCTTTGTAAGCAGTAAAACACGGCAACGATTAGTTACCATTAGGTCTTTGATTAGCTAATCTCTGTTAATTAGGCAACCAGCGAACTTTGCTATAAAGGTTTAAATACTTAACCACCGGCATGACTCAATAATTTTGCATTATGGATCCAATTCATGGCATCTCCTAGGGGTTAGGGAGGAAATGGTGCTAGTGTGGCAATCAGAGCTGGAGTTCCTCAGATCCGAGATCCCCTCTCATTCCTTTGTCTACTTGCTGTGTGGCCTGGGGCAAGATTCTGAACCTCTCTGATCTTAAGACCATTGAAGTTTCATATCTCTAATACAATCTCATTATTTAGTAATGCTACACCCTCAGCTTTCCCAGGAGTGAGTAGCACACACTCAGCCTGCATGGCTTCCTCTGCCTTCTCTGTTTCTGCATCCTGGAGAAAGACTTCTCCACAGCTAATTATCTAAACTCAACCTTTGACACTTTGAGAAGGAAGTATATAGCATAGATCAAAAATTAAGTTTAATATTTCCTAGAAATATACCAAGGTGTTTGTAACCAGCAAGTAATTCCCTGATCTATGAACATTAACTTTTATTTAACTAGGTATTTATTTCCATTGAATTACTTTAGAGGAAATCATAGGCTGAGAGTGCAAGAAAGGTATTTATTAAGACCTTGGAGCCCATGTAGAAATTCTACTTGAAAAAAACGATGGCTGGGCAATCAATCTTATTTTGATAGTCTTTTAGTGTGAATCTTACATGGAATCTATAAAGATTTAAATTTGTTATGAATCAGAGAGGATATACAAAGATCACAAAGCAATCTATCTTACTAAATCATGTCCTTCAAATAAATACAACCAAACCCTCATGTTATTTCTCACAGAAGTGATGTTTCTGCTCCCATCTACGGAAAGGTTAAACCCGTGTTAATCATTATCATCCACTCATTATCATCACAATCAAATGCTTACATTAAAGGTATTATTTCTGAGAGCCACCTGTCAAAGTTTTGCTGCGAACAGTGCTGAGCTATGGAATCGCCAGGTCTGGCCACGCGTGTACTGTGGGCTGCTGCATCTCTAGCTCATTCTTGGGGCACCACAGGCCATTTTCAAGCGAGCCATCATCTACGTGACCAGATCTTTGATCAAAAGATTCTGTCAGCACAGGGGGACTATTGCAGGTAGCGGGCAATAACGAAAATGAACACAAACAGCCATCTCCTTGGGCCGTTTAATCTTTCTTAAACGCAGACAAATCTTCATTGCAGTCTATTTCTAAATCATGTCCACGGTCGTGATGTGAGATGGTGTGAAGGTATGAAAGCTGTAATAGCAGCTGCACCTGGGGAAACGCCAACCGCCAGCGGCAGGGAAGGAAGAGAGGGGCACCTGGAGTGACGTAGAGACAGATGTGTTTGAAAAGTTGTTAAAACCCTTGCAATGTGGTTCTTCTGTGATGAATATGGGGGGATGGTCATTTAAGCACGTTGGCAGGGAAGTGAAATGATTGCATGTGCATTTTGAAAAGATGAGTTTAACAATCTTCTCAACTCAGAGCACCCTGCTCAGAGGATGTGTTTGGAAGTGTGTGTGTGTATGCATGTAGGAGGCATTAAAAAAATAAACCTTTAAAAATAATAATTTTAGATTTATAAAAAACATATAAGAATAGTACAGAGCATTGCATATACTTCTCACTTAATGTCCCCTATTGTTAATGTCTTAAAATACTTAAGTATATTTGTCACAACACTAGTGCAATGCTATTAATTCCAAACTTCATTTAGTTGTCACCATTTTTCCCCCTTGTTGGTCCAGGATCTCAATTGGTATATTTCTTGCCTTAAATGGGTATGTCGCTTCAGTATATTCTGGTTTGTGAAGTCACTTGGTTTTTCTGTATTTGTGACGTTGGCAGCTTTAGAAATTATCGTCTGATGAGATATTTTCTAGAACATCTCCCCCCCACCAACCATTCAGGCTTTTCCATGTTTTCCTTATGATTAAATCAGAGTTATGCTCTTTTTGAAAGAATATCACAGAGACAAAGTGCCCTTCTCATGATATCATACCAGGGACATATGACATCACTGGGAATGATAAACTTTATCACGTGGTTGGGATGATGTATGCCAGGTTCTTCCACCATGTTTTTCAAAACCAATACAATTTGGTGCTTATGTATAACAGTATTCCTCATCTTTCTCCATAGTTGCTTCTTTTATTGTTTTAATAATTTCCTTACAGCTTCCTAGTCATTTTCTGGGAGATAAAGTTCTTGGGTCACTAGACTCTGGAAAAGGTAGTGACTATTGTACATTTTATGACTCCTTATTGTGAGTATGTGAAACAAAATTTATTCTTGCATTTTTATTTATTATTAGAAGCTCAGCACAAAATTGCGTGGCCTTGCCATGTCTGCAGCCCTGCCCACCCATGCGTGCCCCGCCCACCCACCCATAGCCCACCGCCCATGCCCGCCTTTGGTCATTACAGCATTAGGGCCACAGGCCTTTATAATATAGATTATATTACTTTCCCTATGCATAACTGTAAATCTACTTTTGCCTCACCATATATATATATTTTTTTCTTTTTTTATAATGTTTACTTTTAAATAACTGTAATATCCCAACATTTAAGGTGTTGGGATATTACTATTTTATATCTATATACTTTTTCAATCAAACTTTCTCTTCCTACTCATTATTCAATTTCTTTACACTCAAATAGCCTCAACTTAATATGACTTGCCTTCTTTTATGAGCAACTCTATCATTCTTCCCTTTCCAACTTCATGACCTTTACTGTGTGAATTATCTAAGGCTGCCCTTTAAACACCATTCTTCTGTGGACAAAGCACAAAGAGACGTTTAAAAAAAATCAGTGAGTCTTATTTAGTATAATGCAAACTTTGAAAGATTATGGAAATGAGTAGTTATATTTAATGCATCTCACAGTCAGATGTGTGTATACATTATAATGACACCAAAATAGAGGTCTTAGATGAGTTCAAGGACCCCTAGTCAGGATTTATGACTTCCCAGGGTACTGATATAAGTAGGAAATTAAATTGCCAAACCACTGATCTTTGAAGAATAATGGGGAGTGAAAGAGGAACAGAAGACTGGAGACAGAAAAGTGATATCCTGATTTTCACAAAGACAAGGAAGTTATATTTTGGGAACAGTGAGCTGTGAGCATGACATTAATACCCAATGAAGCTGACATTTTTTCTTATTTGACTGTTTAAACTCCACTTCTACTTCCCAAGGTTATTACAGATTTTCTTGGAGGTCTAGCCTCCTTTTGAATCTCAGGTCATATGACTTGGTGGTTGTTGGTGGGAGTCAACCCTACCTCTCATCCTGTAGATGAGTTCTGAGTGATATAAGGCAAATCAGCATATCTTACTTCCCTGGCCCTGTCCTAGGGATGTGTTGATGTGTGAGCAGGAGGCACACTTGGATCAATGAGAGATAGGGCCAGGACTTGACTTAGCCACTGGGAGAGGGTAGCTCCTCTATGCACTATAGCTAATGGACCTGAGAGAATATGAGATTGGCAGGTGCTGGAGGTTTAATGGGGCCTACTGAAGAGAACATGCTAGAGAAGAAAGCCAACAAAGGTGGTGGAATTGGCAATGGAGAATCCTGTCTCGAGGCCATGAGAGTATCTTAATCTGACCAGGGCTGAGGAAAGATCAACTCTTCAAATGTTAACATGTAATTTTGAAATGCCTCATTTGCTTCTTGCTTCCAATTACATTCTCGGTTTGCTTTGGAAAATGTGTTTTTTCAAATTAAATCTTACTTTACTCAAGAAAATTCTTCTTGAGTAATATTACCAGCCTCTAAGGTTTCCATTATAATCTTTGTGCTGAGGACTCCCAAATATTTACTTCCAGTTTCCTAAATGACAGAGATCTATTTCCAAGGGAATACTTCAGAATATTTTATCTTCTCCCAGTGGTGAAGCTATCTCTAATCTCAATTTCAGTGATTAGAATTACCATTTACCTGTTTTCTCTAAGTACCACTTGTAACAACATGACATATCCCAATTTTTATCCCCAAATCCTATCTGCTCATCACATTAGGCCAATTCTCAAATTATTTGCATATATTAGACATACCTGAGGCACCTGTAGATTTCAAATTTTCTTCCCTGTGCCAAGATATTGACTTATCAGTTCTGGCTTGGGGTCTAAGAATGTGTATTTTATCAAGCTCATGATTCTGATAAAGGTTTTCTATGGACCATATTGTGAGAAAAATGACATTTATGAGACTGACGCCCTACCTACTGCGCTAATGAGGCACCTAAAAATGACATTTAGATTGTAAAATTATTTGAGCAAAGATCATAACTTAGTAAATTTGTATCCCAAGCATTTAGTACAATGCTTGATACATGTTAGATGATTAAAAACAATAGAAAAAATGAATAGATACTCAATACAACAACTTAGAAATGTCATTAATTTGGTCATTTCTACCATAAAATCTGCCACTCCTTTGGCCTACTAAGAATTAATCTATGATGTTAAACTCAACAGAATTTGAGTGAGGTCTAAACACCTGTGCTGTTAACTATAAGGTCAAATTATTTTTGAGGTAACCCCCCAAATTTAAAGATCCAGTAGATTATTCCTTCATTATATCTCACTTTTACTTTAAAAAATACATTCCTTATCAACAGTTTCTGTTTAGTATAATCAATTTCCATACTTCCACAGGAGTTACTTTTACAAAAACACTATGTATGCTATTCCTTTTTACAAGCATCTAGGCTCTTCATTTCTTAGAGGATAACATCCCTAGATGCTAATCTCTTTTATGACTAGATACCTTTGCATGTGATGCTATGTGATGCTTCTTTAGAATGGCTTACTCTCTTTACTTTGAAAAAATATGGATGGATGGATAGATGGATGGATGGATAGCATCCCTTCATCAAGATCCAGCAAAATGACACTTCCCTCTCAAGGAAAACTATTTGTTTCATCCTATGCAACTCTAAGAAGAGCTTTCTTTATGTCTCGTAGTTTTGTACAGCTGTATTTTAATGTTTCTACCTGTGTGCCCTTTGTTTTCAAATCTGAGTTATTCTTCCCAGAGTTACTAAACATCCTGGTAGTAGTCAGAGATTTCAGTCAAGCTCAGGTGTCAAAATAATTTATTGGAGGCATCCACTGGTAGGTTCCTCAAGGGTTGAAAAGTATGAATGCCTAAAATTCTCATGGCTCATGACGAGAGTGTTACCAACATTCCATGGTATGGATGACGAAGGATTTTCTAAAAGAAATGCAGCTAGACTGGCAACAGTAAAGATATCTGCTGCACAGTATTTTCAAGATAAACACCACGTCCTTTAATGTCACTTACACGGTTTTTCATTAGCATGTAGTATCTCTTACATCTCCAAATTCATCTCTTTCTCCTTTTCCCTTCATATTCTGTACTCCAGCCATGATGGACTGTGTACCAGGATCTAAATAAAATGCGATCTTTCTCTCCTCTCTGTTTTTGCTTAACTTGTTTATTTTTGAAAATGTATTTTTATTGATTTCAGAGAGGAATGGAGAGAGGGAGAGAGATTGAAACATCAATGATGAGAGAGAATCATTGATCTGTCATCTCCTGAACGCCCCACACTGGGGATCAAGCCCACAATCTGGGCATGTGCCCTGACTGGGAATTGAACCGTGACCTCCTGGTTCATAGGTCAACACTCAACCACTGAACCACACTGGCTGGGCTGCAATGAGTATTTTTGAGTAAATGAGTAAATGGGATGGCAGATAATATGGCTTGGGGAAAAAGTCAACAAAACATCAGACGGGATATGGAGGCTGTGGGGTAACTTAAAACAGAAAGAAGGCATTGGAAGTTCAGTTTTCAGTGCAGTTGTTTCCAGTCCTGATCAAGTGGTGAGGTAAAGTAAAAACATCTCTTTCTCCTGCTACCGTTCTAGTTTCTCTGGCTGAAGCCTTGTAAATTGAACTGACAAAAGACAGATTAAGAAGAGAAAAACGAATAGAAGTTTATTAGCATGTGTATCACGTTTACGCAAGGGACTACTCAGAGGTGAGTAACCCAAAGCAGTGGCTAGAACCTGGGCTTCTCTAGCATCTCAGCAAAGGAACAATCCATTTGTAGAGATGCCACAAGACCCAGGAAAAGCATTTTGAGTTTTTAGGGCTGTACATTGTAAGACGGCAAACCCATAGGAAATCATGGTGGATGAAGGCTGGATAGTAAGGGTTATTTTGCAAATTACATTGGTGCTCTCTTCTGGCTGATAAAGGCCTAAAATGGTCTCAAATGATAAACTTTTGTCCTTCCTGGTACAGAGGAGAGGTGCACACCTTTTAAAATTTGTTTTCTGCTTTTAGCCAAATAGAGGGAGGGCAAAGAGCTTTCCGTATACAGTGGAACCTCTTTGCTTGAATGTCTCCCATCTCGAACAATTCACTTCTCAACCTGACAACCCTTTCATGCTGATACCTGTGTGATCAGTCACGCATTTCTCAGGTGACAAATGAAGGAGAAAGTGTGAGAACCTGAGTCAGTTTACCACTGTTACAATCTCAGGATATTGTGCGGTGACTATTTTCATTCTTTTTGGCTGCTTATAATTATTAAATTTTCATTTATT
>NW_006282381.1:2085146-2107428 GCF_000327345.1 Myotis davidii
GTAACTCATCAGAAAGCTTTATTTCAGTCCTAGGAAGAGGAGGAAGGGAAAGGAACCCTCCAGCGGGGGCACACTATTTCCCAGTTGGTTAACAGTAAAACTGCCACTTTTTAAAAATTCAATGAAATATGATGGATGAGAAAGTATTTACCTACCAGTAGAAAAATATTAATGCCGAAAAATTCATTTGTCCAAGGCTTAAGGAATATGTTACTCTTTTTAATAAAATAAAAAAAATCCTCTCTCTCTCCCATTTTTTTTTGGGGGGGGGGAGGCAACCTAATTTTTGGTGGCCTTGTTTCTGCAAGGCTTAACATAAAATAAAATACAGTTAGTGCTATCCATCTTTTTCTACTTAATTGAATATAAACATTCTTTACAAATAATGTGATCTAAAGAATAAAGAACATAAGTATTCTTTAACAAATTAACTTAAAGCTCACTTCTTGGCTCTGTCAAATATCATGATTCCAGCAGCATCAAAATGTGTTATTGCAACCCAGCCGGGTGTGGCTCAGCAGTTGAGCGTCTACCCAGAAACCAGGGGGTCACTGGTTCGATTCTCAGGGCACATGCCCGGGTTGTGGGCTCATACCCCAGTAGGGGGCGTGCAGGAGGCAGTTGGTCAATGGTTCTCATCACTGATGTTTCTGTCTCTCCCTCCCTTTCCCTTCCTCTCTGAAATCAATAAAAATATATTTAAAAAATGTGTTGTTGCAGCTATTTGTTTTGGTAAACTTCTGTTTGTCATATAACTTGGTGTTCCTCAGTTTCCCCATCATGAAGCAAATAGATTATGGCAAATAGATTACATCGAATTACCCAGGGTCTGAGTAGTAAGGAGCAAGCTAGTTGCCAGACAGATGGCATTTTATTAAAGATGTCGCATGTACGTTTTTCTTGGAATTCACAATGTACAATTAAGAGAGCTGAGAGGATAAATGCCGGGTGAAATGTTGTCCTGGCAAGATATTTGCAAAAGAAAAGGTTAACATTTTTCTTACTGGTGGCTATAAAACTGTCAGGAGGGATTCTTCTCACTGTGTTTGTTTTTTTTTTGTATCTAAAGATAAAACACTTGGAAATGAATGGGTTCTAAATGAGACGTGTATTGTACCCTTCTTAGTGTTAAATGCTTAGGAAGTATCAGATTTTTTAAGAAACAATCTACACAATGAGGCAGAATCTCTTTTTTCTATAAAATAGTAGATGAATTGATGAATTGCAATTTTGATGACCCTACAAAATGCTGGTTAATAGTAACCACATTTTTATTTTCTGAAGCAAAATGATGACCCTATATCTTTGAACCTAAGTACTTTTTCTCAGTTGAGGGTTTATGAAAAGCTATTGTTGTCTTTTCATTTGAAGTTTATGTATGAAAATCACAAGAAAAAGGAACACGGAATTACCTTTAATTTCTAATGAATTTTCATCTCTGGAGTCATCTTGAGTTCAGTTTTCTCAGGAGAAGAGAGACTATTTAAGTGGGAAATACAAAATAAACAAACTTGTATCATGACTTTAAGATTGGGTTAAGAAAAGCAGTTTTAGCTAGAATAACTCAGCGGTATTTTTACTGTTCTTTCTTATGGTTCACATAAGAAAGTTTAAAAACCTTACTTTGATACATCAGGAGAGATGGAGCCTATTGAATCAGGGAAACTAGGCTGAGGACTCTGGGTATAACGGAGCGTAGGATACATTCCGTGATCTTACCTCTTTGATAGACATATAAATAATGAGTTTTAAAAAACAGTCATCCTAAGAATAACAACAGAATGATTCGGGAAATACAGAGTAAATCAGACTAGAGGATGCATTACTCTGTCTGGGGTGTCAGCAAAGGTTTCCCAAAGGAGTTAGTTAAGATTATGGCTATTAAAGGAAGGACTAATATGCTGATTCTGTTTGCAGATAGATTATGACACTAAGAGTGCTTTTCTTTGTTTTACTTATTTACTAGAGGCCTGGTGCATGAAATTTGTGCACGGGAGTTGGGGCGGAGTGGGGAGAGGGTCTCTCAGCCCAGCGTGCACCCTCTCCAATCTGGGATCCCTCTCACATTCCGGGACTGCTGGCTCCTAACCACTTGCCTGCCTGCCTACCTGCCTGATTGCCCCTAACCACTTCTGTCTGCCAGCCTGATCACCCCTAACCATTCCCCTGCTGGCCTGATTGATGCCTAACTGCTCCCCTGCCTTCCTGATCTCTCCCCCAACTGCCCTCCCCTGCCAGCCTGGTCACCCCCACCTGTCCTCCCCTGCTGGCCTGGTCACCCCCTAACTGCCCTTCCTTGCATGCCTGATTGCCCACAACTGCCCTCCCCTGCTGGCCATCTTGTGGCGGCCATCTTGTGGCAACGTGAGGGTGGCGCACGAGGGTATGAGGACCACCTAGGCTTTTATTAGTATAGATTTTTTAATATATTTTTATTGATTACAGAGAGGAAAGGAGAGGGAGAGAAACATCAATGATGACAGAGAATCATTGATCAGCTGCCTCCTGCTGGGGATCAAGCCCACAACTGGACATATGCCCTTGATTGGAATCGAACCTGGGACACTCTATTCGTTGAGCCAAACCAGCTAGGGCTCTTTGTTTTATTATTTATTTATTTATTTATTTTGTTTTCTTTTTTAATACATAAAATAAAAATGGTTATAAGCACCTATAACTTTATAGCATAATAAATATTCAAATGTCAGATATGTAATTCATTCAAAATGGTCTGCAGACTTGTGTGCTCAATAAAAATACATGTAAAATGCACAAAGAAGGACGGGGGCCTTTTGTTGTGTTGTTAGCACTGTGTGTGTGGGAGGGTGGTTTTTATAAGTGGCAAATTTGTGGGGTAATGTAACAGAGCAGTAATAACAAAGCAGGATTGTTTGCCTATAACCGGGCACTACTGCTCTAATGGACCTATAAAGACTAGTTAATGCATCCACCTGACAGCTCCCTTATCACTAGTGAAAATTTAGCCAAGTTTGACCAAAAACTCAAAATATAATTCAGTTGGTACACAATGGAAAGCCAATGGGAGGAAAAGTATTTTCTGTGTATTTGTTTTGTTTTTTGATTTTTATTATTGTTGTTAAATATACTTTTATTTATTTCAGAGAAAAAGGGAGAGGAAGAGAGAGATAGAAGCACCAGTAGTCTGAGAGAATCATTGGTTGGCTGCTTCCTGCATGCCCCCTACTGGGAGTCAAGCCTGCAACCCTGGCATGTGCCCTGACCTTAATCCAACCCTGACCTTTTAGTTTGGTTGACACTCAACCACTGAGCCACACTAGCCAGGCTCTGTACTTGTTTTTAAATATTCATACTATTCAACCATTCCCACTAAATACACAAATGACAAGAGAATATTCAACTATAACAGTTGGTAGAAGCCATTGTAAGTAGCAATTTAACAAAGATGAGTTTTAATTGGTAATGCCAGTTGAACTATAATAAAAACTAGTATTCCAGCTGTGGGGGAAAAATACCACACAGCTCGGTTTAGAGTTATTTACAATTATTATTATTATTTTTTTTTGCCGTTACAGTACAGTGAAACTATGTTGTTTCTATCCACACCAGAAGTTTGTGAAATCCCAAAACATGTCTTAGGGAATGAGAAAGGCATGTCTTTATGGAAATAAAAATGATTTTTGTTGTATTAGATTACAGTGTTCAATTTAGCACGAGTTAACTTAGCAGTTGACTGTTACAGTGCTTGAGCTATTTCAGAAATTGTAAAGCTGACTTTAGAGCTAATGGAAAATTTGGCCCATTACTTCTGAAGTAAACGGAAAACAGGTATTTTCAAACTTTGAAGTTCACAAAAATGTATTTTACAACCAGTGCTCACTTCCTGAATTGATACTTTTATTAGCAATAATATCAACTTGTCACCAATCAGGCAATTATTTTAGAGCAATCCACTCACATTCTTGGCAGTAAATGCTAAGTCATGCCAATCTAGACAGTTTACAGATACGCTATCATATTTTCAAAAGGATAGTGTCATTAGTAAGTAATAACTAAGTCTGTATAAATGAGCACTGTGGGTTTTCAACTTACTATTTTATTTTACTATGAGGTTTATTTGTTTTGATTTTTTTATTGAATGTTATTAGGGGTGCCATTGGTCAATGCAACCATATAGGTTTCAGGTGTACAACTCTATAATACATCATCTGTATATTGTATTGTGCATTCACGATGATGTTTAAAGTTATCCCGCTACATTTAAAAATAGTTACTCAGAGGATTCTTTGGATTTACCAATATAATTTTATTTTTTAAAATAAAGGTGATAAAAGAAATTATATAACAAGAAAAAATAATAAGGAAAAAGAACAGTATCCACTACCCTTCTTCGCCTTCTGAGAATGTTGGAGTGCAAGAAAGATGCTTGGGTGTGTGGAATGGGGAGGTTCTATGGGGCTATCGGGGCGAAGTAGGGAATGCAGAGTGAGGAACACACTGCTTCATATGAAGAAGGGGATTTCTGTGAAAGGAGGGAGGAGATGGGAGTAGATAGATAGGAAAAGAAGGGGAGTAGAGAAGGTATGGGTGGGGGGTGTGTGGTGGTGGTGATGGTGAAGGAAAGCAAGAGAGAGCAAAAGAGAGAGAGAGAGATAGATAGATAGAGAGAGACAGACAGACAGACAGACAGACAGACAAAGGCAGAGAGAAAGCATGAGTGACAGTCCAAAGCAGAGCTGCTAAGAAAAGGAAAGGAAGGAAAAAAGACAGATGATAAAAATGGAATATTTAGGTATTTTTTCTTGTAGAATGATGTGTAATAGAATCTCTATTTACTCAGGTAACTCTTAGACATTTTGCATTAGTCAGCACTCCTCTTAGCATTGAATCTGTGGTCTTTGACTCTGAAACTATTCTAAGGCTTCTTCTAATATAGTTCATGAAATTCTATTTAAGTTATGTATCGCCACTACAGAGACATAAGCATGTACCCTTCTGTATGTAGAGGAATAGATAAACTTTTGATATTCAGATTAGGCAAGTATCCTCAAATACCTCTTCACCATTGTGTATCCAGTGATAAAAGGGATGCATATTTCCCTATGATGATAGGGTCTGGAACATTAGCAGGTCCATGACAACATGTGTGTTGAAAGAATGAATGCACAAATCTGTGTTTCCAGAACACGTTGTTTTTGCTTTTATTATGATGATCGTTATTATTTTAGTGAAGTGTCTCTGGACTTTTGGGCACACTCCGGATTCCAAGCACGATTTGCTCTGTTTTATTTGGCTTGTAAAATCTGACATAGCGATGGGTGCTACTACCGCTGCCCTTCAGATCCTTACTTTTTTCTAAATAGTGTCAGCAAAAAGTCTCCACGGAGACTGCAATGCGGTGAAACTGGGGCGTCCTGTAATGAAACCTTGTGAGAAATCTCTGGACTCAATTAGAAGGCGATCTGAGGTGAGACCAAGCAAAAGAGAACACTTAAGAGAAGGCAATGGCGTTGAAATTACCCTCTACAGAACAGGCCGGACGTGCAAGGGCCTGAGGGCAGAATGCACAAGCACCAGCAGGGTTATCTGCATTTGTCTTGTTTTTTAAAATATGGTTTCATTGATTTGAGAGAGAGAGGAAGGGAGAGGAATAGAGAGATAGAAACATCGATAAGAGTAATATCGATCGGCTGCCTCTTGTGCGCCCCCTACTGGCGGTCAAGCCCACAACGTAGGCATGTGCCCTGACCAGGAACCAAACCAGTGACCTCTTGGTTCATGGGTCCATGCTCAACCATTGAGCCACACTGGCTGGCCTATCTGCATTTTTAAAAATCTTCCTGGAGACTGGCTGTAAAAGCTGCCGCTAGGGGCGGATGGCAGCGCGAGTAGGCGGACATGGTTTTCTGGTCCATTGCAGGATGGAGGTCTGACAGGTGGGAGGGTGAGCCTCAGGACAGTGGCGCCCAGTGTTTGGATAGGAACTGTCATGCACTATATTGTGTTTACCTTACAGTTCCTGGGGATGCACAGGTAATCTCAGAAAGGAATGAGTAGGACAATGGGAGTAAGGTTTGTAAGTACAATGGGGCCTTGATTTACGAGTTTAATTCGTTCCGAGACGGAGCTCGTTAAGGAGCTCATTAACTCAAATTACTCTATCCACTCAATGCAAAAAATCAGCTGAGAGACAACTGGTATCTCAAAAAAACTCGTTAGTCAGGACACTCATTAAGTCAAGACCCCACTGTACTGAGGGAAAATAGAGGTTTGGACTGTGTCAAGAAAAATAAATAAATTGAAGGAGCATAGTGACCCTCAGATCTAGTCTCTGGAAATCTCTCTCCATCGGACTGCCTCAGGAACCTGAACTGGATATGAAAGTAATTACATACATTGACCATGCAAAGCATGCATCCAAGCTTTGTTTTTCAGGCACTCGGGACAGCTCATTCCCCATGTCAAAATGACAGGGAAAATTAGTCATTAGAGTGCTGGTTGGTGACTTGATGATCAAGGCAAAGAAAAAAAGAAAAAAAAATGGAAGGGTTTCTTGGATCTTTTCATTCATTGAATCAGGATTTATTTATTTGTTCATATGAGCCTGAGCCTGTCCGAGGCATTGTTGGGAATACCTAATGAATGGAAATGCAACTGTTCCCAGGACCTGCACAGCCTTACGTTGAGACCAAACTCTAACAATGAAGTCGCAGAGCAGCAGCGTCTGCAGCAACGTGGGCACATCTGGCTTCTACTACCCAGTTCCTAGGGATCTTCTGCCTGGTGTCAGCAGGCAAGCTATGACCCGCTGCTCACCTGTGCGACAGGGATGCTGAAAGATGTCCTGGGAAGTGCTGGGAGAAAGCAATCCCTACAGTTCCTGGTGCATATTAATGACTGATAGAATCTAAAAAAGTCACCTTTGCTTGTTAATCAAGGAACAAATTTGTGCACCGAGAACATCTTAACCTGAGCTTGGATCAAGGCACCAGCTGTTTTAATAAAGTAGTCACCAGGCCAACTTTTATTTTTTTTAATGTATTTTTTTTTTTGATTTTAGAGAGGAAGGGAGTGGGAGAGAGAGATAGAAACATTAATGATGAGAGGATGAGAGAATTATTGATCAGCTGCCTCCTGCCCACCCTACTCTGGGAATGGATCCCACAACCTAGGCATGTGTCCTGACCGGGAATCGAACGGTGACCTCCTGGTTCATAGGTCCACGCTCAACCTCTGAGCCATGCCAATCGGGCAAGACCAACTTTTAAAAAAGGAAAAAAAATATACTTAAGAGTGAGAAGTAATTTTTTAAAAGCAAAAGGAATGAGCATGTAATATTGTGTTACCTTCCCATTCTTGGAGAGGAAAAGGTCATCTTAGGAAGGAATGAATAAGAAACTATAAGTTTTGGGGAGGGAGAAATGGAAGGAATGAAGGAAAAACAGAGTCACGTGGTGGTTTTGTGCCTGAGTGTGCACACGCCAGGACCAGGCGGCCTGGTTTGAATCCTGGTTCCATATCCCCAGCGGTGCAATGGCCAAAATAACAGTACCAGCCTCATAACTCTGCGGAGGTCCTCCGTGCAGTGCATTTAGGGCTGCACCTGGCACGTAGTGAGCGCTCAGTAGGAGCCAACAGTGATTAATATTATTCTGACAGCTTTAAGGAGTGACCTGCCTTGCAGTTTCCTCAGGGGAATCTCATGCCCTCGGACTAGGTCTGATTTCCCTGTTAATTGCTCTCTCAGCCAACATGTTCATCTTTCCCTCTGCTCACCACAATTTAAAATAAAATAAAATAAAAAACATTGTCACCAGTATTCATGACCATCTCCCTCGGGATCCACTGAGCTCCCTGAGGGCAGGTGGCACCTTCCAGATTGATCTTCCGTTCCTGTTTCTCCCCTGCCTGGCCCAACCTCCAGCACTTGGTAGGCACTCAAATCCGCATTGAATCATCGCATAAAGGGAAAGTAGAAGGTGAATGTCTGCCTCCAGGGCTATTATTTTATGTGCAGTTTTGCTTTTAATTTTTCCTTTTCATCATGAGCACTTTCCTATTCGGAATGTGTGCAGGACGGCGTGCACAGCAGTACAAAATATTTCATTAGCTGGCTGAGGAGAAGCAGAAAAGGAGGCCATTTACATGTAAATGCACGCTTAACTCAGCCCCCACAGAGAACGCCCAAAGGGGACTGCCAGCTTCCATAGATAGTAATTGGAAGCCTAATGCGGATAGGTTAATTGTAGGGTGGCCTGGATGCTGGGCTGCACCGAATAGCCAAGAAGAAACTGACTGACTCCACGGGCCTCCTGAAAACTTAATGCTGCACCATCTACTCCCTTTGACTTTAACCTGTCACTAGTCAAGGGCAGCCCAGGGGGATGGGGAAGTTTCTGTACATAAAAATAAGGCTTCCTCTGACCCACCAAGTTCTTTTACGCACAACGTCGGCTGTATATTGGGTCCTAATTGAAAGTCTTGCATTTCATGCGTAGATCTGGGGCAGGAACTAGGTCTCTTTGTGGTCCCAGGCCACGCTAATGTCCAAGCAAGGAAAGCTGGCTTCGGATAGCGACAGCAGCAGTTACTAACTGTGATTTGGGGCACCTGTCTTACCCTCCCTAAACTTCAGTTTACACTTCTGTAAGTCGGTGTGTGTGTGTGTGTGTGTGGGGGGGGGGTAGAATTAAGCTCACAGTGTTGAATGAAGTTTAGATGAAATAATCAATGCAAAGTGCATAGTCTAGTTGCAGGGGTGGGCAAACTTTTTGACTCGAGGGCCACCATGGGTTCTTAAACTGGACCGGAGGGCCGGAACAAAAGCATGGATGGAGTGTTTGTGTGAACTAATATAAATTCAAAGTAAACATCATTACATAAAAGGGCACGGTCTTTTCTTTTTTTTCTTTTTTAGTTTTATTCATTTCAAACGGGCCGCATCCGGCCCGCTGGCCATCGTTTGCCCACGGCTGGTCTAGTGGCTGCCCTCCGTGAGTCCTCAAAATGTTGGCTCTCTTATCTTCACACTGGTTGGAAATTTCTCATAAAGTTAAACCTGCATCTACCCTACAATCCAGCACTTTCACTATTAGGTTTTTTTTACCCAAAAGGAATGAAAATGCTTATCCACAAAAATATTTATATCTCAGTATATAAGTACCAAAAACTGTAGAGGAGAGAGCAGGTATATGTAGAAGGAAAACAATGACTTTGGATTCAAGAAAGAAAAAAAAAAGAGCCTGGCCAGCATGGCTCAGTGGTTGAGTACCAGCCTATGAACCAGGAGGTCACAGTTTGATTCCCAGTATGGGGCCTTCAGGAGGCTGCCAATCAATAATTCTCTCTTATTATTAATGTTTCTATCTCTCTCCCTCTCCCTTCCTTCCATATATATATACTTATTATTATTATTATTATTATTATTTACAAAGAGAGAACTTGTCATGTTGAATATTTTCCCAAAGGGCTATCTATATTCAAGTTAAAACTTTTCATAATATATCTCACCTCCAATTTCAACATTGGAATATAAGATGTTTAATAACCACAATTCCTCCATCCTGACCATATCCCATCACTGGTCTCTTTAAGACAGATGGCCGCAGGGTGCTCAGAAAGACTAGGATGTAGAACTACAGGACTGCATTTTTGCTGCTTTGGAAAACGCCAGTATACATCATGACACGTCTTAATTTGAAGCACTGTCACATAATAAAAGGGTCTTGGTCTTTGACATTGAGAAGACTTTGCCAGCTGTCCAGCCACACAGTCAGAGAGGCACTGCTGTCCCTATGTCCCCCAAATCAGAGAATCATCTAAGGTCCCGCAATTAAAGGATGGAGCAAGGAGTCAAACCTAGATGTTTCTGATTTCAAATCACTTAAAATCAAGCAGACTTTCTTTTTTTTTTTTTTTTACTCTCAATCAAGGAATAAAGAAAAGTTATTTTTTGAGGTGTTAGCCTATGCGGAGTTTCTTGTGGTCTGTGTATTTGAGTGGCTCTATAAGTAGAGACTTGCAGTCAGATTACACATAATATGCTTTAAGGTTCTCCGATGAAAAGACTAAACTCGTTTAATTACAGAAAGGCTCTGTATAAGATTCCGGAGGAATAGTCAGAGACTGTGCACGTTATAAACTCAAGTGGGGTCTGGAGAGGATGATTACAGATTGCAGCATTCTATCAATTAATTGCTGCAAAAGACTAGATCAGACCAGCTGCTCCAACCTTATTATGGAAGTCCACACACATTTCAGCTGAATACAAAGTTAGCAAATTTTTTTTTCTATTAAGATTTCTTATTTTCAACATTACCTAATCCTAACAGTTCTATGAAACCATCATCTCATATTAAGTAAACTCATTTCCATTCTTGCTGGGAAGAAATATAATAAAATCTCAGCCACATTAATGCTAACGGCTTATCTAGTATATTTAGAATAAACAAGAAATCTTTATGATATGCTTTTTGTAATTTCCTGGCAATATAATAAGGATTAGGATATGAACACTAGACTGTAATAAAGAGGGGAATTAAAATCACTTTCCTATTTGCAGCAGGTAAACCTTTGAAAAATAGGTTAAAATGCTCCCTTAAATATCATAATAATTGAAATGTGTGAATATTTTTTCCCCGTGAAGTCCCACTTATCAGCATGTTGCAGAAGGTAAAAATTGTTTTCATGTATAGGGAGATTTAAGACATCAAAGTAGAGGAATGAAAAAAAAATACTCATGGACTCATATCCTTTCTATTATAAAATTAAAACAGACAAACAAAAAACCCCATGCCATTACCTGCAGCCTCTTGAGAAGACCTGCCCCCCATAGATAAGAAGATAAAGGCAAGTTACTGAGTTCTGCATAGGTTCAGGATCTCCCAGTATTTGCTGCATCTTGTTTGAACTTTTCACACTGTTCAAAGAAGGACCCAGATCCTGCCCTGGTGTTCATCATACTTGCTAATTCTACCCACTTTTCTTGCCTGTTTTTTTCTGGACAGTACCCCTAAAATGATATTTTTCACTCTCCTTTAGGTCGAGGGCGGCCATATTCCTAAGGATAGAAACTCATGGATTAATCCCAATTTTCATCTCCATCAGGGTGACCAATAGTTGAGGTTTTTCCAAGACTATCTCGATTTTAGCACAGAAAGTCCCTTGTTTAAGGTAATCCCTCATTCCTGGGCTCACTGGGACAGTTGGTCATCCCAAGCATCTCCTAGTATCTTATATTCATAGACTCTGTATCCATTGGCTAAGGGGGCGGAATTACCTCTCAAAACATATTACATATATAAATTTTTTTTTTTTGTAAAAAGCAGTTACTCTGCTATATGTTAGACCACATTGGTAGTTTTAGTCTTCTTACAGCGTTGATGATTGATAAAATTATTATGATAAACTACATTTGACGTTGAACAACTCATGATTGTTCACTTATTTGCAGATCTTTTTTTAAAAAAATAAATATATTGGGATAATTTGGGGATATTTGTAGTTGAAAAAAACTTTCAGAAGAGCCTTATGATTTTCTTACTATTTTCTTTTCTCTAGCTTACTTTATTATAAGAACATGCAAATGGAAAATTCTAGAAATAGTCCATTTATCCATTGAAAAGGTGGGTCATCCCTGGCTTTACTGAGAAAGTCTATCTTCCAGCATTATGAGGCTCAGGCTAGGTCAGTTGCCTCATGGTCACAGGATGGCTGCTGCAGCTTTACTAGTAGCAGGAAAAAGAAAAATGCCCTTTTCCTGGAGTGAGTCTCTCCTTTTAGTCCCTACCTAGCAGACTTCCTGCTAGGCATTATTCACCCAAACTGGTCCATGGCCACTTACAGCTTCAACACAGGCCACAGAATTAAGTAAATGGAATTTCCCAGCTTCTATAGTTAAAGACGAGCAAGGGAGGGGCTGTGAGTGATAGCTATTGGACTGGCTATCTACGTGGCACAGATATACAAGATACATATAAAAAGATGGTCTTGATTACATTAATTTGTTAACAAGAAAGTCATCTGACGTTTCCTAAATTCCACGTTCTATGCAGAATTTATTTATTGGTGGTATTCTGGGTTATGGGACTAGATGCTCTAATATTTTTATCTATTAAGAACAAGGGCAATTTTTGCCTTGGTCTTACAGATGAGACAAGTCCCTTTGAAAGTGAGAAGGTGTGGGATGATTGACACCCAGCCCGTGTTCTTATTTTATTGAGATGTTAGCATGCCACTCCTTGGGAAATAGACCGCTAAATGACATTCACATTTGCCTGATGGGCTGTCAAGGTATATGCGGTGTCGTCCCCTCTCCAGAAGCATCTACCCTAATGCCTCCTGCCATTCTGTCAGGAGTTTCAGATGTGATGTTCCGGAGTAAGTTGGCTCACACCATCTAAACTCCCTGTGTGTTTTCTTGCTTGGGGAGAGCATGGTGCAGCTCCAATTTCTCATCTGAAAATCTACACAATGCCAAGAAAAATCCTCTCCGGTCTGCTCCATTTAACTGCATCTCCTCAATGATATTGGATTTTATATATATATATATTACATGTTTGACCTGCTGGAACAGTAAATAGGGAAATCCAGTTAAAAATCTTATATGAAGCCTTAACTCCAGGGGTTTTATTTATAGGCCTCAGCATCCTCAGATCCTTTCGAATTTGGAAACAAAGCCAACAAGCACATCTCCTCTGCAAGAGAAAAACAAGAGCCTTTGAAATACCCCAAGTCTGAAACAGTCTTCCTTTTTACAATGGCTATAAATTTCAAAGGCAGAAATTAACTCCGAATCTGTTACTAAGTAGAGGAAAAACAGCAGTCACGGCTGATAGTCTGTCTTTTACTGCATATTAAATACTGTTCTCGCTTGTCTTAATTAATTCTAGCATTAATACCATAGGCTGAAAACATCCCATGGCCATCCCCCTTTTACAGATGAGGGATCTGAAATACTGTCTTGGTCTGCTTGGTCTGCCATAACAACATACTATTGACTGTGCGGCTTAGACAACAGAAATGTATTTCCTCCGCGTTCTGGAGGCTGGAAGTCTGAGGACAGGTTGGTTCTAGTGAGAGCTCGCCCATTGGTTTGCAGATGGTGCTCACATGACCTGTTTTTTTTTAAATATATTTTTTATTGATTTCAGAGAGGAAGGGAGAGGGGGAGAGAGAGAGAGAGAGAGAGAAACATTATCCTTATTCTTAATAAGTGTTCAATGCAGCCTCTTTGATGTTCCATAACCATGGGCCTTAGTAAGTGGGACAGGAGGAAACAGACAATGAATCAAACTTTCTATGGAATCTTAATCTCAGAATTATCTTCTTTCAACTTGTCCTATCCGTCAAAACAAATATATTTACTCTTTCAGCATATTGACTACAGTTTTTATAGCCAGCTTTCCAAACATAAAACTCCTGGACTTTAAGCATTCATAAAATTATAATTAAGATTCATTAATTTTTTTAAAAAAAATAGTTCAAAAGATCTAGCCAGGTTTGTTAACAATTCTCTGAAGCCCTAAGACTTTGATTTGAGTTACAATCACATTAATTTGGTTCAGTGACACTAATTTTGAATGCTGCTAATAGGCTCTGATTGGCTTTTGTAAAAATCAAAGAAAATTTATTGGAGATAATTGAACCTGGTTAACCTGTGTATTAATAAACAATAGACTCTCACTAGAAGTATAACCAACATGAGACTACTAAAAATAGGAGCTAACACTTTGAAGGGTTTATATGCTAACTTAGTGTGATTTTTTTTTTTATTAGAGTCTGGGTCTGAGTGTAACTTAATATAGCATGTCATTATGAATTCTCAACCATTTTAGAGATAGAGTATTATTTTTACTTCCCAATTTATAGTTAAGGATTGGTTTTATATGTCTGATTAATTTTAACAGGACAAATGTAACATAATTCTGATTTTGGAATCTAATCTAAATCTCAGGTTTATGGGATAAACCTAAGGGTAGAATCAAACACATCAAAAAGCCCTGACTGGTGAGGCTCAGTTGGTTGGGCATTGTCCTGTGCATGGAAAGGTTGCTGGTTTAATTCCCAGTCAAGATGCGCAGGAGGCAGCTAATTGATGTTCAGCTCTCACATCCATGTTTCTCTCTCTCTCTCTCTCTCTCTCTCTCTCTCTCTCTCTCTCTCTCTCCCTCTCCCTCTCCCGGCCTCTCTCTCTATAAAAATAAATAAAAAGATACTTTTAAAAAACATGCCAAAGAATAGTTTCCCACTGGACATGTCAAAAGCTATACAGGTGGTTGGGGCTTACCTTGGTCTTTAAGGTCAGGAAATTCTGATTTCCAGTACTCCAGCTCTCTGTACTGTATTGTTAGACTTTCATTCAACATGTCTGACATTTAAGGATGTGCTCTAAACAACACAGATGTTTACTTTGCCTTGAGGAAGCATACCGTCTAGTGGAGAATTGTACAGTCTATTTTTTAAGGTTCTGTTCGTGTGACATAACTGCGGGAGTCATCACTTCTATGTGTCAATCTTCCTTTGCAGATGTTTGAAAATGAGTCCCAAAGACATTGTTTAGTACTGTGTCACATTTGGGAGACCAAAATCTATTCTATATCAAAGATATTTTTGTGTTGTCAACAGCACCCATATGAAAAAATAATTTTAGGATGTATACCGCAATGATTTAATATACATATACATTGCAGAATGATTACCATCATCAAGTTAATTAACACATCCATCACCAGACATAATTATTTTTTTTTAGAAAACAGTCTAAAAATATTCAGTTTTTATTGTTAATCATACCGCAACAGGCTGGGGTGGGGCGGGGATAAAAAAGAATGTTTTGATGATCTTATTGTATCAGCATCCCCCCTCCCCTGGGCAAACAGCACCTGCAGTGAGTGTGATTTATTTTAGGAAGTGGCAGGGGCTGTGTAGGTAGGAAAATTAAAGAGGGAAACAGGCAGAGAGGGAAAGCCAAGGTGCAGGCTTTGGAACAGGGACGGTGGCTCTTCCTGGTTCTACAGCAGCTACTGGCCTTCGGACTAAAACTGGGAGGTTAGCTTTGCAGATTGGGGACGTGCCAGCCTCCGCAGCCATGTGCTGCAATTGCACATAGCAAATAAATAAGTAAATGAGTAAGTAAATCCTCCCATACACACACACACACTGTCACACACCACATATATGTAAACATACATACACTATTTGGGAAGAATGTTCTCCTAAGAGATATATATATATATTTTTTTCTTTTTGTATTGGTTCTGTTTTCTCTGGAGAACCATGACTAAAAGAAAGTGTGAGCTTTTGTCTAGACTAGGAGTTGTCTATGTCCTTGGCAAATACTATATGAGGATGTCTTTTTAGAAAAGACTTAGGGCAGATGGAGGACTAAGTGATGCAGCCCAGGTAGTAGTGCCATCCTACTTGCATCACTGGGAATCTGGCTTCTTGTGGCTGTGGTTGGATCAGCCGTCAGCAGTGAGATGGAGAGGATGTAAAAGCGGGCACTGGAGGCATTTGGCACGTTTACATACAGAGAGAAATCACATAGCTTCTAAGGTTCAGGTTAAAGACATCACATAAGCTCCTCCATCCGCCTATACAAAATTGAAAATCAAAGTATCTTCTTGCTTATTTCAATGTTTTGTTTTTCCTTCTCTGACAACCTGATTCTCAATTCCATGGAAATTTTGAGGGAAAGTACCATTCTGGACATTGTCATTGTTTAAGCAGAAAAGCATCAATGGCTTGAAAGAAAGAAAGACTCAAACAGAATATGATGTGTCTTTGTCTTTAGTGGCAGGATTTTTCATGCAATGCATGATTTATTAAAGGAATTTGAACTATTAAATCAAGGCAAGAGAAAATGAAAATTCATATCCTGTTTATAATGAAGCTTTGAAAATGATGCCAATTCATTAAATAGTCACTTTATGAATATTTATTAAGATCTGCTCTGTTCCAGGAATTGTGCTCTATAGTAAACATTAGTGAATCAGACACATGCGCTTGCCTCCCTAGTGGAGGGCACTGGCTAGTGTGGAGTGCAAAGAACTCTCCATGCGAACAACTTGCTGGAAGACAAGAGGTTTAAAGAAAGTTCTCCCACAGAATGTAATGTTGAAACCAAAATGTTGGTGTTTGAGCCTCAGTTCTTTTCTCGCGAAAATGAAGAATGAAGTCTCAGACAAAAACAGCTAGCGGGAGCACAGTTTTCTGAGAGCATCCATGAGAATTAAAGTCTACATGTAGAGTCCCACATGGCCCTAAGCCACATGGGCACAGGGGATGTGCTCCCCCGCAACAGGAATGTCAGCTCTCCATTGTGCCCTGAGCTCAGGGCAGAGGAGGATAGGGTGAGAGGAAGCAAGTGTGCCTTTTCATTTAGGTCGGCGGTTCTCAACCTGTGGGTCGCGACCCCTTTGGCGGTCGAATAACCCTTTCACAGGGGTCACCTAAGACCATCCTGCATATCAGATATTTACATTACGATTCATAGCAGTAGAAACATTACAGTTATGAAGTAGAAACAAAAATAATTTTATGGTTGGGTCACAACAAGAGGAACTGTATTTAAAGGGCCAGAAGGTTGAGAACCACTGATTTACGGGATGAAGACAGCCTTGCTAGCTCCTGATTGGTCTTTTCAAATAATTCTGCCCATAGCAACATCCCTGGGATTGGTTTATATGCCTTACTGCCTTGGGATTGGTTATCTGCAAGCTGCCTGTCTTAGCAATATCCATACATTTTTAAATGCCCAGTTGGGGTGCCTTAGTAAGTCCACCTAGTTGGGTTTCTAGGTTATACTCCTCCTCCCCTCCCTGCCCCCCATGGCCCTGGTCCCTATCTGCCTAACTTGCCTCTTTCTCTTCAGTCTGACCTTTGCTCTTAGGGCTTCAGTAACATTAATTTTTATACAAACTCTCAAGAGCCAGAGACACACTCCTGTAGTTCAGATAACGAAAATTTAATGTCCATAGGATCATAGGGTTAAAAATAATAAGGAAGGAACAAATGACACAGAGCCTCGGTAGCCACAGTCAGTTCTCGCTAAGAAGTAGAATCTCTTCCCCCACATTAGAGTCTCTCTTATCATTATTTACATAAAATTGAAGGTTTTTGTCTTCCGGTCTCCTAGCAGTACCTACGCTAGTGTTTTACCATGAAGGCAGCTTAGTCACTGTCTCTTCTACTTCTATTCTTTGCTGACTTCAACTAATTGCTTCTCAGTATAACTCTCATTGTGAGAGGATGATTTGGCTGCAAATCATCCTTTTGAGTAAGGCTATTATGCCAAGTCCCTTACAGGTTTCTGTGCAATTTGTCAGGAGGCAGTGTGTGTTTTGGCAATGGAAGGTGTTTAATGCATACCCGGCAGCTACTTCCTTCAGAAGAGACTGCAGTCATAAAACAATAGATCTCTTCCTTGCAGAGACAAGATGTGTAAACACATTTGTTCATTCCTTCTTTTAATCTAAAAATAAAAAAGTAATAAAGAGGATCTGCTCTGTAACAGGCAGTGTTCTGAGAACTAGAAAAAGCAAGAAAGCCCTTGATTATTTCCGTTTTTCCCCCCTTCTCCAAAAATTGAATTCTCAATTCCACTTAATTGGTTAGTGAACTACAGCCCATTGCATCATGGTGCCTTCTTCCTGTCTAGAAGGAGAAAGGGACATCGAAGTAGAGTCTCACAGGTAAATGTGCCCCTAAGAAAATACTGAAACTCTCTGTGCTACTCCGATCTGGTTATAATGAACTTCAACTCCAATTCCACAGCTGTATGATTCCTGTGTCTCCCACAAATTTCTGTGAGCTCCTGGAATATGCTGCCTTCTTGTTGCCTCTGCCTCTGTACTTTTATGTTCTCGTACTGTCAAAAAAGTATGCATAAAAGTCAGTTGTTCCATTGATTTCCACTGTAAATATCTGGCTAGCACCCTAGCCATTTTGAGGTTGATGTTGCTGATGATTTTAGGAGTCATGAGGTTAAGTCACATTTCAAAGGGTATGACCTTTTGCAAAGTTGCTCAACATACAATAAGTTACTTTCCCATATCCACTATCAGCTTTTCCTCGGTAAGCGAATCCCAGTTTTATTCAGAGTGGCAATACACTGTTTCTCAGCTTCTCTTTAAGATGTTTGTGGTAGGTGTTCTCAAAGATAGTCGAACATAAACCCTGTTTCTTGATATTCATGCCCTTGTGTAACCTCTTGCCCTTGAGTGTGGGCTGGAGTTTTGACTTAATTGTAAGGGATATACTTTGGCAGAAATAATGAGCTGTCATTCCTGAGACTAGGTTGTAAAGACGTGTGGCTTTCACGTGGGTGTTCTCTCACATTCTCTCTTGGGTGGCTTGCTTTAAGGAAGCCAGCAACCAGTTGTAAGGCAGTCCTGTTGGAGAGGCCCGTGGATATGCACCTGGGAGTGGGTGTTGTCAGGCCTGACAATACCACACGAATGAAATTGGACATGTGTCTTCCCCAGTTAAGACTTGAGATGACTACTGCCCCAGCCAACACTTTATGGGAGATCCTGACCCAGATCCACCAGCCAAGTCACTCCCAGATCCCTAACCTGCAGAAATTGTGCAATAATAAATTTTGTTGTTTCAAGCTATTAATTTGGGGGATAATTTTTATGCATTAGTAGATCACTAATACAGTGTTCAGTTCAGTTGCCTAAATATTGATGGAACACATATAAGAAGTAGACTTTAAGTACAACTGTGCCATTCATTGAGAGAAGAAAGAAGAATTGGACATTGTTTCTACCTTCAAAGATCTTCCAATCTGTTGAGTATAAATCAGGATTTAGATGCGTAGAAAGTAAAAAAAAAAAAAAAAAAATCTAGTCTGGGGAGTAGCCCATCTTTTTTCTCTTGTCTCTCTTTAACCTTAAAAAAAAAAAATTCCTATCTGGTCTATAAATGTGCTTAGCCCAAATTTATATTTATAGGAAAAAACCTAAGGGCATTCTCAGTATGTATTGTCAGGTAGGCAGGTATCTGGATTTCTGCACAGTTTCAGTAAGTAACTGGAACTAGAGTATCTTCATTTTTTTTTTTTTCTGCTGGAATCAAGCTTACATTTGACAGTGTTGTTTTGTGCCAAGCATGGTCTTCGCCAGCAGAAGAAAATCTCTTGGGACAACAGTGTGTTGCAAATCTGAAGTCAGCAGTATAAGGAGCTCCTTGGTTTTATTTCTTATTGTTAATTAAATGTGTTAGATTTAAGATTAAATGGTTTCACCAAAGAGTACACAGGTATGGACATAACCTTGCTAATAAGCTGAACTCTGCAGGGTCATTTTTCCTTATCCCCCAGGACTCTGTTTTCCCGCCCTGCGCAAGGCCTTGCATGGTCCCAGTGCTCCAAGACCTCTCCTAACTTGCAGGCCTTAGAAGTTACTGTTCCATCTGCCTGGCTTTCTCTTCTCCATTTACCTGGGTAAGACCTACTCCTTCTTCAGCATTGAGATATTACTTCTTCCAGGATGCCATTTATAAATGAGTTCAACAGTTTCTCTTTTCCCATAGAACCTTTTACATGAAATTGTTTGCCTAATTATGAAGGTCAGAGTTTGGACACCAGAGATCCCATAGGCTAAACAGGCTCTATCTGGCCGCCAGACATATTTTAAAAAACAAAACAAAACTAATATTGAATGTTTTAAGAGCTTCAGCTCACAAATTCTCCTAATCTGCCACTTTTCTTATCCTATACAATAAAAGCCTAATATGCTAAGTGTCCGGTTGTCCACTGACCGGTCGACTATTCAACCAATCAAAGTATAATATGCTAATGATATGCTAAGGCTGTTGAACTGCTCGCTATGATGTGCACTGACCACCAGGGGGCAGACACCGACTGGTAGGTTAGCTAGCTGCTAGGGTCCAGCCGATCGGACTGAGGGACCACATCCCATCATCTCTTTCTGGCCCTGATCGTGTACCAGTGGGGTCCTTTGGCCTGATCTGCTTCCTCTCACAATCCAGGAATGTAGGGATGTAGGGATCCGCAGGCCACTCCCCTCAGGAGGGTGCCAGATGCAGGGCTCACTGCTGGCAAGTACTGCTGCGGCGTTGCGAGCCTCTCCCAATCAGGACTGATGGGGTGCAAGCCTGCGACAGGCCCAGTGGGGCTGGGTTGAGTGGGAGCGGCAGGTAGGAGCTGCAGGCAGCGTTGGACTATGGGTCTTGTACAGATCCCCACAGGCCACCCCAAGGGACCCCACCAGTGCATGAATTTGCACACCGGGCCTCTACTTGTTTTATAAATGGCTGGTATCCCCAGTTTTCATTACTGACCTGCCTCTGTAAGATTTATGTCTGAGAAATATGACCTTTTGAAATTGTTTTTTTGTTTTTTTTTGTTTGGGGGAGGGGCGGTTCACTTTCATGTTCATAATATCTGTTACAGTTCCTAGCATGTTATATTCATTCCACGAACAATTGCTGAATGAATGAGTGAATGACTAATTATTAATCAATAAATAATTATCCTCTAAGCTCTGTATGATTAGGGCAATGTACTTTCTCTAGCTTTGATCTTATAACGCTTTGCCAGCTTTCCCATATCCCATTCTTTTGAGTTCCATTGGTAATCATTCATCAAGATTCTAATGAATGAATGGATCCCAAGTAAACTCTAGAGAATCCAGCTACTCCCATCCAGTCTCCTGTTCCTATCTCCTAAGCCATATAACCTTTAAAAACATGCCCATTTATGTTGACCTTATAAATGTTTTGTGAGGTATTTTTTTTAAATAATTTTGTTACATTTTTCCCTTCCAGTTCAGAAAGAGAGGAAAACACATAAGTTATACCTCAAACGCTTACTGATACTATCAATAAATTTTCTTTTTATCACCTACTGTATCAGGCAGTACTCTTATTGGCAAGAGATGTAGTCTGACTTGAACAATCTTAACCAGGAGGAATTGTTTGGCTTACCTGACCTAGTAAGGACCTAGTCTTAGTCATGACTTCAGAAAAGTATAGGCCTTGTAACTCTTGTTTTCTCTCTGAATGTTAGATTCTTCTTCAGACCAGCATTCTTACAACACAGGAATTCTACATCCAAGTGCTATAAGCTCAGTGTCCTATCCTTTTTGCTCATACTAGTCAAAACTCAAAAGAAAAATTATAAGAAGAAGAATCAAGAAAGGCTGCGGATTGGTTCAAGGATACACATGTACTCTAAATAGTGCCAATCCTGCTGGTCAAAAGATTATGATGGACTCAATCCGGAGTCTAGGAAGCTTTGGTATCTTGATTGGCAAGCTCCTAGAGAATGACTTGAATTGAAAGGGGATTCCAAATCAGTAGAAGGTGGTTGAGTGTGTCTGAGCTATTTTGCATACAGAAATCAATGAATATCCCCTACAACTACCTATGTGCCAGGAAGCGTGGATAAAAAGGAAAATAAAATGTGGTTTATGCCAGAGAAAAATTCCCAATTAAGTTACGGTGACAGGTCATATAATTATCCTATATAATAAAAGCCTAATATGAGAAGTGTCTGGTCATCCAGTCATCCGTTCAACCAATCAAAGCATAATATGCCAATAATTATGCTTATGCCCGCTTCCTGTGGGCCTCGGCGACATCCCCCGAGGGCTCCTTGACTGTGAAAGGGAGCAGGCCGGGCTGATGGACTCCCCTACCCCTGAGTGCACGAATGTCCATGCACAGGGCCTCTAGTAAGTAAATAATTATCAATAATATTTAAAGGCAAAAACAAGTGTTTATTAGAGTGCTGTGCTTCATGGGAGCACAGTTCACTGTGATTTTCTTGTTCTGTATATAGTAAATTTTAGCAAATCTATATTTTGACTGTTTCCCTCTCAGATCCATTCCTTCTATCATTGAATCAAAGTGAGTCCCCTCTAAAATGAACTTGGAGCTCAGAGAAAGGAGGTTAGAAATATAATCACCTGACACATAATAGAACCCAAACTGGTTATTTTGTGTTTGCGGAAAGAGGCCCATAAAATTTCACTTCCAGAGAGTCAAGTGTGACACTTTATTGTTAGAAAAAGCACTTTTTAAAAAAGCGTTTTAAGCTCTTCTTACAAACTATTCTCCTTGAGATTCTCTTAAAGGCCTCAATGTCACTAGTCTTCTGATTAATATAAAAACCAGCTTTAAGTGTACTGAGAGCAATAAGGAAGAGATGCTACAATTTCACTTAAGAAAGCCAGACACCCAGGAGTCATCCTGCATTGCTCTTCTTCCCTCACCTGTACACCATCCTTCTCATCCTGCCATCAGTACTTCTCAACAATGCACAGACTAGTTCCCT
>NW_006282381.1:2107456-2109101 GCF_000327345.1 Myotis davidii
AACTCTCTCTCTCTAAATGTCAGTAGTTCCAAGGTTGAGGAATTCCACTGCAGAATTTACATCCACGGAGTACTTCATAGATGCCCCTGCTCTCTATCTCCAGTGCTACCATTGTCTCTCCCACAAGCCTCTTTAAACACCTCCTGGTTTGAAGCATCCATCTTATATAAAAACTGCTGTTTGAAATTTTAACCCTTCTATTGTGGCTCTTGTAAATGCTTGCTTGCTTAAATAATAAGGAAAATAAGACTAGTCCCATTCCCCAGACGAAGTTATCAGTGCTGGCGCCAGACCAGGCCTTTGGTTGAGGTCTCAAAGCCCCAGCACATAGGGCTCTTTAAGAACTTGCAGAGGGGACCGAAAAACCCCATATTTGGGAGACAGAGAAGGTAAAAAGATATAAATAGGGAAACTTCCTCCATGTTGGGGCCCAGAATTTGAAATACAGTTTTCTCTCGGCCCGCATTAATAATAATA
Source organism: Myotis davidii (assembly GCF_000327345.1). Classification (NCBI taxonomy): domain Eukaryota; kingdom Metazoa; phylum Chordata; class Mammalia; order Chiroptera; family Vespertilionidae; genus Myotis; species Myotis davidii. Next base: position 2,107,934 of record NW_006282381.1, read on the forward strand.
AAAAAGTGTAACTCCATCCCTATAAGCTTGGTTCTTCTCTGGTCTTCTTTAACAAGTTGATTTCATTAACTCCTCTCTTGTCCCTTATAATTAATTCTCCATGAATCAGCCAAAGTGAACTTTCAGCAGTATAGCACAGTCGTGTTAACACTGCTTAAACCTTTCCAGTGACTCACTATCACCATGCAGGGAGGGTGGAGAAATAGGCAGGGCTCACATCTCATAAAATCATGTAATCCGTGTTAAGGAGTTTGAATGTTACTCTTATTCCAATCTCTTCCCTCAATGCATTATCTTTCTGTCATCTTCTTTCTGTGTTAAGGATATTCCAAACTCATTCTGGTTTAGGGCTTTGGTACTTTTTAATCCCTCTGTTTGAGTGTCCATTCCCTGGATATCTGCTTAACTAACTCTGTCATTCAATTCTCAGAGAGGTCTTCTCTGTCTACTTTGAAATTATCCGTACATCCATGCCCTCTCATTTTCAATTCAGCATTTGTCTTATTTATATTTTGAAATAAGCCAGTCAGAGAAGGACAAATACCATTATGATCTCACTTCTAGGTAACCAAATAAACTAACAAACAAAATAGAAACAGACCCATAGATACAGAGATCTACTGATAGCTCTCAGAGGGGAGGGGCGTTAGGGAGATGGGTGTAAAAGGTGAAGGGATTAAGTAAAAAAAAAAATAAACAAATTCATAGACACAGACAACAGTATTTTGATTACCAGAGGGAAAGGTTGGGGAGGGAGATAGAAGAGGATAAAGGGGGATAAATGTGATGGAAGGAAACTTGATTTGAGGTGGTGAACACACAATACAGTGTACTGTTGATGTATTATAGAATTGTACACCGGATAACTGTATAATTTTATTCACCAATGTCACCCCAATACATTCAATACAAAGTTTTTAAATGTCCACACTCTAAAAACTTTAAATGGAAAATACAAAAGCAAGTGCAAATATTTTGAAATATAACCAATGACATTGATTTGGGGCAGGAGGTAGGGGGGTAAGAGATCAACCAAAGGACTTGTATGCATGCATATAAGCATAACCAATGGACATAAGACACTGGGGGATAGGGGAGGCTAGGGGACTGTCTAGGGCGGGGGGAAAAATGGACACATATGTAATACCCTTTGTAATACTTTAAGCAA
>NW_006282381.1:2109206-2112029 GCF_000327345.1 Myotis davidii
TTTTTTTAAAATAAAATAGCTTCAAAAAAAAGGAAAGGAAATGAGCAGAACCATTGACTGAGTTGAGATTTAAAAATAGCTTCAAAAAGAAAATGAGCAGAACCATTGACTGAGTTGAGATTTAAAATGATAAACACAGTAAAATTATTTCTATTTGTAATTGGTGTTGATTTTATGTTAGTATGTTACATGGTTTGGAGATATAGAAAAATAAAGTGATGGAATAATTCTTGGAGTCAAAGGTATCCTTGGGGGCAGAGGTGTCTGTGTGAGCACTTCCATGCTATGGAAATAGCTGGTGACCTACAACTTACAATTTAAAATTGTTTTCTAATGTAAAAGTAAAAGAAATTTATATAACAACTCATGGACATGCCTTCAAGCAAAAGATACTGCTTGTGCTCATAGAATGTTGGAACTACAGGCACTTTAGACGTTTTAAAAGTCTCATGCAAATTTCCCTTGGCAGAGTGACAAATCCCAATAGCATATCACTTATTAGGGTCACCCTTAATGTATGGCTATATTATACACTGATAAAATAATGACAAGACTGCACAAGTCCATGTAAATAAGACAGAGGGAGATCTAACCCACTGGCAAAGCAGTTGTTCTATGCTAACAAGGGATGAATGGATAACTGGTTCCCTTGTTGCCTCATCTGCCTAAACAGCTGTGGTTTATGCTTTTATTTATTCTTATGGATGCTACTTAGAAACTCCATTGTATAGAACACCCATTGTCTTTCTAAATTGCCACATCTCTGTAAGTGGCAGAGTGATCATCACAACCAAAAGATTTTATATTACTAAATGTGGGTGTTTTTCTAGACCGAAATGGCTGCATGTCCTGTGTTTAATTTTATTATATGACCAACCAAACCATTGGAATCTAGCTGGGAAAGTCCCTCTTTCTGGCATTTGAATATATATCCTATAAAGATGCTACATAGCTTGCAATTAATTTAATGCCGTATATTTAGCACAATTGATGCCTGCCAAATGTTTTGTGTTCTGCTGCATATCGACTTGTTACACATTTGATTTCCTCCTGAAGAAATCAGTGCCGTTTTATTTAAACTTAAAGATAGAAATGGATTGTTTCAACTTTTCTTTGTGGGCCTGCATGCAGTGTAGTGCTATAATAGACACAGAGAATGCATTTCTCCGGTTAAATTAATTAAACAAGGAGGCCATTAGAGGTGGCTCATATGCCGAGGCATCCTAATAAACAAACCAAAATCTAACCCTACAAGTGCCTCATTTTCACCAAATGAAAATGCTTAGGACAGCCAATCACAAACAGCCAACCAAGCTCTAAGCTATAGCCAATCAAATGATCTCCCATCTTTGCTTCTGCACTTTGTCTATACAAGTCTTTCCTGGCTCCTGTCTGCAGAATGGTCCTCACCACTTCTGCTTTGATGCTGTCCTATTCGAATGGATTTTTACTCCAATAAATTCTTACAGTTTTTAATCTGCCTCAATTTATCTCCTCCACATCCCCAGACTATTTTGATGAGATGCCATCTTGAGGCTACAACCCATGAAAGTCCTATTTTAATACTTGGAGAAGGATTAGGTGGCAGTGGCTTTTTCAACCACTTTGTGAAGAGTTCTGCAATTTACTGCTATTAGGCAAGTTTTGAAGCTTGATGATACACTTTTAAACCATATAGCCAAATATATGTTTCATTAATTAAATAACACTGACACATTCAATGTATGTATTTATTGAATACCTTCAATGTGAATGGGGAGTTTTAGGCAGGGTGCTGATAATTTTCCATTTGTCAAAATCTATGGGAAAGTGGGAACAGGTGAGGTTCATTCACCACTGATTTGGTTTTAATTCAGGGTTGAGAACTTCTAAGTCAAAGAGCAATGAGAGGTGTTACCTTTGCAAATCAGATTCAGGAACCCCAAGTCTGAACTCCCAGTATCCCTGGGAGAGTGACTTAACTAAATCTTGAAAAGTATTTTATTTTCTAATATTGTTAATTATTTTTTTGTCCTCTTATAAAAACACACAGATTTGAGGCTGATGGGCTTGTTGTTTTTAAAAATGGTATCAGAGAAATAGACTTTTGTTTTACATTTTTCTTCATTTTTCCTCCTGTCTTTGTGTTCATGTGAACACTTTTCTGATAAGTAGCACCATAAATGACATTTGAAGTGAGAAAGACATTTTCGATGTTTGTAAACTGTGTTAACATGAACTAGTAAACAATCCCTAATACGCCTTATATATATTTATGGACAGGAATCATCACATCTACCCCTAAGGGATGTAATGGGGGCTCAATGAGCAAATACTCAAAAGGCATAAAAACATGTAAACATCCCATATTGAGAGTTTACCACTAGTGAAAAAGGACCACAATCTCTGCTCTAAACTCTTGGTGTCAAACATTTCAGAATTCAGAATATTTTTCCAGATTTAAAAAGATAATATTGAGTATATATTTCACATTTTATAGCACTGACATATTAATAATACAATAATATTTTGAATATTAAAATACTACAATTGACTTACATCCTTTCAAGTCAGGTCATGCCACAAAATGAGTTGTAGGTCAGGTCAGATTTTACATTTACAAGCTACAAAATGTATTATTAAGAGATTTGGGAATTCAGAATAGAAGTTTATCATATCTATAATAATGGAAACGTAATATGCTAATTAGACCAGGCAGCCTAATGACCTTCCGGACGACCTTCCAGACAAAGCCAGGGCTGTGAGGGAAGCCCAGCTTGCACGAATTTCGTGCATCAGGCCTCTAGTAACAAGATAAAAATCTTACATGCTGATTTTCCAAAT
>NW_006282381.1:2112124-2137679 GCF_000327345.1 Myotis davidii
TATATGTGTGTGTGTGTGTGTGTGTGTGTGTGTGTGTGTATATATATATATAAAATAACATATGTATTAATATATTTGAAATGACTAGCAAACATCTGGTTGTATCTTGAGTGCACATTGAATGCTCATTTCTTCTTGGCCTTGGTTCTTTCCTCCCTTCAGTACGTGGCCCATTTCTAGCTCCCCCAGTGCTGTAGACTTCAATCCCGAGCCTCCCTTTAAGAAAGCTGTGTGTTTCAGCACAAGTTCACACAGGGCAATGGACTTCCAAGCAGCTTGTACTCGGGGAAATTTTTACCATTTCCGAAACAGTATCATCTTTCTCTCCTCATCTCCCACTTCCCCTTTCTATGAATTTCCTGCTTCCTGACATGCTGTTACTTAAAACTGTCTCTGGCAATCACATCAGTGGATTGAGTCTAATTCACCAGGAATATTCCTTAACAAAACATTTTTCCAAATGCTGCCATCATTGTTAACCCTTTGCTGAGTCAATAATCATTGCAGAACCAGGTGAAGGGCTTTTGGTGCCAAATATATATATTCATGTGTGTGTGTGTGTGTGTGTGTGTGTGTATATTTGCTGTATATATATATGTGTGTGTGATAAGGTATATGCATATATATATCATACATAAATATGTATATACCTTTGTATATTATAGGGTGTATGCATTTATGTATATAAATCATACACAGATATGTGTACATACACCTGTTTTTCCCCTCAGGAATCTGGACCTAAGGCAAGACTGAGATGAGTCTTCTTGACCTACATTCACTGGAGAGCCATGGCCTTCTCAATGATTAGCCTGAGAGGAGCCTGTGATGAAGGCAGGAGCAAGGCTACCTCCCATGCCTTTACAGTCTCCTTCCTTGAAGGGCAACTCACAAAAAACACTCAGTGGATATTTAAAAACAGCTTAGGCATCCTAATAGGCTCTATTCTGGGTCACTTTGCACACCCAAATTGTTTTTTTGAGACTATTAACAATGTCATGCTGAGCAATTTAATAAACACAATCAGTGGTAAAGCCTGTGGCTTTTGTTTCACTGGCTTGAAAAATCGTCCTCATATCTATATATCTGCTCATGGTGATAAGCCTGCTCTCTTAACTAGGGAATCTTGAAGAATAACTTCTGCACGTATGAGAGGGATCTTTTATTCGTGGGTGACAGAGCCTATTTTGCCATTTCTATTCACACCCAAATTGTTCTTGAGAAACAATTCAGGCATCATTTGTGTGGGCCTCCCACACTCAGAATAGGTTAATAGCCAATGTCACCTTCACTGGGCTATCCTTTGGATAGAGACCATTAAGGGAAATAGCTGTTTCAGCGAGTGGCACATTAAAGTTCTAGCCCAGAGCTCTGTCTGCCCCTGGTTCCAGTGTATGTGATTGTGGCTCGGTGAGGAGGCTGCCTTTGTGCCATCTCAAGGATGTAAATATAAAGAAATCCAGCCATCACACTGAAGCATGAGAGAGGTGCAGGCCTGCCGCGATGCTAAAGAAAGCAAAAGAGAACGTAGACTGCTCACGCTAACGTCCTCTTCTCCAAGTACCTGGGTCCACCAGACACCATTTCCTGCCGGTGCCCCCATTCTCATGTCAGGGCTTTCTACTTTCCATGAGCTCTGCAGTCTCTCTTATTCATGAGTTCAGTAGTTCAGGCCCGGAATCGTGCCTCCGAGCTCATTTCTCTGCCCTCTGTTTATTGTTTCTCAATATTAGTGCATATAAAATATTTTTTTTAGAGTTAAATGTTAGGGAAAGCTTTGCTTCTCCCCAAGGAGCTGTTATGTTCATTGCATGTGGAAAGTAAGTGTTATAAAACTAGCCGTGTTTCCCTTTACATTTCGGCTGCTTGGAAGCTCAGAACCAAATATGCGGATTAACGGAGAGTCTGAAGACGTACTTTAAGTGTGTCATTTTGGTGTTTTATTCATCACTCAGTCCAGGTCTAGAGCTCACATTTTTGTTTTGTGTTTGTTTGTGTGTTTACTTTTATTTTTAAATTAATTTATGGGGTAACATTGATTAATAAGTTATATAGGTTTCAAGAGTACTATTCTATAATATCTCACCTATCTATCATATTGTGTGCCTACCATCCAAAGTCCAATCTTCTTCCATCACCATATATTTGAGTCCCTTTACTCCCTGCCCACCCTTCTTTTTTCTCTGACATAAACATTGTCTGGCCTTCATCTCGCATTTTAACTCATTTGCTTTGCCCTCCATTTTTGACTCCAGTTGAACAAAATGGTATTAATCATAATTCTGTGCTCATCTTGTACTTACAGGTTTGTTCGTTTTTATTGCAGGTGATTCTGCAACACCACGAAGTCTCTGTGGAATGAGGTAAGATATAAATAAATTACCAGTAAGTAAGCAGTATCTTTGCAGCAGGAAGGAAAATGAATACTGAAGCAGGACTGGGAGGAAGGAGGTCTCAATTGCTCTGTGTGACAAACTAGGCTGGGATGAGGTGGCCTTTTCTGGGAACACGGAGAATAGAGAGATGTGAGGGGATGGGGAAGATAGAAAAAAAAATGACCGTTCCTGGGGACAAATCGTCCGTGTTAGCAGGAACAGTGAAATCTCATGTTCAATATAAGGGTTTCCCGTCTTAAAGAATTCCCCTCGGCTACGGCCAACCCTTTAGTAAACTCTGCTAGCACAGTAGCCTAGAATGAACAGCACATGGAGCAAAAGATGGTTCCACGGTGTGACTTGACCTGCAATTGAGACGGAATGGCAGGACTCAGAAAGGAAGTGAGGATTGTTAGAAGTGATGCAGTAGGTGGTAATGGGGACTCCAAAGGAAACAGTTACTTCCCTCCTCCCCCCAGTTTGTGGGATAAGCTTGAGTTATTTCCCTTTCCCCCTCTCAGTTCTTCCCTCCTTCTCTGCCCCTCTTTCTCGTTTCTCCTCTCTGTCATTGCTTTCTTTTCCTCCCTCCCCTCCTTCAGGCTCTTGCTGATTATCTCATTGGCTTCCTCCCCCTCAGAAAGCGTTGGGCTATCTTCTGGGTGTCAGAGACTGACAGGCTTTAGACATAGAGGAGAAAAGGACAGATGCTTGGCTCTTGTCATCCTGACACTTACATTTGAGTAAAGAACATAAAAGAAAAAAGTACATTAGCAATGAGTAGAATTTGTGATTAGCGCCATCATGAAAATAATAAAGGTACACAGAGGGAGTTCGGAAGAGGGATGAGGTTGGAGTAGGAGTGTTTTGTGAGGGAACATATATTTTTAGACCAGGGGAATTGGTAACTGAAGCAATGAAAGACACCCTCAAAAGTGGGAGGGTTTTGGGACATCAAATCTCATTTTAATATTTATTCTCATTATAGGATGTTAAAATTGGGTACAGGAAGGAAAGCAAATGGGTTTATGTTTGTGCATTCCTAGCTGTGCTTTGGTTCCCGTATATTTTTATTTAGCTATTCAAAATTTAATGGCTTTATGTAAAATCAAATAGAGTAGGTTTTCAAAAAACCTCTTTAAATGTAAACCTATTTGATTTTTCACAAAAAGATAAACATCTCTAAAGCAGCCAATTTTCTGTTTCGAATAAATTGATATTGCTCTCCTTATGCCACGTTAAGCAGAGATTCACAGACATAAGTCATATTATGGACTGAATTGATCGATTTTAGGTGTCTGGTCTACCCGTTTTCTTCAACCATTCTTTTGTTCAATGTGTAAATCTTGGTTGTTTTTATTATACTTTACTTCCAGGAAGTATTTTAATTTTTCCAAAATGGGCAACCACGCTAATAACAATTAGGACATATTGCTTCACTGTGTCATGAGTAAGATAATTTTTGAGGATAGTTTCTGGTTATTTTGGTGAGTTAGCCGGTGAGGAGCTCCTATCTATCTAGTGGCCTTCTTGACTAGCAGCACCTTGATCATCCCCAGAGAGACCAGGAAGATAGGGCGCAAATTCAAGGTCTAGTTGTCACCGCCAAGCAGAGCATCACCATTTAGTGCTGTGTTTTAAAAAATGATGTAATAATATCAGTATAGTAATAGTCCCCATTTTCCTAACAGTTAGGCCTCTTGCATACGTTTATCTTATTTAGTTTTATAGGATTAGAATTGTTGGTCCTCTTTATGTGAAATGGGGAAACTGAGGCTTGGAAAAATTAGAAGCATTGACAGCTAGTTTGTTTCAATTAGAGGGGTTAGAGGTCAAAAAAGGGCAGTTGAAGTCGTTTTTTGTTTTTTTTTTTTTAATTTTATTTATTGATTTTTTTTTAGAGAGAGAGAAATATTGATTTGTTGTTCCACTTATTTATACGACCGTTGGTTGATTCTTGCATGTGCCCTGACTTGGGATCGAACCCACAACCTTGGTGTATCGGGACGATGCTCTAACCAACTGAATTAACTGGCAAGAGCTGAATTAGGTTTTTTGACTCTATGGCTCTAACATTTATTCTCTTACCTTCTATGCTCCAACATTGATCTCTAGTCAACGACAGGGACAGACTCATATACACATGGCCAAGACTCTCAGGGGCTTCTGCAAGGTAGGTCCTCAGAAAGTACTGAGCGAGGAAAAGGGGCTCTGCCATGGTCATCCAATAGGAAATAAATGTATGTAAAAGCAGAGCAGTTGTTGTTGCCTATCTTTAGCTGTCCAGCTTAGGAAACAAGGTTGGGATGAGTTAATTGACTTGACACTTGGTACTAGAAGAGTGAGGGACCTTGCACAGAACCTGGGTCTATGTTACCTTTTTCAAATGGAGGAAAATGACCCCCTGGTAGACTTACTATCTAATGAGACCATTAGCATTCGCTCAAGTAAAATGGCTATTGGAATAACTAGTGAGTAAAGGCATTACTCATAATCACCAATCCTGTTACTTACCATCATCTTCACCACCTAAAGTATTGCTCTCTTCTCTTCATCATATGAAGACCTCCTAACAGTATGGCCCTTGTTCCTCTCCAGCAGTGAATCATCACCCACTGCCAAATACAACCTTTCTTTAGAGGACGAGGACGATAGCGTGCAAATTCAAGGTCTAGTTGTTACCCCAGGTACCCCAGGTACAGAATATTAGAAGGCACTTTTAGTTATATGAGAAAAGTGGCATTAGTAGGTTAGGTTACCGTGGTGGCCATAAAAATGTCTCTCTCAGATCTCCAATGGCAGGAGGCATGCTTGGCCAGTGGCCTCAGCTGCTACACTCTAAGTTCCTTCTCAGCCTTTACCCACAGAAGCTGCTCAGAGCCAGTGACTCAGCAGCTGGTTGTTGGGAGACATGGGACCCTCTGATTGACAGCTTGGCTCTGGGTCTTGTCATTGGATTTACCACAACTTTCCTATAACAGTACTGCGGTCTAAGACATGTGTAGCCTTCTTCCCTTCTCTTTATTCCACAGAAGTTAACCTGCATTGAAGTCTAAAGGTGCACCAAGGCCCCCCCTCCCTGTTTTTTGGTTGTTGTTGTTTGTTTTTTGTTTTTCTCAGAGGACTTTTCCCTAGTAAATCACTTGCTAGCTAATGCTCCACTGGCATCTGATTCGAACAAAAACAAACAAACAAAATGAACAAAACAAAAACAAAAACGAAACCCCAGGCACTCTAGAGACTTCCCAACATCTGGATTTCCATCTCCAATTGACATCTTTGACAATTCACTTGGGTCTCGATTTTTTCACCAGACTGGAAAAAGACAGGGGCACAGTAGATGGCTGTCTTAATTGCTTTTATTTTATGATTGTAGAACTATCAAATGCTGTCTATAATATGGATTAACACATCGTTTCTTGTATTTCAGTGTTAGAGTGGTGCTAAATGGTTGCTCTGTGTGTAAATTATTCTTTGATCTAAGAACAAATATTTTTTTTTTATCAAAGAGTAAACATTGCTTTAATTTTGAGCTCATGGATACCAACATATGGCAACACAACAACAACAAAATCAAAAACGTATCTTTGAAGGTTTGTTATCAGTAACGCTTCTGATCCAGAACTACTTATAACATTTTAGAGTAAAGCATAAAATGTCTTCCTAATTGGCTTTTTGCCCCAAATTAAAAGTACCTTAATTAAACAAATTACTTATTCATTATCACCATCTAAAGCCAACTTAAAAGTCAGCTGTTCTCTTCTGTTAGTTTTGAACTAATGGCAATAGTAGCAAAGCTTTCAATTCAATCATGATAAAAAACACACAATCTTACCCCAGGTAGATTGCTTCTTCCTAAGTCAATACTCGATTCTTTAAAGGCACAATAGTGTATTATTCAGCTAAATGACAAATAGATCAAATATAGGATTTTTAATACAGAAGGGAAAGGTGACGGTATTTGTGCTACAGCTACAAGAAGCAATAGTTATTGTTTGTCCTTAATTAAGAGGCGAACACTGATAATCCATTTTTATCAATAGAATGGGACTTGAGCCTGAAAATGTGCTAGATTTAATCTAAAATGGAGTGTTGAGATTTTCCAAAATCTCTTACATATTATCTCAGTGTAGGACTATTTTTTAAAATAATCTTGTTCTAAGGCTATGATCAATGAGAACTTTAAGAAGGATTTAGTGGTGATGATAGGATTTTCTTCTCTTGAAAAGTGCCACACTGGGGAAAAATGCATTAATGGAAAAGAATTTTTGAAAATCGTTACTTGATAAAATTTTATAATATGTTTTGAATATCTTTGTTTTTGAAAGCTCTTAAAAACACACTTTTCAAAGTAATAGTGTTGATATAATGGCACACTCAACCTTGATATAGTACAAGAACTGAAACAATGATCATTCCAGATTTTGAGGTTTCCCCAAATGAAAATACAATGAGATTGTGCTTGGACAAAGTTCATCAGTAACATGTTTATTGAAGCCCATCCTTGCTGTGAGGCTTACCCCTTCAAATTTTATCAAAATGACTTACATTTTAAACATTTTCATCACATTTGTAGATTTACACAACTTTGGGTTTTATTCAAATAAAGGAGAAAACAGATGTATTGTTAGTGTTCCTGGAGATCAGGGCCAGGAGGAAACCTATGCCTGCTGTTTGGTCAGTAAAACTCGATTTGTGATCAGATTACCTATCACTTTCGTTAGAAAGAAATTTTAAAATTGTAAAAGTATCAGCCATCTTTCCAGATAAAAGGCAAAAAATGGACACAGGCATATAGTGCCAACAACATTCTTTTTAGGAATTCATACCACTCCTGACCCCAGAGTGACGCTGAAATAGTTAGAACTGCCATACCAACTCTGGCTAATTTGGCAGATTGCACTTGGATTTCAGCAATTACCATGGAACATTTTAAAATTTGATAAAACAAAATGTGATTGGCAAGGTTCTGTCATTTTCATTTCTTAAGCTGTTTGTCAACTAAACTAACTCCTCTGCTTCTAAAGGGTAGAGCTGGACTCACTAAATGTTGGGTGTGGAGAAGGGTTTCATTTCAACCAGAACATCTTCTTTGCTCATGTACTTCTTTTTAAAAAATAGCAACATATTTTTATTGATTTTAGGTGGGGAGAGAGAGGGAGAGGGAGATAGAAACATCAATGATGAGAGAATCATTAATTGGTTGCCTCCTGCAAGCCCCACACGGGGGATCGAACGCAAAACCTGGGCAGGTGCCCTGAACGGGAATCGAACCTTGACCTCCTGGTTCATAGGTCAGGGCTCAACAACTGAGCCATGCCAGCCGGGCAGCAGTTGAATTTCTGAAGTCTGTTTGATTCCTTTATGTTACTCATTACATGTACCTGACCAGCAAGTTCTGGCAATTCTAGCCTCTGAATCAGGGCTTGGCTAACTTTCTTTTTTAAAGAGCCAGAGTGTAAATGCTTTGACTTTGCAGACCCTGAGGTCTCGGTTGAGACTTCTCAACGCCGCTGCTGTAGTCCCAGTGCAGCCAAAGACAATATGTAAGCAATTGGGAATGACTGTGTATATATAATACAGCTTCATTTACGGAAACAGGCAGCTCACTGGATTTGGTCCACAAGCTGTAGTCTGCTTAATCCTTCTCGAGATGATTATGTGCCAAAGTGTTTTGTTCAGAACATTTTATCCATGAAATGCTCTATGAAAAAAAGAAAAGGTTCCCTCAGAGAATGAAATATACACATATCAGATTTTACATTACCTGAAAAAAAATCCACAACAGTGTTATTGAGAAGCCTTCACCTGTATTTACCTATCGTCTTCCCAATCATATTGATTTATAAAATCTTTGTTTTAAACTTAATAACTCTACTGTCTCAAAGCACAATGAGAGCCATGTTTCCAGTGGAAGTCTTGAATCCATCATTCGTTTTTCTTCCACTTATCTGGATCCGTTCCTCCATACATGCTTCCCCTCGCTTCTCCTTTTAAACTCTCTTAACAGTCTGTGCACCTCAGGTTTTCTATCTGTAAATGGAAGGGAAAGAAGAAATTATAACATTGCATCATAGACACTGTATGAGGATTAATGTAATATCTGTATCATATTAATTATAAAAAGTATTCAATAAATGATAGCTGGAAGGTAGTAATAGTAGTGTCTGCCTGCAGAGTTTGAGAGCCATTGTGCAACTGAGATATTACCAATGCAGATGTGATACTTCATGTCATTTTTCAGTTTAAAAATTCTTTTCAAAGTGTAATTCCATTTAATTCTCATTTATACATTCACCAACTGTTTGTTTACTTATTCTCTCCCAAGCACAGTAACTGGAACATAGTAAGAATTCAAATGTTAGACAATATTGACAAGGTCACTGATTTCAAGGAACTTATATGCTAGAATGTGAAACAGATGGTAAGCAGCAAATACATAAGGTTGATGATTATATATTACCGTGAGGATTCTCTCAGTAATAAGAAAGGTGATTTCATACAGGTTAAAAAGGGTGGGTTGCTATGGAATTTAGATAGCTTGGTTGCTAGAGCTGTACTCCACGTGTGTGCCATTATCCTAAGATAAATGTCAATGGTGGCTCTGGGCAGCCACGGTGGCCCCGTTTAACTTTGAGGACATTGGGAAGTTCCTGGAACATTCTTTAACCTGAACTCAGGGGAAATCGTCATCAGAAAATTCTTACAGAATTTATTTCCTCTAAGACTCAGAGATCTTAGTAAAAAACAAACAAACAAACAACAACAAAAAACAACAATCTATCCTAGACTGTTGGTGGGAGGATAAAGTAGATGGAGCAAAGCAACAGCAAAAGGACCTTGAGCTAAGTTCTTGGTTAGGTGAAGTAGCACAAATGGCAAAAACAACTTGTCCAGTGCTTTCTTCAGTATTTCTTAAGAGCACTGGGGAATAGAATGAGAGGAGGTGCAACCACATGCTCTGGAAGGGTCAGCTCGGCCGCTGCTGCTGAGCTGTCACATATTTGGTGGAGAATATGTAGTCCAACGGTTGTCAGAAGTTATTAGATAGAAGATCGGAGGTGTGTGATACATTTTGGTCACTTTTTCTTCTTCAGACAAAGGGAAGTCATTGAATTATTTGCCCAGCTAATCACTTAACGTGTTAACTTAAGGAAAAACTAGTTACTGTGTAGCTCTGATAAGCACTGCATATATTATAGGCACTTTCTATACATGATCTTACTAAAGCACAGAACAACCACAGGGAGTACACATGAATACTTTCACTTTACCATTGAAGAAACAGCTGCTAAGTCTCTGAGAAAAATCTGAATCTGTTTAAGGGAGCCCGTATTTCCGTATTTCAGTTCAGATGTACATGCTTCCTAGTACCCCTTAGTCCCTGGTGTGTATATATATATATATATATGTATATATATATTTTATCAGTTACATATCTGATAGAAATTAATATGCTTTCCATCAAACCAATGCCGTGAATAATGGTTGTATTCTGTGCCTATGACTCTATTTTATAGCTGAAATAATGTAGAATCCATTTGAAATTTAAAAGGGCTTCACATCTATCTGAGTAGGTAACTGACAAACTCTGAGGCCCTCCTGGTGCATCTGAGGGCCAGACCCCAGTCTTATCCCCAGTGATCAGAGGAGGGGCCGTGTGGGAGAGAGCTGGGCTGACCAGGGAGGCAAGACACTGTAGGACAGATGCATCAGCAGCCCTGGGCTGGGCTGGACATGGGCAGCGGCCGGGAGGAATAGGGCAATGAGCTGGCTAGATCTTCCATGACAGAGAATTTCATCCCTGGGGAGAGTCTTCTGTGAACAGGGTCAGCAGGTGGTCACATCATCTTTCTCAGAATGCCAGGTGTTTAAAAATCAGAAGTGTGTGTGTGTGTGTGTGTGTGTGTGTGTATGTGTGTGTGTTACTCTGAAATCTGAATGAAAAATCAGCATTACTCTTTCCAGTGTGTTTTTTATTTTAATTTTATTTTTCATCTGAAATACTTGCCACACTTCCTGCCTGGCAACTCCATTAGCCTTCTATCTTCAGCTCAGTCATAACCTCTCCCAAGAAACCTTCCTTGACCCCATTCATAATCCTCCCCTTTTTGCTCTGTGCAGTCCTCCTCCATGGATGTGCTTCCCGCAGCGCCCTAAATGCCATTCATTCGTCTGCCTGTCTCTCTTGACTCCGAAGCTGCTTGAGGGTAGGGTTGGTGCCTTATTAATCTCTCCGTCCCCTGTACCAATCCCTAGAAGTATCGCACAAACACTCTTTTATTTGAAGGAAACAAATGGTAAATGAGAATTTGCGGTGTTACCAGGGAAAGGCAAAATGGGGTTAATGAGCTGAAAATTCTAGGTGGAGGAAAAATTGCCTGCTGTTACCCCTCCCAAATCCAGTGTTTGCCACCCCCCCTCCCCTGTCCTTCTTCTGATTTTCTGGTTTGTGATGAAAGCTGTAAAGCTGTTGGGATTTTATGAATCTTGCCGCTAGCCTACAGAACCTTTCAAATATGATTCAATTTCATGCAGACAGAGACTCAGAGCAACTTGGCATTTAACAGCTAATGGCTTTTAAGGCTTTAAGTCAGCCCTAAACATTATTCCAATGAGTTTTTGTGGTTTAATTACCTTAAAACATTACGTAGTCAAAGAGCCCATCCATACAGATACATTTAGAGATATCAAATGTATGCTGCTCACACATACCGCCTTGAAGGTGTCTAATACAGCATCTTATTTTGCCAAAAAAAGTATGCAGAAATAGTTTAAGTTTACTTATTTGAGCCTAATGATGTGTGCCATCATTAAGCTAGAGGAAATGTGAATTCTCCAAATAGCAAGGAAGAACCTTACAAAGCAAGGGGCAGAACAGTGTCTTCCCTGTCTGTACCCAGACCAAGTTAACTTTAAGCAGCAGTGAAGATCTCCAGCTCTGGACTTCATCAGCCCCAGGTTCAAATCCCACCTCTGCATTTTGTAGGGAAGTTAAGTAACAGGTTGAGTAATGCTAATAATTAGGGTTTTTTTTGTGTGAAGATTTTTGAAGTGATGCATGTAGACATGTTAATAATAACAGCTAAGATGTTAGACATTTATCTGAAACAGGCTACTCTAGTGATTTTGAAGGAGGAAGGGTCAGTATCCAAGTTTGGGGGCTGGAAACATCGTCCTAACATGTTCATTGTGATTTTCCCTACTTGGAGTGTAGAGAAATCAAAGATTGTTACTTATTGTAGGTACCGGTTCAGATATTTTCTTCGGCAAAACTCATTTCTCTCCTTGGATTCACAATGACTTCATTACTCTTTTCAAGTCAAATCACATCCCAATCTCAACAATTCAAACGGGCCTGAGATCCCGCACTAACAAAATGTTAATATTTATGAGTAATGCATTTGGGCTCAGAGAGAGGGAGAGAAACCTTCAGGGAGGCAGAGATGAGTTATTGGCCTGTGATAGAATGTGTCATTTGCAAAGAGCTGCATTGTGGGGGGAGATGATTCAAATGCACAGTTTCAAGGGGCAACGCCGTCTCCTTGACTAATCTCTCATTATACTAAGGTGAGGCTTTTGTGGACACTGATGGCTCATTAGCATCTTGATCCCGCCAGAGAATCCGGCTTTATTCTCGTGATTAATTCAAATGTTTGCATTCCTTTTGTTTTTCCATTGTTTAAAAAATTAAGAGTAGCCAAAGGTAAAGGTGGATCATTTGAACCATATAATCATGGATATGACCTGTTAGATGATATTTATTTACCTATTTATTTTTAAATATATACATTTTCAGAGAAGAAGGGAGAGAGAGAGAACGATAGAAACATCAGTGACAAGAGAGAA
The DNA here is from genome assembly GCF_000327345.1 of Myotis davidii. Lineage (NCBI taxonomy): Eukaryota > Metazoa > Chordata > Mammalia > Chiroptera > Vespertilionidae > Myotis > Myotis davidii. The sequence continues at coordinate 2,124,346 of NW_006282381.1, forward strand.
TCATTGAACGGCTGCCTCCTGCACACCCCACACTAGGGATCAAGCCCGCAACCCAGGCATGGGCCCTGACTGGGAATTGAACTGTCACCTCCTGGTTCATAGGTCAGCGTTCAACCACTGTGCATGCCAGCCGGGCTTTATTTATTTTTAATGTAAAAGTCTTTAACCCCTTCCCCAACAATTTTTTTTGTTAAAAACGTTTCTTTTTCTGTCTAATTTTTTTATTTTGGTTCTATATAGTATTTTTGATGCTGGTTATGAAAACAGTTTGTAACTCATCTTCCTATAAACCATATTTTTTTTTACCATATTTTCTTAGTATACTCGTCGACGACTGAAAAAGAACATTTTGTGAAAACGAGTATACACGTTTCTGCAGGGGAAGGGGTTAAGTCATTTTGATGAACACCTCCTGACCTCTGGAGCCACTTTCCCCCCTTCCAGCCACCTCTCCCTGGGCTGATATTGGCCAGAGTTCTCCACTTTCTATATTTGCTCTCCCACCAGGTAAGCTGGTGTCGCCCCTCTGATAGAACTCAGTTTTGAGACTGCACCTAAAATCTGTGGGTCCATTTTGATGTTTTTGCTCATTAACTGGTTAGCAGAAAAGGCAATTTTTTCTTACACTTAGGAGACAACAGGAAAGTTAGGTAGGCAAGTAGAAAGCTACAACTTAATATCGGTTAGTTAAAGCTGGGCAAGCCAATTCCCTGAATTAGCATATAATGCTCTTGAATGAGGGAAACTCCAGATGCTACCTCAGAGATTTCAATGAGATTGAAATAGGGGATCTTAATTAATATTTAGCTATGGGGAAAGGATAACTTTGCTAGTACATGGGAAAAAGAAAGAATATATTCATGTTTTCCTACTTCTTTTGTTTTTTTGTTAATAATCACCCAAGGATATATTTTCCTTTGATTTTTACAGAGAGTGGAAGAGAGGGGAGAAAGAGGAGAGAGAGAGAGAGAGAAAAGAGAAGAGAAGAGAGAGGGGGGGGGAGGGGGGGGAGAGGAGAGAGAGGAGAGAGAGAGAGAGAGAAAAGAGAAGAGAAGAGAGAGGGGGGGGGAGGGGGGGGAGAGGAGAGAGAGGAGAGAGAGGAGAGAGAGGAGAGAGAGGAGAGAGACACATCAATTGGTTGATTGGTTGCCTCCTGCACAAGCCAGATCTGAGCCTGGGATGGAACCTGCAACCCAGATACATGCCCTTGAGTGGAAATCGAACCCATGACCCTTTGGTGTGTTGGCCGACACTCTAAATATGGCCAGGGCAAGTTTTTCTACTTCTTTATCTTAGGCCTCTTCGGGTTGAACATGATGTTGTTTCCATCAGATAATGCTCTGGCACACAAAATATATATAACACGAACAACTTTATTTCCCAGTATCTGAATGCATTTAGATGGTCCAACTATGAAGGGAAAAGCTATGTGGGAGAATCACCAGATTGGAGTAAAGACCAGCAAAATAAATCCCATAAAATGCATGTGTAAGTTACACTACACAATGTAAATCTAAGGTGCTATTACAGTAACAGAATAATGATTAACTGTGAATCACCAAAGTATCTATTAGCTTTTAATTGCCCTAATAATAATGGTAGTAGAAAGTACTAGGATAATTATAAACCTGTCTGTATTGTGCTATGGTTGGTTAAGCATAGGTCTGGAGTTAGCAAGATCTAAATTAACCTCATGGTTTTATCCTCCTAACTCCGTGACATTGGACAATCTACTTTACCTCTATGAAATGTGAATAATAATTTCCATTCCCAGGTTTGTTTTAAGGGTGAGAGATAATGAATCGAAAGCAACTAGCATACTGCCTGACATAAATATTCAATATTCTGGAGCAGCAGTGGCAGCAATAACTGTTGTTATTATAGAACTTGCTCCAAGACATTTCCATCATAAAAGAGAGAATGAGTTTCTTTAGAAGTAAAACAGAGTCAGTGCACCCTCCAAAAAGGCCTCAAGCAGGGGTGGCCATGAAGCAGAGAGAGTAGATGTGCCTGGGCCAGGATTCTGGCTGGTTCAGTGAGGCCTGGCAGATGCTACTGATGAGACATGCAGACGTTAGCTTGCTCTTCAGGGTCATCTTGGTGATCGGTGTGAGAGGACACCCAGAGAAGACATTTCCACTCACAGGCACCTCGTTTCATGCAAACCACCATTAAACTCGTTAAAAAGATGGTACTCTCCACCAGCTGCACTGACTCCGGCCACAAGAGAAATAGGAACCAAGTTTCCCTGTTGGTTTTATCAGAAAAGGAAACTGTTGAGCGATTTCTTAAGTCCTTGGTCGAGGTTCATCACTGAAGTGGCTCTAAGTTTTCAAAGGTAAGTTGCTGAATCGCTCTAAGAATCCATTTCCTCATCAGTGAAATCTGATAAACAGGGATCCTGCATGCCCTTTCCTTCTGTCGTCACATCAGGCGCGACCACGGAGGCCCTTTACTGTGAGGTGTTTAGGCTTCTGCTCCAGCTTCCTCTAGGAAGATCTCTCCCCTTAATACTAAATAATGGGCCAGTGTGCTGAAGCCACTTCCATTAAGTATTGTTAATAACTATACCTCTGATCTCATTGAAAGCGTTAAATGGTTTCATCCAAAACAAAATCACATATATCCTTTATCATCATCATCATTGTCATTTGTCAAATATTTCTGATATGGCCATTGTTAAGGTCTGAATGGTTGTGTCCCCACAAAACTGGGACATTCAAATCTTCAGCCACAAACTGATGGTATTTGGAGGCGGGGCCATTGGGAGATAATTAGGTTATAAAGGTGGAGTTCTCATGATCAGGATTTATGCTCTTATGAAAGAGGTCCCACAGAGGCCCTAGCTCCTTCCACCATGTGAGGGCACAATGAGAAGCCAGCAGGCTGCCACCAGATGAGGGACTTCATCAGAACCTGCCCATGGTAACACCCTGATCCCAGACTTTCAAAACTTGGAGAAGTACATTTCTGTTGTTTATAAGCCACCCAGTCTGTAGTATTTTGTTATAGCAGCCCAGGTAGATGCAGACAGCTGTCATTGTGCTGTGCTACTTACGTTATCTCATTTAATCCCTAAAATAACTTTACAAGGTGCCATTATCTTCATTTTACAGATGAGGAAGGTGAGCTTATTTTGGTGAAAATCTGCCCCAAGGATTAGAGCTAATACACAAGAGGCTGGAGTTTGAACCTCATTTCCTGGTTGAAATGTCTATTTGCAATTCTTTATACACTAGAGGCCTGGTGCATGAAATTCGTGTATGGGTGTGTTCCTTCCCCTGCAGGTCCGGTTCCCCCCAACTACCCTCCCCTGCAGGGCTGGTCACTCCCAACTGCCCTCCTCTGCCGGCCCGGTCACCCCTAACTGCCCTCCCCTGCAGGCCTGATCACCCCCAACTGCCCTCCCCTGCTGGCCTGATCTCCCACAACTGCCTTCCCCTGCTGGTCATCTTATGGTGGCCATCTTTGACCACATGGGGGTGGCCATCTTGTGTGTTGGAGTGATGGTCAGTTTGCATATTACCTCTTCATTATATAGGATTTTTCTCATCTAAGACCATGTGACTAAAGCTAAGTGACTTAAAAGCATTATGATATTTTCATACCAAATAACTTGGCCATTGGTTAGCCATTACTCCAGTGTGATAATGATGAGGCTATTTGTTCATTTTCTCCATAAACTATCTTTACCTCTAAGAAAAGTCCCTGTTACTAGAATTAGCAGTATATCAACTGTAAACACATCTTTTAAGTGCCTGTGGATAATGTGTTCCCGAATTGTTTTAATTTATAGAGGATTGGAGAAATATTATGCTCATCATTCTTATAAATAATGGGACATAAATAACAGGAGCATTTAGTGCCAAAGCAATTATTTTCTTTCAAATCATTCATTTTTTAGTGGGTCCTGAAATTTTGCATCCAGCATTGTCTCCTTAATTTGGCTGAGGCTCCGTTAGTCAATTGCCGGGATGTTTAGTACGTGAAAATAATTAGTTTTTCTTTGAAAATTCTCAAGTTCTACTGGCATGTTTTATTTTTGCCTGGGGTAAGGAGCAAGATTGTGTTTATGGTAGTAGTGCTATTAGTACCTATGATGCTGTCAGTATTGGAGGCTGCTGCAGAGTTGATATAATGAATCTCAAGTGCCTGGTGCTATGCTTAGCTCATTTGTGTATGAATTCATTCTACAGTTATTTGGAGAAGACCTACTATGTGTGGGGTCCTGTGCTACATCCTGGATACACAATAGTGGATACAACAGAGTTAGCCCTAAACACTGAGCTCAAGAAGAGTTTTGTCTAGGGTAAGATGCAACAATAAAAAAAAATAGGAAAGAAAAATCTAAATTTTATTAGGTCCTATAAAAAATAGAGATATTTGAAAGAGAATGGCTAATGATTAGGGACTGTTAAGGACTTCTCTTAAAGCAGAACTCTGAAGTAGTAGAGTCATCCAGGCCAGTAAAGTGCAAAGGTATGTTCTAGAAAGAGGGAATGTGTGATTCCCTCTTGGGAGGCTTGGGAGGGTCAAGAGTCTACCGTATTTGGTTCCATCTAATAACTATTGTACAGAATTGTAAAGGAAAGAAGAAGGGAATTAAAGAAGGCCAAAGGATAACTTAAAATAAAAGACACAGAAATCAACTGCTTTCATTTGAGAAAAGTGCTCGAAGTGATGCTAGCTGAAATAGTGTTGAACACATTGCTCTTTCTCAGTACACATCACAGAAATTATTGTTCATGCCCAAAACATCATCATCGACAACAAAAGCATTGCTCATCTGAATTTGCTTATTTCAACACAATACAATTAGGCTATGCTCCATGTACAGTCAAAGAATATCCATTATTAGCAAAAAGCCTTCTCTGTATAATCGCTTTTATGGTGCTGCCATCTTTTAGTCTGCCTCCTCCTATCTGCTGTTCAGTTGTCTAACCACTGCTCTCAGGAGCTTAGTTATTAGTTATTATTTATCCAAGTTCTTTCTTTCTTTCCTGGACGATATAAACGTGAAACTGGAGAAAACAATGCTGCTTTCTCTTACTTTTGGACCATGATGTTCGTAACATCTGCCCCAAGGCCCCCTGCCCATAAAGGCAGCAAGCATAGTGGTTACAAGAACTAGTTTGGGGGCCAAGTGTAAGATCTATTTACAACTTGACTTTGGACATGTGACTTCAGACTCTTTATCTCTAAAAGGAGTGTAAAGCATCTGTTAAAACTATCAAGTGCTCCTCATGCCCAACAGCTACTCTCCTTTGTACTCCATAGTCCTCTGTTAATTTCTCTCCGATAACAAAAATCGTGTCTTATTGATGAATCACTGGGAGGTCACCCCCACTGGGCTGGGCTCTTAAGGGCAGGAATCATTTCTCATTGCTATATCTTAGCATTTAGCAAAATTACTGACAACATAAAAGGTGCCTGATGGATATGTGGATTGAAGAGTGGTGGGACTGTAGGATGGCTAGATGAATGGATAAAAGGATGAAACAATGAGTACATGAGAGGACAAATGAACAAAAAAAAATAAACAATAATAATAAGGTAGAGGTAAGGGATTCAATATTTATTGAACATCCATCATGGGCCAAACAATTGATTGGCTATTTTGCGTATATTATAATATTAATACCCATCCAGGTATTATGTAATAGAAGAGAAAGCAAAGTTTAAGAAAGTAAAACACAAAAGCCAACTTGTAGCAGTCTTCCCTTATCTGAGGGGATAAGTTTGAAATTGTGGATAATGCCAAACCCTATATATGCTATGTGCTTTCCTATACATGCTTACCTATGATAAAGTTTAATTTCTAAATTAGGAACAGTAAGAGGTTAACAACAATAACTAATAATAGAACAATTAAAACAATATACTGTAATAAAGGTTATGTGAGTGTGCGCTCTCTCTCTCTCTCTCTCTCTCTCTCTCTCTCTCTCTCTCGCTCTGATAACCGATCTCATAACCCAGAAAGCTACTAATTGACTAACAGGTGGGTATCACATACAGTGTGAGCACACTAGGCAAAGGGATGATTCATGTCCTGAGTGGGATGGAGTGAAATGGGAAAAAGATTTTATGATGTCACTCAGAATGGTGCACAATTTAAATTTAAAACTTATGAATTGTATATTTCTAGAATTTTCCATTTAATATTTTTGGACCATGATTGACCATATGTAATTGAAACTATGGAAAGTGAAACCACAGATAAGTGTGTGTGGGGGAGGGGCGGGAGGATCAGGGGTTGAAGTTACATATCATACTTTCAACTTTATCAAAGGAGCTCAGCCAGTGTTATTTCTGCTTTGACATGACATAGGGTAGACTTTGTCTATTCAGCATAAGACAAATATTTGCCATGAGGAAGTTGTGCAATTACTCAGAAAACTGAGCTTAGTCTAGTTTCCCAAGGTAGAAAATGTGTACAGTCCATTAGAAAAAAAAATAAGGAAAGGTTTGGTGAGCATTTCCCAATACAAGTAAGCCTGTGATCTTTAGAGGAGACACTTTTCTTCATTTTCTATTTCTGGATTAAGTACGGTAATGTCAAAGATGAATTAAACATACACAACATCTTTGAAGGATAACTCTGAGGATTGTGTGGGCAAAGAATTTATGGGCTCACATAGATCATCACTACAGTGTCATTTACAATTTTGTGGTAAAAGTTCATGCTTCTGAATATGACATAACTTAAACCGTGAGCTGTCATTTTGGTGCTCCTTCAAATTATACATGCATATTATATGTGTGTGTAATATAAATACATTGCATATACACAATTTAGAGGGAATTTCCAAATGCACAAACATACACACAATGCATACCGCATGTACATATATTTATAGGTTTTCCAAGTACAAGGTCCAAGCTATAATTTTGTCCATTATTACATGCATGCAAATGAGCAAGCTTGATAATGGTTTTCTCCTTTCCTTTATATTTCCTTTTTTTAACATATTTTATTGATTTTCTACAGAGAGGAAGGGAGAGAAGTAGTCAGAAACATCGATGAGAGAGAGACATCGATCAGCCGCCTCCTGCACATCCCCCACTGGGGATGTGCCCACAACCCAGGTACATGCCCTTGACCGGAATCGAACCTGTGACCTTTCAGTCCGCAGGCCGACGCTCTATCCACTGAGCCAAACCGGTTTTGGCCTTTTACATTTCTGATAGTGTTTTCTCATGGGAATAGGCACATTTTGGTTCCTCCGGACCGATCGTATGTGTTCCTGTTTCACTGTGACCAGTACTCTAAATTTGAATGACTAATACACAGAGTTTCTTGCATCCTTCCTTATAATGTTGAGTCCTGATGAAAGAATGAGCTGAATAGGATTCATGACACCCCAGGGAATGGCCTGAGGAGGACCGCAGTAGGCTTCCCTGTTGTCACTTCTTTGCCACGTCATGCTTCTTGAAATGATTGTGTTCTGAGCTGAATGAGTGTCCGGGGCAAAGACCTTCAAGAGTTGGAGGCTCGGTTGAACTTCCATGGGAAATGTGCTCTCAGAGTGTCTTTTTTTCAGCCCATAATTTCTCAGTCCACATCACTGTTTGTACATAGGCTCTGTCAGCGATTTCTAAAATGCCTATTGATATCTGATTTTTGTCCAGGAGCCAATATATACAAACACATAAAAATAGCTTTGCGTGGCAAAAGACATGAATTGTTTCAGTCCCTTTATTTAGATGAGAATGGGCATATTAAACACTCTATTCACCAAACTGCTAGCTCAATTGCAATCAGCATTCCTCTTCGCTATTAAACCTTATTTTGTGCCATTCCCATTCTATATTGGAAAAATATCTTTAACTTTCCCAAGCAGGTTATTAGGTTTTCAAAACTAAGGTAACAGTTTCATTTTTTTTAAAAAAAAAAAAATCAAATCAAAGAGTCCTTCAAGAAAGATTTTCCCACCTGGCTGGTGTTGCTCAGTGGTTGAGCATCCACCCATAAACCAGGAGGTCACGGTTAGATTCCCTGGGTTGCGGGCTCAATCCCAAGTGTGGGGCATGCAGGAGGCAGCCGATCAATGATTCTTTCTCATCACTGATGATTCTCTCTCCCCCTCTCCCTTCCTCTCTGAAAAAAAACCTTTTTTTTTTAAAGAAAGACTTTCCCTTCCCTTTCCTTTGAAGGTAATCATTTGTTGGAAACAGTAAGCTAAGAACAAAAGAATCACCGTGGCATGTCTAAGGCTTAGAGAATTTGCTCAGAAGAGTTCCCTAAATGCAGGTCTTTGGGAGCAGGTAGTTCAAACGTCCTACACACTGTCTCAGTGGCCCCACCACACAGGATCATCTAATGGTACCCCCTCACAAACAGCCAAATGAATCTCAATCTTTTTAAAAAGCGATTACGCCTGGAGAACTCAAGAATATGTGGTTGGTGTACTGTCACTCCTGAGAAGTTCTGTTTCTCTGGCAGTAACTGATAAAGGGGATTTCTCAAAGTCAATCACTCGAAATAAAGAACTGAAATCCATTTTAACTCACCCCTGGGAAGCAGATCTGCATTAACCTAGCCTGCGACTTCTCCAGCAATAATAAGGTTTAAAGAGAGTACACAGCCACTGGTGGTTTCTGTAAGCGATACAGCGAGGGGACCGAGACGATGAGGCACGCATAAAATGGGTCCTGGGATTGAGGGATCTTCCAGCCAGCCATGTGTGGAACACTGAAAATTAACGTGCTATTGTTTAACGAGCAGCTGTCAAGTTATTGTAATTTGCAAAATGTGTGGGGTTTTTTTTTCCCTCTTCTCATTCATCGAAGGCATATTAGAAATGGCTTTATTTCTGAGGAATGACAAAGTTAATCCTATTTTGAGTTCCATTGGAAAAAAATGACACTTAAAGCTTGTTTGGCATTCATCAAATGGGCCAGTGAGTTCACCATTTACTGAGTAGTTCTGAATGGAAGACACTGTGTTAGAGACCAGGGTTATGAAGATGAATGGAGAGCAAGCACTTCCATCAAGATATTTAATTATCTGGTGGGAGTTACAAACAGAGCAGAACTTTGCAATTGTCCCTTTCTGCAAATTTATGAATAGAGGCAAGCAAATGATGCTAGAGAAAGACATAGGGGGGCCTAATGGGTTGCTTTAAAGTTAAAGTACATGTCATGGGAAAAAAGGTAAGGCAAAACCAGAGAAAGTAGGCTGATGTTCAGGCAGCGTCCTGGGAAAGGCACAGGTCTCTTGAGGCCTTTACTTAACATACCCAGAGGCAGTGCCTGTCTCCATAGAAACACCTCATTGTATCGTCATTACACAATAATGCATAATCAATACAACTTAATTATAAGCACAGGAGCACGAGTGTTGTATTTTTATCTTATGGCATCTTGTATGCTTAAAGTAAATATTTGAATAAACAAATAGAAAAATAACAGAAATTTAGTCATGCCTAAAGAAAGCTTTTTGAGAACAGTATTAGTGGCACAATATCCAAGTTCAAAAGAAACACAAACACAGGGCTATTAACGTGATACGAAATAGCAATTCAGAAGCCAGGACAATCATATACACTTCGGGAAATGGGGGGTCTAAGGTGAGCCAGCTGAAATTGCCTGGGATATTGTCTGTAATAAAAATAGGAATGCTTGGGAATAATTCATAGAAGGTAGTGAATTTTGATGGGGCAGGGCCAGTTGGTGAGTATAACAGTAGAGGAGTCGTTCAGATGCACTGCAAATAAATAAATGAATACTGAAATAGATAGTTAGGCAGATAACTCCATCCCTTTGCATACACTTCATGCCAAGGCATGCCAGCATGACCATTGCTTTACATTTTCATGAGCCCTTCCCTACATTGTTCTGTTGATAAAAACCTTCCAATCATAAAGACTGCATTGCACTTCCACATAGATATGCTATCAAGTGATAAATGGAACCCATTCTCTAGCTGGGAGGTCTACCATGAATGCAGCACATAGCAGGCAATTATCTTGGTTCTCATTGGCTGGGGACTCCCTACTTGCCGGACCGTTTGAAGCTGATCAGGTGTTGCTTTCTCACTTTGATACACCACATTTTATTTTTTTCCTGCAGCCGAAGAACTTGGCATCTGGACAAAAGTGTCATCACTTGACAATGGACAAGCATGTGTCATCAAGCCAGCCATTCAGCAGCAGGAGACGCATCCGTCCCTGTAGAAAAAGTCCCTCCCGTTTCCATGGACCGTCAAGGTAGGGATTTTCCCATCTGGTATTTGTTTTGCTTCTCATTTTCTCAGTGCAGGTGGACAAATTTTAGGGGAAATAAGGAGAATTGAAAGATTCCATTTTGAGACTGCAGGGCAGTCATCTGGATTATAATCTCGGATGGACCATAGTTTCGATGACCTTAGGTTAATCAGCCAACTTCTCTGGACTTCAGTTTCTCTCTCTGTACAACGTTCCCATTATTTACCCATGCATTTATTCATTCAGCAAGTATATATTAAGAATCAAGTCTGTGCCAATCTAGGTACATAGGAATACCGTGGTAAGAAAGGAAATCCATTAGTAATGACTCATGAAGCTTAATGCACATCAAATTTCCTTGAAAGTTTCCCATAATATGAAGATGTACTAGTATAATAGGGACTTCAACCTTCTATAGAAAGATGCCTGTGACGAAATGACACTGGAACTGAGATCTAAAGTTTGAAGGTAAGTTGACTAGGGGAAGAGAAATAGAGAGTTTTCAAGTCAGAGAAAACTATTTGCAAAGGCCCTGGGGTTGGAAAAAAGGCCCATGTGAACTGTACCCAGACACGGGAAACCAAGCCGTTGTATCAGTGCTTCTCAGTCTCACACATGCATGTCAAACACTCAGGGTTTCCTTCCACGTGCAGATTCTGGTTTGGTGGGTTTGAAGTGGAGCCTGAGATCCCACTGTCCATTGAGACCTCCCACGTGGTGTCAGTGTTTCTGGCCCACAGACCGCACTCTGAATACATAGTGCTGGGTGGAGTTGGGTTTCTGCTGCTGTGACCATAAAAGGGCATTGTATTGTTTAACGTTACCTAGGAAAGGGCAAGGGATGTCCATGAGGCCTGTCAAAACGCCAGTTCTCCCATTCCTCTCTCCTCCTCTCCCTCTTTTTCCTGTTTTTACCCCGTTTCTCTCCAAAGCAAATGTCGCACAAGAGAGGCAGTTTTTCCTACCACACAGATGGCCTTTTCTACCCAGGGAGAATGCGACGTGATTGGCTGGCTCAAGTCTCACTCCAGTAGTTTGTACCAGTCTCTGTAGGTAGGGCATGAGTTATGGGCCCTCTTGTATCATAAGATACAACCTTGGCAGGTGCAACCTGGTTTACCTGAATAGTTTTCAAAATATTAACACTGAAAGGGAAATCATTGTGACTTTATCAATGACCCCAATTCATGTCTTCCAGTTAATCCCTACAATGTGAATACCATGTTAACCAAAACCAATGGATTGCATTTCAAGCCATCATTTAGGATTTGTGAGTGTTGGGGCAAGAAACAGAAAGAGATGTCAGTTTACCCTTTAAGGACGTTATTTATTTCTACACTCACCTGTGTAAGCTATGGTTATTTAGGAAGGAAAGCAAGATGGCAAGTTAAATATTACTGCTAATCACCTTTCAAAATGGATGTTGGAGCTACATGAATGGAATTCTGTTGTGAGTTGCTCTAATTCCTAACATTCAGAATAGAGTCAGGGAAGGCCAGCAACATTACACGCAGCCCAGGACCTCGCCACAGCTCCCCAGCATGTGGAGAATTAGTATGCGACTAGGGACTCGCTCTCCTCCTAACAGCAGGTCCCTTTTAGTGGAGAGAAAGCATCAGTCGAAAAGGAAGGAGCCATTGTAAGAAGTGCAATATTAAGGTCACTGTGATATGGTTATTTAAACAACAACAACAATAACAACAAAATACTGTAAAAGGGTGCAAGCTTGAGTTGTACTCGTGTGCCTCTGAGTGGGCCAAGGGTTTATTTCTAATACACATTAAGTACATAGCATGATGTGCCCTTGGTTTCAAGAAGCTTACGTCTGCTGGGGAGGATGATGATGGATAATAATGATTCTTATAAGAGCAGATGTTTGAATAATAGGTAACATCACAATAAGGCAAGATACCATTGTGAGCTAGAGAATCCAACTTGCCTGTGTGAGTCAGCGAGAACTTCACAGAGGTAGAAGCAATTCAGCCATGAATTATTAGTGGGAGATTTTCAGGCAGCAGGAGACTTAAGACAGAGCAAATAGCCATTTACCATTTCCTCACAAGCTCTCAGGGACTCTGTGAGGAGGTCGGAAGGGCAGGTGAATACAGTGTGTGAGTATGTGTGTGTGGGTGAGCTTGGGCAGGAGACAGGATTAGGGTTAAATTATGATGAAAGGAGATGGGTAGGTAGGAGGGAGATATCACAATATAATTTCTTTGCACTTCAGTTATTCTGCCTGTGAGACAGCAAAATAGTGCATGTATCTTTACTCACTTAATATTAGGAACAACCACAAACAGTAAAGGAAGTACCTAACACATTGTTAGTACTTAGTTAATATTATTTGAATGAGAATCCTATCAAGAGAGAAACTGTGTGTGTGTGTGTGTGTGTGTGTATAAATACAGTTTGACAATGCTTTCTGTATGAAAAAAAATAAAAAATAAGTACTTTTACTCCTAGATTTTTTACCTTAAAGTTAAGGATGGAAAATCAAAGAGTATTCTAGAAGAATTTTTAACCATTGAGGTTTAGTAGGGAAAATACTATTTATATTATTTATTAAAGTTTTTAATAAGCTTTATTTAGAGCTTCAAATACCAGGCATTACTGGTAAATAGTTCAGATTAATAATTCTATTTAATTATATATATATACTTATAGATCTATTTATTCTTACTCCAGTGAGGACTTAATTACTGTCCCCATGTTGCAAGCAGGGAATTGTGTGTGGGATGTGTGTGCGTGCATGCATTTGGGTGGTTAAAGAATTGAACAGTGTTTACATTGCCGAGTAGCAGAAACCATAATCCATATGATTATAGTAATGGACTTCCATAAAACACAATGCCATTCTACCCTGTTGATCTACAAAGCCAGGGGAGAAGGAAGAACCAAGAGATGACAATGAACCCTTTGCTATGCTTTTCACTGGTCTTCTTCTTTAGAGGACTGTTAGTGACCTGCACCTTCTTATCTACACTAATAAAAGAGAAAAATGGTAATTGGCGTACGACGCTACCCTTTTCATTGGCTAATCAGGGCTATCTGCAAATTAACTGCCAACTAAGATTGGCAGTTAACTGCCAACAAGATGGCGGTTAATTTGCATATGTAGGCACAATTCAG
>NW_006282381.1:2137787-2144736 GCF_000327345.1 Myotis davidii
CGGCCCGGGGAAGGGGGCCGATCCGGTGATCGCCGATCAGAGGGTGATGAGGGTCAACTCCTCTGGCCGAGGCATCAGGCCTGGGCGGGGGGCAGAGCCAGCAATCAGGGGGGGCTGGGGGTCACCTGCCCATGCCTGATGCCTGGGCCAGAGGCATCAGGCCTGGGCAAGGGGCCGATCCTGCGATTGGAGGGTGATGGGGGTCAACGCCTGAGGGCTCCCAGTATGTGAGAGGGGGCAGGCTGGGCTGAGGGACACTTCCCCCCCCCACACACACACCCAGTGCACGAATTTCGTGCAACGGGCCCCTAGTTAATATTATATTGTGACTTTGACATCCATCTACTAAAATATATTACTCTTCTCTTCTTTTTTTTTTCTTTTTTGAAAATATTTTATTGCTTTTTTACAGAGAGGATGGGAGAGAGATAGAGAGTTAGAAACATCCATAAGAGAGAAACATGGATCAGCCGCCTCCTGCACATCTCCCACCGGGGATGTGCCCGCAACCCAGGTACATGCCCTTGACCGGAATCGAACCTGGGACCCTTCAGTCCGCAGGCCAATGCTCTATCCACTGAGCCAAACCGGTTTTGGCTACTCTTCTCTTCTAGAATGTGGTCTATGCAAAACCAAAGATAATAAAGTAAAAAGAAACACGTACATAAGGACACCCACCCACAGCAAACAAGACCACCAAACAACTCAAAGGGCAAAGAGGAGGGAACACAGAAAGAGGTCAGTCAGAGGAGAATTCATTGCAGTCTCCCAACGTATGTGTCTGTCTTTATGTTTGAGACACAGCCACACATGGAGTGTGGTTGAGAAATAAGGGCTTATGGGGTATAGCCTGTCTCCTTAAAGGTATTAATTAGTGCCCCTCTGAACTGCCGTGGCACATCCTGGGACTTCTGCAGTTCTGCAGTAGATTTACAGTGTATTCAGAGACTGAAGAAAAGGCTCGTGGGCATATCCCTGTTCATATGATGTATGCTCCCTATGACCTGTGGCATTTAGGCAGGACCTGACCCATAGACGCACTGGACACATTTATTTAAATACTTAAGTAAAGTTACTTAATTATCTGAGAGGAAGGGTAGTACCTGCTTTTTCATAGATAATGATTTTGTATGTTTTCTTTTCTTTCCTTCATTTGCTTTTGTGTCTCTCTCCTTTGATGAAGCACTTGTCTAATTTTATCCTCCCCAACAAATCTGTTCAACTGCAAAGGCAAATAGCAGGGGTTCAGGTGTGTGTGTGTGTGTGTTTTTGATATGTCTGTGTGTCTGCATGCATGAGTTTGTGTCTGTAGATATTGTATCTGCAAGCATGTGTCTATATTCCTGTGTACTTATGAGTTTGTGTATATGAGCTGTGCGTGTGCATACGTATATATGCATCTGTATGTGTAAGCTTGTGTCTCTGCATTCAAATCTCTGTATGTATTAAGGTCATGTGTGTATACATATTTATATGTGTATATCTGTTAATTCATATGCATTTGTGTGCCTGTGTAGACATATGTATGCCTCTGTCCCCATATGTGCCTTTATGTATGTGTGAATTTGTGTGTCTGTGTGTGTAAGTGACTGTTTGTGTATATACATTCACCATTAAACATAGTGCCTACTTTTTAAATAAATGAAAGTGTTGCTTGCAGAAAAAATAAGCTACTTAGCATCTCATGTTCTAGAAAAATTCATATTAAAAGACATCTGCGTATACCAAATTCTGTTTTGTCTACATTTAGCCACAGGTGTTAAAAAATGATAAGTACTTGGAAAGTAGACAAACCAAAAATTGTAATGGTGTTCATATTCATCTTAGCTTTCACAATGAATCAAATTATAAACAATGATGAGAATTCAGTCCAAGATTTTCATAAATAAGTTCTGGTGGGTATAAACAGGATTCGTTTCTCAGAGCAATATGCTATCACTTGGCACATTCTGAAAGCTTACAGTGCAATGAATTTGCTTACCTGATATTAATTTACTTTTTATCATTTTTAAAATATAGTATTGACTACATTAGTATTTGGATTAACTTTTAACTTCAGAGAGACTGAAGCAGTAGTCTCTAATACTGAATGATAACAGAAACACCAAAGTGTTTGAAAACCAGTTTTCTGAATATTTTCTACCTATACCTTCTACTGAATATATCATTATGTTTATATTATATGTTAATACTAACTTATACTATATACATGTTTTAGCATAAATATGTAAATATTAAGGTGTTTATATATAGTTACATGCACACACACACACACATATATCAAATAAAATTAGATTAATATAGATGATCTCTAAAAGCATTTTGAATACCTCATATATGCCATCTGTTACGTTAGATAAAGCAGAGCAAGATGAGAAAGCCAGGGCCCTGACCTTAAGAAAGTCAGTTTCAAGTCAGAATAGGGCTGGCTACATAATTTGCAGGTCCTTGTGAAAAATAAAAACTGTGGAGTCCTATGTTCAAAAAGCAGGAAAACAGGACATTAAAGGTACACACAAAGATTTTATTTTCATGGTTTCGCCCTCTCAAGCTATCTTCTTTTTCTAGAGAGTGCCTTAATAGGTACAGAAGAATTAAAATCTTAATTATCAGCATGCGTGGATTTTACCATTCATGGTTACATGGTGCAACGGCAGTTTTAAATGCAGGTAGCGGAGCCTGTAATCCTTCCGCAGAATTACTGACATTATGAACTCTTATTGCATGGCTGTCCCTGGGTGGTGACTGGAGCTTGTGAGAGGAGACAAACTTAAGCCAGATTCCAGAAGGTTCGGAGGAGGGAGGCAGTGTCCCTCAGGCAGGAGGGAGCTTCTGGAGCAGAAAGGTGCTCATTGAGCAAGTGAGGACCGTGCCAGGTGTGTTGTGTCCTGTCAGCTGCCAGGCCTATTCCCAGTGTCCTAGTCAGGGAGGGGTTCTGGGAAGTTGAGTAAGGCATCTCCCCTTTCTCATGAGTCTATCGCCCCCAAACCATGGCTGCTGGGAGAACTCCCCCAGATCTCTTAACCTGTGTGCATGAACCTGGCGAGAATTTACAGAGGCTTGCGCCCACAAAGAGGCAGCTTCCTTCTGGACAGCCACCTGCCAGATGCCCTGGTGTGCTGTCATCTGTGCAGGATGACTGCCACAGTGCCCCTGTTCAATAGGCTGTAGGGTATATGCACCCAACTTTCCCCCACGGCAGTGATGGGAGGGGCTGTGGGGCTGTGCTGGCACCCCAAGGGGGAAGGAAGCACAGCTGTGAATCTGTTTCGGGGGGCGGGGTGGGGGCGCTGTGGGAAGTGGAACCACTTGTGAACCAAGGCTCTAAGCCCCAGGCACATGAGCTCCATGGACTCATCTTACAAAGCCCAAATTCAAAGAAAAACATTGTTAAATATTTCAAGATGCCAACCGCAGAGCATTATTCCCCAAGCAACACCCTTCTGGAGGTGGTGAGGGGTGACTGTTCATACCCATGAACCCAGCCCCGAGCATGCAAGACGGACACATAGTTAGAGATAGAAATATTTATTTAGGACAGAGTTGACCCAGAAGAGGGTGTTCTTAACCCTGAGAGTCCGGGGGAGAGAAGGGGCAGGTGCTGGAGGAGTGAACACCTAAGCTCAGTTTTGAACCTGATGTGGAATTCTCTGGGCCAGTAAAGGATGGGGAATGGCAGTCCGGCACGGGAAGACCATGTCCACAGTCTGGGCATCCGGAAGGTCATGGCATAAATGAAAAGCCACAGATGATGCTATAGGAGCAGCATGTCTGTGCAGACATGCCCACAGGTGCACACAGGGTCAGTAGTGATGCAGGGGGTTGGGTTGCATTGTGGGAGCACTTGTGTTCCTCCGTGAGAAACCTGGGCTCTGTAGATAATTATAGTGAATGAAGACTGATGTGGACTGAAGCTCAAAAATGAGATCTTCAGCCCCGCTGGGGTAGCACAGTGGTTGAGCTATGAACCAGGAGGTCACGGTTCGATGCCCAGGTTGCAGGCTTGATCCCCAGTACGGGGCATGCAGGAGGCAGCCGGTGTTCCCATCATCTCCCTCATCATTGATATTTCTATCCCCGTCCCTTCCTCTCTCTGAAATCAATTTAAAAAATGAGATCTTCAGTTGCCAAACAGCAAAAGAAAATACAGGATAAATTATATTTTACAGGATCCAAATGCCAGAAAGTCTCCACGTGTAGGCAGCAACATTAAGCCTCCAATGGTCTTAAGTTAAACTGGAAGAGCACATGTGACACTGCAGTCATCCCCCTTCTCTGTGGTTTAGTTTTCCATAGATTCATCTACCCACAAGTCAGCCCAGGTACAAAAATATTACATAGAAAATTCCAGACATAAAAATTCTTAAGTTTCCAATTGCATGCTGGTCTGAGTAGCATGATGAAATCTCGCGATGTCCGGCTCTGTCCTGCCTGGGATGTGAGTCACCCCTTTGTCTAGCCTCTCCACATTGTGGATGTAAATGTTCAGGGCCCATCAGTCACTTAGTATCCATTTTGGTTACCAGATGGACTCCTGGTACCACAGCCCTTGTGTTCAAGTCACCCTTATTTCACTGAATAATGACCCCAGCATGTAAGAGTAGTGGTGCTGGCTTTTAAGATATGCCAAAGAGAAGTTATAACGGGCTTCCTTTAAGTGGAAAGGTGAATATTCTCTCACAGGGAGGATCTTTGTACGTTTTCTCAAAATGTAGCGCATGGGTCAGGTATGGCAGACTCGCCTGTGCATGCAGATTCCTGAGTCGTGACACATTTGTGCAGACATGTTAGGGAGTGTCACTCATGGGACATCCCTGCCTGCCCTCCCTCTCCCAGAACTATGGAATCTCTGAGGGTGGGACCCAGGAATCTGCATCTGAATGACTAGTTTTTGAGAACCACATCATAGTGTTATGGAAGAAAAATTGCAGTTGATGGAATTTTAAAGTTACATATAAAGTCAACATAGGGAAAGGTAAGAAAGGGCAAAACAGGACCTGATGATTGCTGTAGGAAATACAGTGAATACTCCTTGTATTTACCTTAAAGAGCTCTCAGGTCCATTCTGATGAGTGCCCACCAACTGTGGCCATGTCCAAGGACTCCAGACTGATAGATTTGGGCCCCAAATTTTATCACTGAGCAGCATTTGCTGTGGCTGTGCATTGGGGATTGGAGCTGCTACATGCATAATGAGTTTTGTCTGAGACCTCAGAGGTCTATTTTCAGACTTTAAGCTGATTGGGATTTGCTTAGTCTTTGTTTATTTTGGGAAGTAGTTTAATCTAACCTTTATATATTCTAAGAAAATGTCAATTTGGCTTCAGTCTAAATATTGTATAATCTCAGCATTATACATGTAAACTCCAGATGTAAACTCCAGAGCTAAACTTGAGCAAACTTAACACATTCCATTTTGTAATGTCATAACCAAGTTTAAATCCGACTGCACTAGGAAAAGACCGAGAAGGTAAGGGCAGTTTAAGCCTAATGATCATATTTGCTGCTGATGATGGAGAAGATAATGCCCATTCCCTAAAATGACTCTAGCCAAGCAATTGATTCTGAGCTTCCAAAGTAAAAAAAAAAAAAAAAAAAAGGAAAGAAAACCAGAAAAAATAAAATAAAGAAATTATTTTATTCAGGAAATGTTCTATGGCTTTGACAAAATGCAAAACATTTCATTTTCAGTTGATGTAACTCTGTCTTTCTTGGCACAAATCAAAATCAAGAAAGGCAACATTTATAGCTGTTTGTGTCCTATCTATTCTGCATATTCAATAAATACTTTTTTTGTTCCCATCATTTTGGCCATTGGCTTGCTGCAGGCGGTAGCATGAGTTTAGGGTGGCAAACCAGGTGTACTGCAAATAGATAGGAATGAGGTAGGACCTGCCTCTTTTGATTATGTAAATAAACTTGACCTTGTCACTCTTTGACTTTTACTCCATTACCTAAAAAGAGGAATGATAAGATTGCCTACCTCATAGAGATTGTTTTTTTAATATTAAACAAGATTACATATGCAAAACAGCCAGGAGGTTGCCACATATTATATTCTCATAAGTGTTCTTCATTATTATGAATAAACCATTATAGATTTCAGAACAAAGGACTGCAGAAGACATTTCTAAGGATGAGTATTCAAAGACCTAGCTTGCAGGGAGCTGGCCAAGGAGAATAGAGTGGAGGTTTTGATGGTATCTCAGCTTAACAAGCAGGGAGTTTGTTGGGAGTGGTAGCAATATAACTGCTTAGAAGAAAGAAGAAAAGGGACCTTATATCAATTAATTGATTTCTAGGAGCAAGCACTGTGCTCTGTACTCTACATTTATTAATTGATGTATCCAGGTTCGAAACCTTGGGACTTAACCAGAAAGTAATAGCCAAGAAAATGGACTGAAGAATTTTATTCGGCGGAAGGTAATTTATTAGAGTAGAAATAGCAGGCAGAGTTCCTAACACTGACTGGCTCTACAAGCTTGAGCGAGTCATTCCATCTGAATGGACCTTCACTTTTACATCTGCAAAATGTGGATATTACCGCTTGCTGTATCCCAACAGGATGGGGGTGGGGTACTTTCCTGAGACAATGAGAAGACTCTTTGGTCCTAGCCAGTTTGGATAGAGCATTGGCTTGTGGACTGAAGGGTTCCGGGTTCGATTCTGGTCAAGGGCATTTACCTCAGTTGTAAGCTCAATCGTGTGGGAAGTAACCAATTGATGTGACATCGATGTGTTTTTTTTTTCTCTTTCTCCCCTCCCTTCCACTCTCTCTAAAAATCATAGAAAAATATCCTCAGATGAGGTTTAACAACAACAACAAAAAACCACCCCAAAACAGAAGACTATTTTTATAATATTAGAATTTATAAAGTATATTTCAGGCATTATAATTCAGTACTTTTAATTTTTTCTGCCTCCCCACTCCCCAATTTGTCTCCTTATA
>NW_006282381.1:2144966-2145389 GCF_000327345.1 Myotis davidii
TGCAATATAGAGTCTTTCATAGCATATATAATGAATTAGGGTCATCCCTTCTTCAAAATGTATTCTAGATATTTCTGGACCTAAACTGTGAAAAGGGTCAGTGGTTTCTTCCTGCATTCAACGACTCCCTCTACTCCAGCGCAATATAGAGTATTTCATAGCATATATAATGAGTCAGGGTCATCCCTTCTCCAAAATGTATTCTAGATATTTCTCGACCTAAACTGTGAAAAGGGTCAGTGGTTCTTCCTGCATTCAACGACTCCCTCTACTCCAGATATACATACAGTCACATCCTAAATTTAACACTCCCTGATCTAAACACTTCCTTTTTTCTCAGCAACTGTTCATTTTTGTCATTAGCTATGAAAGTCCTGTAGAGCTTTGATCTCACCATTCTTTCATTACCACCTGCTTTACATT
>NW_006282381.1:2148883-2167742 GCF_000327345.1 Myotis davidii
TCTGGCCAAGGAGAATAGAGTGGAGGTTTTGATGGTATCTCAGCTTAACAAGCAGGGAGTTTGTTGGGAGTGGTAGCAATATAACTGCTTAGAAGAAAGAAGAAAAGGGACCTTATATCAATTAATTGATTTCTAGGAGCAAGCACTGTGCTCTGTACTCTACATTTATTAATTGATGTATCCAGGTTCGAAACCTTGGGACTTAACCAGAAAGTAATAGCCAAGAAAATGGACTGAAGAATTTTATTCGGCGGAAGGTAATTTATTAGAGTAGAAATAGCAGGCAGAGTTCCTAACACTGACTGGCTCTACAAGCTTGAGCGAGTCATTCCATCTGAATGGACCTTCACTTTTACATCTGCAAAATGTGGATATTACCGCTTGCTGTATCCCAACAGGATGGGGGTGGGGTACTTTCCTGAGACAATGAGAAGACTCTTTGGTCCTAGCCAGTTTGGATAGAGCATTGGCTTGTGGACTGAAGGGGTCCGGGTTCGATTCTGGTCAAGGGCATTTACCTCAGTTGTAAGCTCAATCGTGTGGGAAGCAACCAGTTGATGTGAGTCGATGTTTTTTTCTCTCTCTCCCCCCTCCCTTCCACTTTCTCTAAAAATCATAGAAAAATATCCTCAGATGAGGTTTAACAACAACAACAAAAAAACCCACCCCAAAACAGAAGACTATTTTTATAATATTAGAATTTATAAAGTATTTTTCAGGCATTATAATTCAGTACTTTTAATTTTTTCTGCCTCCCCACTCCCCAATTTGTCTCCTTATAATACAGGTATTTCCATCTGCTCAGTAATCTATAACGTTGCTATAGTTCACCCATGTCATTACCCAAGTTCATTTTTTGAATGTCTTATTTTTTAAACCTTCTCATTTTACTTCGCAGAGTCCCTTTCCTACTTGGTTGGATGAGCTATTGTTCTCCTTTAAGACACATCAAAATGTCCTGCTCTCTGTGAAGCCCGTCACATTCCACCACCCTGCCTCTCTCTTTGGGTCTTCCCTCTCCTGTAGTCATACAGTGATTCTAAGTATCTCTTAGAACCCACATCAGGTTATCTTATAATTGTCTGCATTTCTGTCTGCATCTGCAGACAGCCAGCTTCTTGTAAGGGCTTCTTTATTTTTGTAATCTTAGCACCTGGCATCCATCTGGCAAAGAGATGACGCTCAGTACATGCGTGTTAAATGTAATGATATTAGCCCATTGACATTAGTACTATCAATACTAGAGAGGCATTCCTAGTATTGGACACAAGGTCACTAGGGAGAATATCAGAAATAAAGAAGATATTTCTATTATGCTTCATAGAAAGCATGAGAATAAATTCTAGCATACCTACTCCATAACAGGAATAATGATGCAGTGTTAGTAGAATGCAATATAGAGTCTTTCATAGCATATATAATGAATTAGGGTCATCCCTTCTTCAAAATGTATTCTAGATATTTCTGGACCTAAACTGTGAAAAGGGTCAGTGGTTTCTTCCTGCATTCAACGACTCCCTCTACTCCAGATAGACATACAGTCACATCCTAAATTTAAACACTCCCTGATCTAAACACTTCCTTTTTTTCTCAGCAACCGTTCATTTTTGTCATTAGCTGCGAAAGTCCAGTAGAGCTTTGATCTCACCATTCTTTCATTACCACCTGCTTTACATTACCCCGCGTGGTTCCCAGGATCGAGGCGTTGTCATATTGTGAGCCTGTCGGCACCAAGTGGAGGTGCAACCAGTTGTTTCCACACACTCCTGGTAAGATTGAGAAGCACTGGGAGCTGGGCCTGTGTTTAAAACTCTTGACCAACCGTACTTGGGTTTCCTCATGGTCCCATCTCTGCCTATAGCTAAGTGGACATGAAATCAATATGCACTCTTGCAAAGCTGGCCCCTGTGCGATGCATTCTAAATAATGCAGCGTATCGTACCCATCGGATGGTGCATTATTTCCTCTAAAACAAAATTGATTTTGGTCTTCTATTATCCCTGCTCTGCAGAGGGATCTATTTTCATTTAAAGTTTCAAACTTTTCAGCCATGCACCATAAACAAACACTAAAAGATTCCATCATATTCTCAAGATTGTCCACTCTCAGCAGCCAAGACACGCCACCAAAGGATGCTAAAGGCTAAGAAGTCAGAAACCACCAAAAGCTCCATTGCAAATGCTCTGAAGAAATGCTTTTCCTTCAGCCCAGCTCAGCAGGACACGGCCCTGCTCATACTTTCAGGTCATGATCCAGGTAGTTGCCTTTGGCCTTTTCTGACCCCTTTTTCCGTGTCAGAAAGAGAGAGAAGAAGCCCTCACAAGATAGAATAAAGAATGGAATGCTCTGCTTCTGGTTTCTGCCTACCCAGTGTCTGCTACAAAAAGGGGAAAAAAGGAAAAGAAATAAAGCAATAACGACCATCCAAGCAAGGGCTTCTTATTAATATGCATATGAATCTGGTGATTTGGTAAATTTCTGCTTCAGTAGATCTGGGGTGAAAGCTGACATTCTGCATTTCAGCAAGCTCCCAGGCGATGCTGATGCTCTGATCTGAGGACCACACTTTGAATCGTGTATTAGGCAGAATTTGAAAATGTCCTTCTCGAGCCAAGATTCTTGGATACTGGTTATTCAATCAAACACCAACGTAGGTACCACTGGGATGAGAGTTTGCGGTTATAATTAAAGCTCCCTATCAGTTGACCTTAAGATATGAAGGTTCACCCAGCCGGTGTGGCTCATTGACCTATGAACCAGGAGGTCACGGTTCGATTCCTGGTCAAGGCACATGCCCAGATTTCAAGGTTGATCCCCAGTAGCGGGTGTGCAGGAGGCAGCCAGTCAATGATTCTCATCATTGATGTTTCTATCTCTCTCTCCTTCTCCTTCCTCTCTGAAATCAATAAAAATATATATTTTTAAAAAGATATGAAGGTTCTTCAGTTGAACCTGATCTAATCCGGTGATCTCCAACCTTTCAGACCAGTTGGCAACTGCTGATAATCTTTAAAAGGCAGACTAGGGAGGCATAAGAGGAGTCAAAGATCTTAGAAGCTTAAGAGTGGTTGGACATGCGGTTGCTGCTTGGAGTATGGAGGGCGCATGTGAGAAGGACTGTGTCAGCCTCAAAGTCAAAAGGGTGACCCTCAATTGACAGCCAGCAAGGACGTGGAGTCTTCCAACTCAACTTACACCTTTGGAGAACCAGATTCCACCAACATTGAACTTGGAAGGGAGTTTATGTCTGGAGCCTCCAGAATGGAGCATGGCTGACAGGTGAGATTTCTGGCGGGTGAGAGTCTAAGTAGAGTCTAAGAACCCAGCTCAGCCATGCTGTGCCCGGACTCATGACCCACAGAAATTGTGCAATAATAAATGGGTGTTTTAAGCTACTGAATTGGTGGAAATTATTATGCAGCAACAGGGGATTAATACAAGTAGGAAGGTTCTAATTCAGTGCAACCAACTAAAATCTTTTCATTCATGGGTGGGTAAGAAAGAAGTTTTGATCATTGTTTCTCAAAACCTAAGAGTAGTCTTTTTATTAATAGTATTGCGTATTCTAACCAACTGATAAAGATGGGTTAAGAATAGTATACAAGCCCACTGGTGTGGCTCAGTGGTTGAGTGTCAACCTATGAACCAAGAGGTCAGGGTTCAATTCCCGGTCAGGGCACATGCCCAGGTTGTGGGCTTCATCCCCAGTGGGGGGGTCGGGGGGGGGTGCAGGAGGCAGCTGTTCAATGATTCTCTCATCATTGATGTTTCTGTCTCTCCCTCTCCCTTTCTCTCTGAAATCAATAAAAACATATTTTAAAAAAGAATAGCATACAAAATAAGTGAAGAAGTTTTGCAAACTGTGAAAATGCTAGACACACATGCAAAATCAGAAAAAACACAGGTTTCAATTATGCCTCATTGAACTTATCTTGGGTCATAAAAGAAAAGTTCTGGAGACTTAAAAAGTTCTGGAGATTTCAACTTATTGTTCAAAAGTCTCATCATTCCAAATGAGAATAGATGAAAGTGAACACAAACACTTAAAAACATACCTTGTTGTCATCCACTCTCTTTTTTTTCTTTCTGGAGACCATAATTGAATAGCAGAGTCTCAAATATAAATGTATCTTATGTATTCTTTAGGAGCTGTAAAGTAAAAGCTGTATTTTGTTGGATCAGTTGGAGAAGCCAGTCCATTCCAACTGTCCTCCTTTGCCGGCATATGCACTTAGGTAGGCTGTAAATTATTCAGGTACTATTTGCAAACAAGATTGCTCTCAGATGAGCAGAATGGAAATTGCCGAGAGATAGGATATGGATGAGTTGTGAGTTAGCAAACAGCAATGCAGAAATGTGCTTAGGGTTCACAGAAGAGGTATCTAATATTTAATATCTTTGCCACGCATGGTGCCAAATCACTATTTTATAGCAACCTTTCCTCTGCTTTTAGTGTGTGTTAACTTTCTGTCGTGAGCAGATGTGGCTACAAACATTCTGTTTGGCAGAAGGCAGATGCGGGCCCCCGAAATGGGTGCCTGGTTCCAAGGGCAACATCTGGATTCCTGGCTTGGCTGTGTTCCTGTCTGCGCTCGTGGCTATACAATGCCCCCTGGAGACATTTTCTGATTAGCCTGCGACAGAGTTGGCATGAGTGTCCTGTCTCCCTGGCAACCATTTTCCCTTTGATTCTTATACATCTGCTCAGTAATATACAGTATTTGGGAAACTGCTCCCCACCTCATTTCCAATCACAAAGCAGATGACAGGGACTGTTGTTGTGTAGTCCATCATTTTCCCTGGTGTCTAAAGATATACAGGGGAGCCACGAGGGCATCAAAGTGCAGCGAGCCCTCTCTGCAAGGCCTGTAGGTTTAAGACAAAGTGTTGGACATGAACTCAGTAGCAGCAAATCTTGGACCTGTGAGAAACTTTCCGGTGTCAGAGAGGTGCCAGGTGGTTGGAGCAGCCTGCCCAGGCATCTTTCTTGGATGAGAAAGACCTGGTTGGATGAACCTGTATTCTTTATTTTTAGTCAGTCTCTCTCTCTCTCTCTCTCTCTCTCTCTTTCTCTCTCTCTCTCTCTCTCTCTCTTTTTCCCTCTCTCTCGCCCAATTTTTAAGGCAGTAACAACTCAGACTTCCTTATCAAAAACAACAATAGGCTGTGCCTTCATTGACTCTCTACCAGAAAAACACTATTATTAACCAGGTGGTATCCCTCAGGCTGCTCTTTTGTCTGCAAAGAAACAGGGTTGTGATTCAGGTTTTTGGCAGAGCAGAATCAGTTTGGCTGCCTTCCTTGCGTGATCCAGGAGCAGAAGTTGGACTGTGAAAGATGGATCCTTGTTCCCATCCTTACCTGAGTCTATAAGTAAGGGTTTTGGCTTACTAGTATGTGCAGAAGGGAAAGAATTACAATTTCACAAGCATCTACTAGGACCAGGCATGTACAAAAGTGAGAAAATAATTACAGCTCCCCTTCCAGATAGGATTGTGCATTCCCATTTTATAGATGAGGAGATTGAGGTCCTGGAGAGGTTCACAACATGAGAGTGAAGTAGGGAAAATGGGAGTTGGCCTTTTTATTCCAGTGACTTGTGTAGTGGCAGCAACACAGTCTGTACGGTAGGGGCGAGTCATCTAACGGGTCGTGGAGGGAGTTGCCAAGAAAGATTCCCTTGAAGAGTTAGCGTCACATCACCCCTTTCTAGGAAGAGTTGACATCACCAGCATGAGATTAAAGATGCTTGCAAACAGAGGGCACATCTCAAGCTTGGGCCAAGAGGCGAGAATGAGAGGTCATGATACACACAGGAGTTAATTAAGCAAAACAAAATTCACTCACCTCTTCTAATTCATAAAAACATGTGTTAAATGCCACATTCCACTGGAAACTTTCATAAGTTATCAACCTAATATTTCCCCACCAAAAAGAAAAAGAAAAGAAGAAGAAGAAATGGGATAGTTTATGGTTAAAGAGATGATTAAGAAGTTAAAAGAAGGTGAAGGAATTAGCAAAAAACCATATATACAGAACATATAGACACAGACAGCAGTGTGGTGCTAGCCAAAGGGAGGGTTGGGGCTAAGTAGAGGTGGGCAAACGGGGGAGGTTAACGGGGACAGAACGAGACTTTGCCTGGGTAATGGGCGCATGACACAGTGTGCAGATGATCTTGTGTTGAGTTGTACACTTGAAACCTGTGTGGTTTTGTTAACCAATGTCTCCCAATAAACTCAATTAAAAAATAAAATTAAATTAAACAACATAGTTCATTGAGGAATAACATCAGACTGAGAATAGGGCTGCTGACTGTGAGAGTCCGTAGCTCTTTGTTTTATCAGAGCTTTGGGCTCTTATTGTCAACGTTCTGCCAACGCCAACGGGCAGCTCTTGGGAGTCAAGGAGAGGTGCATTGTAGAACTTGACACAAGCTCTGCCCCAATAAATCCGTTTTCTGCCTTTTAAACACCACGCCTCAGCATTCCTCCTTTCTTCTAGAGACCATCAGCATCCTGTCCTTCATTTTCCATTGTGACCACCATAGACATGATAGCCATGTGAACTTTTATAGACTAAAAGCATTGATTAGACATTACCATCAGATTACCCGATTAAGACCCCCCCAAATTAATTGCCATAAAAATCGTAGGTGAATCCATAGCAAATGAAAATAGAATTTCAAATTAGAAAGAGTGCCTTTCACAGCTGTACAAAGGTCTAAAAGCCAGCGAATGCTGGAAGTTCTTGCTGCCCCTTTAACTGTCTGACCCTCAGTCCCTATCTTCCGTCCCATCACTTCTAAAGTGAGCATTAATAAGAGCACCTCCTTCATCAGAGGAGTGTGCATTAAATGGCATAATTTACGGGAAACGGCCAGGAAGAGCCCTGCTAATGAGGAAATGATGATAATAGGCACCGTGACTCGTGGGTGTGCAGGAAGGCTGGCTCTGAGACAGAGAGCAGCGTGAAGGGGGACTATCAGGAAACGATGTCCGGATCTGCAGGTGGGGAGCGAGGCCAGGAAACCGGGTTGGGTAGCGTGGGACGTTGGGCCACAGAGCGGTCATGAGAAGGCCTCTGCCAAGCCCACAGGTGGCTCAGAGCCCCAGGGCCTCCCGAACGGTCCTGAATCGGGGCGAGGTTCTGTCTTCTGGGTGAGGCTGTTTTCTTTCCGAGATAGCAATTCCCAGTGAGGGCTGCCCCGAGCAGCTGTGAGAGTGAGTCCTTTGGTTATGAAGGCAGGTTTGGGAGGCACAGACAAGGATTACCAAAGCATTTGATAATGATTGCGTATTATTATTATTGCTGTCATGAATCTTTGGTTCTTTTGTTTATCTTAAACAATATTCTTTTATCTTCTAATTCCTTACATGCACACATACCAAAACACTAATATTGTGGAACCCAGGGCAGTACCAACGATACTGTTTGACCTAATATGATGCTTCTCCAGCCACACGAGCCATCCCATCACAGCTCCTGCAAATGCACAAGTCTCACAGTTGACTACGTGTCTAAACATGTGAAAGACATTCAGCAGGTGACCAACAATTCAATGTGTATGTGTGCTGTATCTTATGCAAGATATACCTTTATAACGATCAAAGGCTAGGTGGGAATTTAGAAATGTCAGGCTCCTTGGAAATCTGTACTGTCCCGCAGTGGGGTGGGGAAAGCCAGGCCCCAGGGGCCGGGCCGTGACCAGCTCACTTACCCATCCCGCCCCTGGCTTTGTTCTACACCATACGGAACTCATATGAATTGTGTAAAATTCTAGCCTGCAGTTAAGCACTGTCCGTAACACCCACAAATAGCTGCACTTTTGCTGTCCCTCAGGCTAAGGGACGCATATACTGGGGATGTAATTCATCTTCAGAAAGGCAGGCTTGGGCAAGAGGCACAGAGAGGATCTCATAGCAAGCTTGGGACCTTTAGGGAAAGGAATCCTTACCTGCAGCAAGGTCTTCAGGGGGCCCTGGACACACCTAATTCTGTTGAGAAAGGTACAGCTGGTAGAGGACCCAAGTGGAAACCCTCTAAACTCCAGTAAGAAGAACTAAGGCTCTAGTGGCCCAAGATTAAGGGGTTCCCCAGATTTAGGAAATTTAAGGATTAAAAACCAGGCCCATACTGGAACAAGCTGGTCACACTCATAGGGCCCAAGGCAGGGTCCCTCTTAGTCACACCTAAGAGCAATCTGATGCTTACCCACCCCTATTCCTCCTGCCCAGGAAGTGTGCCCACGCTGTGCCTTCCCTGGAAGCTGGGGCCTCCTTCCACTCCTTCCACATGTCCAGTTGACTCTTTCTCCCCCTTCAGACCTCAGCTCAGCAGCCTGCTCCTCGGGGAAGCCTTGCCAGGTCTCCTTCACAGGCACTTGGCCCGAATGTGATGCTCGTCCAGCCACACGAGCCGTCCCACCATAGTTCTTGCAAATCTACACGAAGGTCTCACAGCAGATGATTGTTTTCTGTGCTTAGCATCCTGGGCATCTGGCCTCGTGCAGTACTTCCCTGAGCACGGTGGCTCCTTCCCGAGTGCTCAGCAGAAGGCAGATTCTCTTCCTGTTAGTGCAGAGCCTTAGGACTGAGGCAGACTGTCTCCGAGAGGACAGCCGTTCCCTCAGGGCTCTGGCTGCATTGCTTGCTCAACGCTGCGGCAGAGAGAAGGTCTTTGAGCAAAGTTCTCCCTTCACTGTGACTGACAGAATTTCCGCAGATTCCTGGGGGTACATTGCTTTATCTCTTTTTCTGATTTTGTGGTCACTCTTCTTAAGCATGTGGGGTGTCAACCCCAGTGAACTGGTTAATTAACTTGCATTGATTGAGCCTGTGCAGTGCTGCCTCCCCGAATATTCTCATTTTAATTAGCAATTAGGGCTGTCATGGAAGTAGAACATGGTAATGAGGCCCCGCCCCCCTTTTGTTGACTAGTGTTCACAGAAGTCATCCCCCAGGAAGTAACATTAGATCTGGCACCTGTGAGTACAGGAGGGACCCCTCAGACATCGGGAGGCACAGCAGTGGGAAAGGTGGAGAGGCCCCAAGGGTTCTGCAGGTGTGCCTCTGGGAGGGAGGGGCCTGGGGCTGGAGTCTCTGCACAGAGGGAGGGGCAGGGCAAAGGCTGTTGGACACCGGGGTGCACTCTAGACCTCGGATGGCGAGAAGTTGGTGCCTCCCCTTCACCTCATCTGCAGACATACCATGCGGGGTGTTAGTGCAGAACATCCGGGACTGGACATTGACATTGTTAGGACAGGAGAGGGCACCCAACCCAAGTGTCTGAGTAAGGAGGCCCGTGAGGGAGGGGACTCTGATGGGAGGAGGGGCGGGACTTGTGGAGAGGAGAGAAGCCAGGACATGGTAAGAGCTCAGTACAGGCTAGTTCTGATTATGAAAAGGCCGGGCACACCTGTTTTCCATATGTGTATCATGGAGATAACGTCTGCTCGCTAATGGAGTAGTTAGGTTATGCATATTAAATAGTGTCCCCTCCTTTCTACAGTTAGTAAGTGCCTGAGGCAGAATATGAAACCCAGCGGGCTGACTGTGGAGCCCAGGCCCATAACCAGTTCTACCAGGCGGTGCCCTTGGTGAAGAATGAAGGAGGGGGTGTAAGGTGCTGGGCGAGCTGGTGGGCGCCTGCTGTGTGCACGTGTTAACATAGGATATTAACAAATTCTAGCATAAAAATAGTTTCTCACCCAGCCAGTGTGGCTCAGTGGTTGAGTGTCCACCTATGAACCAGGAGGTCACAGTTAGATTCCCAGTCAGAGCACATGCGTGGGTTGCAGGCACAATCCCCAGTAGGGGGCGTGCAGGAGGCAGCCGATCAATGATTCTCTCTCATGATTGATGTCTACCTCTCTCTCTTTCTCCCTTCCTCTCTGAAATCAATGAAAGTATATTTAAAAATATTTTCTCAAAAATATGAATATAATCATTTAAGGCAAATTAGTAGAGGAAGTGCTATATAAAATCCCAATGCTTTTAGATATAGCTAAACCCTCTGAACATACTGATGTAAAATTTCCATAATCTTTCTGTGCTGTATTAACATATATTTAAAAGGATATATTCAAGTTGTACTATACTCCTCTACTTACATCCTCCCATGGCATTAAATATTCTTTGAAATTATTATTTTATTGTCTGCTCAATACTTTACCATTACCATTTATTTTGCCCATTTCCTTTTGTATTTAGTTTTTTATTATTCATCAAAGATTAATTCCTTTTCTCTATGTAGTTTGATATTATTGCAATATGTGTATATGTTCATTTATAGTATAGAAACAACATGTAATTTACCTTCTTGTTTGTTTTTTCTTTTTATTCTCTTTCCTACACTATTTGTCTCCCGTGCGTAGATCAGTATCTGGCTTGTCACAAGAGCTCAATAATTATTTGTTAAATGAGATCTCGGATGGAATTTCTGGTAGAAGGATATGAGTCAGAGAAAATGTTTCACTAAAGGGATCGGAATAGTGCAAATACTAGGACTTTTGCAAGGGACGAAGTAATCCAGCTTTAGCCTTTATTCTTCAGCGAGGAGGGAGGCCTCGTGTGCATACACTGTAAAACCAAAGGCGCCCTAATTGCCCCGAATTCCGACAGCCCCGGGGTGCACGCATTTCCTGATAGTCAACAGAACACCAATCTTCACTTAACACAGTTAATGATATAATTTTTATTTTTAAAAGGCGGTGCTGATGTTCCCACCAGCTTCAGAAGATGTTTCGAATCTGGTTGTGGAATCATTCTGGTTCCAATTAAGCAGTGGGGGGATTCAATTAGAAGCCGTGGGAAGCGAAGAGTTTGTGTCAATAAACCAGCAGTGGTATTAAGGGTGGTTGTCTGGTGTGCAAACATTAACAGCTTGAAACCTCAAGGCGTATGCTTTTGAAATTATCTAACTATTGCTTCTCATGTAGGCAGGCTAAAGGATACCTGAAACCCAGCCCCGGGTTTTCTTCGGAAGCATTTTCTCTCCTGGAACCCGGTGAATTTGGGCAGCAAAGCGGTATATTAAAGGGCTCATTGGGAGCTGGTTAATGAGGTTAGAGCCATTTAAAAATACTGCGTCAAAATACTATCCAGAAGAAGACAAAATCGTTTGTTGGGGAGAGAAAAGGGAAGAGTCACTTAAAGTAAAATATAAATTTTTTAGAGATGCTTAGGCTTTTGGGAATTTATACACTATATGCAAAAGAGGAAACTGAGGCCTCAGAAAGTGAAGGCAGTATTTAAGGCCTGACAACTGTTCAAATAGCATAAAACTAAGATCAGACTTGAAAATCCCCTGAACAGTCAAAACCATTTAAGCCATATGAGCAAAACTAAATCTAGCTTATTTAAGGAACGTAAGTGAAACTGAACTCATGCTATTTCTTGCTTCTGATAATCATAAACAAACCCATGTCATCTTCCTAAGATAGTATAAGAGAATCGTTTTTAGCTAGTCCCCTGCCCCATTCTGGATTTTAAAAGCCTCTCATTGTAAAGGTTAGGCTAGTTCCTCATTTTCCCTTCCTAAGCCATCTGTAGTGGTCATGTCAGGTTTAGGTTTGAAGTCCCCCTGTTTGCAAACCGTTTGTTTCTCTCTCAATAAAATATTCATGTCAAGTGAAGCTGTTTGAATTTTTTTCTCACATCATTGACAGGTCTGAAGTGCCTACTGTGTGTCCGGTCTGCCAAGAGTCAGATACACAAATGGAGTAACCCTTACTATCTCCCCTTAAAGATCTTACAGCCCAGCTAAGATCTACCAGTCAACCTGATAAAAGTTAATCCTTTTTTTTTTTGGGGCGGGGAGGTTTAATTCTTACCCAATTACATTTTTCCATTGATTTTTAGGGAGAGTGGAAGGAAGGGGCGAAATCAGAGAAACATTGATGTGTGAGAGACACAGATAGTTTGCCTCCTGAACACCCCTGACCAGGGTGAGCAGGGTGACCAGGGTGGGGATCAAGCCTGCAACCAAGGCATGTGCATTTGACCAGAAACAAACCAGGGATCCTTTAAGGGCTGATGCTCTATCCACTGAGCCGAACCGGCTACGCCTCTTTTTTTTTTTTACGTTCTCTTGACTAACCTAAAACATGCTGATCCCTTTGTCAAACACGTTAATCTTCTAAATATTTCCAAATTCTACTCTGTCACCCTTTTGTTACCTTATTTCACTGTCCTTCCCCTACTTGGCAATACAGCAACTTAAAATCGTTTCCTTATAGTTGACTTTGAAAGACATTTTTGCTAATAGGTCTGGTTGAGAGTAGTCGGCTTTCACCTCATCCCCTTTGGAAAGAAAATCTCCCTCATTTTTAGAGGGAAAATACTTCTCCCCTACCTGTATTGTTTCCAGAATGAGGGCTAAGTCCATTTAATTTCCCATGAACCTGAAAGTAATTCCAGCTCCTCACAAATTACCACTCGCTGTGCCCTTGGGGAAGAGAAAACTCCATCTGACTGGTGACCTTGAGAGGAGAAACGGCCCTCCCAGGTCAGCCTCTTCTCTCCTTTTGTCCTGCTGATATTCCTAGTAACCTGGGCAGAAAGTGGAGCAGCCTGCTGTGTGTGTGTGTGTGTGTGTGGGTTTGTGTGTGTGTGTGTGTCCTCTGCGGTGTGGGGGTGTGTTTTTAAGTTTCAGTTTAGAAGTGAGGTGTAGCATCCCTGATTTACAATAAACCACATTTTCTAATCTGCTTTTTGGGAAGCCACGTTTAGGCTTTGACCATCTGTCTATTGATCTATCAGTTGCTCCAGACTTGGGGAGGGGAGGAAGGGGACTTTGGGGGCAGGGGAGAGGGATCTGGAAGGACAACACATCGGTGTAGTAGCTCTATTTTACTAGGAATGGATCTATTTTTCTCAAGGCCAAGGGAACTATTTCTGCTAAATGGCCCCAGAAACAGTATTTTTCTGGTTAGCAAGGTAAGCGATCCAATACACACGTTGGCTCTTGCTTTTCTTGCTTCTTTCAAAAGCCATGGGATTAACAGGGAAAAAGAAGGGGAGCAGGCGATCCACAAAATAAACTAAATCAGGGCTTCAAAACGTTAATCCTGTAACTAATAGAGGATTGAAGTTGTTCTGGGGAGCTTCAGATAACAAGGCATGGCAGGGTGGGATTTTACTTTCACGGTTTTCTCTCCTTTTCTCTCAATCTTTTACCATTTGGAAGGTGTATGGGGAGAGGGGCTAAAATACTATCGATATCTTTTTTTCCCTCCAAATATATCTATGCTGCCTTATAGATCAGGAGAAAACTCAAGTCTTTCAAATTAATTGTCACTTGCCCTGGCAGGTGGGCTCAGTTGGTTGGGTATTGTGCCATGTACTGAAAGGTTGCCAGTTCGAATCCTGGTCAAGGCACATGCCCAGGTTGCTGGCTTGGTCCCAGTAGAAAGCCTGCAGGAGGCATTTGATGGGTGTTTCTCTCTCTCTCTCCCTCTCTCTCTCTCTCTCTCTCTCTCCCCCCCCTCCCTCTCCCTCTCTTTCTCTCTCCCCCTTTCCCCCACTCCCCCTCTCTCCCTCTCCCTTTCCCTCTCTGTTTATAAGTATCAATAAAAATATTTTCAAAATATAATAAAACTCACTTTCCCAGGATGTAATTGGGGACTTTATGTAAATATGTATATATGAATGTGTGAGTATATGTGTGTGTGTGTGTGTGTGTCCGCTGGGGGCCTGCCCCCAGCTTCACCAAAGAAGCTTGGAGCAGGCACCCCTCTGTGTTTGTTTACAAGCAAAAGCACATATAGCCTTAGGTATTTGAGGATAGGAACGCCATTAAAAAAAAAGAGGTAGGAAAAATTGTTTCCCATCCTCTTCTCTTTTCCACATATGGAAACGGTTGATAAGCTGAAATGGATTCTATATGAAATTTTGATGGGCTGAATAATCACTCCCCAGAGGTGTCCACACCCTAATCCCTGAAACCTCTCAATGTTGATTTTGCAGATGTGAATAAATGAGGGATCTTGAGATGAGCAGGTGATCTTGTGTTTTGGGGGTGGGCCCTGTAAAATCATGTGTCCTTATAAGAAGGAGATGAGATGGTCAGGGTCAGATATGGGACCCTGGAAGCAGAGGTTAGAAAGATGTGGGCAACCTTTTATTTTTTATAGGGAATTTATTTTAATAATGTTGCTAAATTTACCAAAAATGTCAAGGGCAAACAAAATTTCTCATATACAGTTAATGGAAGGCAGTTTTATGTAAGTCAGGATTCAGAAGTGGGTGTGTAAAAATATCAGCCTGAAACTTAGTTTAAACATTTCTGATTACACATGGGTAGCATCCAAATATGAACAGCTGAAAAAGAGGGTTACTGCCCGGCCAGTGTGGTTCAGTGGCTCACATGCGCAGGTTGTGGGCTCCATCCCCAGTGTGGGGCATGCAGGAGGCAGCCAATCAATGATTCTCTCTCATTATTGATGTTTCTGTCTCTCTCTCCCTTCCTCTCTGAAATCAATTTAAAAATGTATTTAAAAAGGAGGATTTCTGTAGCTTTTAATACATTCTTCACTTGGAGGTACCATTTCTTCTTCCTTCCTCAAGAGAGCTCTGTGTTTTCTGGCCTTTGTAGACCAGGAGCCCACCCTTGAACTCTCAGGCAGCTAGCTGCAAGAGGACTCTGGCTGGTGTCTGTGTTGCCCTAGGGACCTTCAGCCACTGTTTTCCATGCTCACTTTTGTACACAGAATGTGGGCAGCCTCTTGAAGCTGAAAGAGATGAGGAGACCGATTCTTCCCTAAAGCTCCCATAAGAAATGAGCCTTGCCGGGCTGGTGTGACGCAGCGGTCGACCTATGAACCAGGAGGTCACGGTTTGATTCCTGGTCAGGGCACATGTCCAGGTTGGGGGCTCGATCCCCAGTAGGGGGCATGCAGGAGACAACCAATCAATGATTCTCTCTCATCACTGATCTTTTTTTTATCTTTCCTTCTTCCTTCCTCTCTCTAAAATCAATAAAAATATATTTAAACAAACAAACAAACAAAAGAAATGAGCCTTGCCCACTCAGTGTAGACGTCTGAACTCCAGAACTGTAAGAGAAGAAATTTGTGTTGTTTTAAGCCTCTGAATTTGTGGTAACTTGTTACAGCAGTAATTGGAAATTAATACCGGGATAATTAATGATACATGGTAAGTGAATCAATGTTATACAGTTATTCTGATTTCTACATACTTGTCACAAACTAAAATATACTTTCTATTTGTAAATGCAGGATTTTCCTAAATGTGAGGCCATTATAAAATATCTGGGCCATTTGCCACTCTTTTTTCTTCTTACTGAGAGATTTCCAGATGTATTCCAAGCCTTTGAAATTTCTGGAAGATTGTGGCCAGCCGATAGGCAATACAAGCTTCCTTGGGGAGATAAAATGAGAGACTGGGAAAGAGAATTAACCCCTTTAATCTTCTCCATAACAATTTAGTGAACTGTTATTATGAGCAAGGCCTTAAACACAGAGGCCTCGGCCTGGGCCAAGGCAGAGTGGAAGGTGGGTTTAAAGTGAGCAGTTTGAGAGCCTGGCAGGTTGCAAATGTTGGGATTCATTAACAAACTAAAACCCCATTAGATATCACGGAGCCATTCTTCTCTAAGCCATTCAGCTCCCTTCTTACATAAGGAAATGCATTTAGTAGCTTATTCAGGAAATAATTGGATTTTTAAAAACCCTGAAATTAATTATAATATAAAATTATTGCGTTTTTCCTTAAACAAAATAGAGTAGTAAAATTCTGAGTGTCTTACCTAAACCCATTTATTTATAGAATATAAACTTCTATTTCAGAGAAGTTCAGATTATAATAGTTCTTAAAATTCTCTTTTTAAAGAAACTCTAAACTTTATTATTATAGTTAAAATTGGATATAAAAACAATCTAATAGAAATTAAATCATTAATTAAGTCAATTTTAAAAGAAATAATTCGATTTCATTAAGGAATTGTACACTGATATTACGAAGTGAATGGATTCCTGTAATTAAAAAGCATTGAATTCCATAGGACCATTTATCTTTCCCCCTCTTTTAACCATTTTGGTGAATTTCCTAAGCAGAATTTAATTAAATGCCGAAACAAAGACATAATTCAAAATTAAAATTCTTTAAAAGAACTCACTAGCAAATCATTAATGTGGTAACCACTCCTCACCATCTTCAGGAACATAAAAATGTGAAATATATATAAAATTATGACAATGTGTACCATAGAATCACAGTTATTCAAGTGTCTTTGATTATCTATGTGTTCTCTCACCAAGTAGAGGGATCTTTGTCTAAATGTCTTAGACCAACACTTTTCAGGTGATAGACATTTTCCCAAGGTTTAGACACCATTTCAAACTATGTTTTCCAGCGTTAGATTTGGTGTTACTCAAATCTTACAGAAACTAAACCACACATTGGGAAGGTCATCATTTTGAGGATAGAGTCTTTGAGGTCGGATGGACTTCCAACTTTCCTGTTAGCAATAGTGTTGAGCTTTGTCAAATACCTCTACTGAGTTTCCATTTCTTCGTCTCTCACATGGAGTTGTGTTGAGGATTACATGTAACATCACTTGGTAACTGTCCACTGGAGGCCTTGGAACATTACAGGTGATTGGTAAATATTTGCTCTTTTTGCCTTGTAAAGTCATGGGATTGGCATAGGAGAGGGAACATTTGACCTCTACATGATACATGCTAGGGGAGAGACTAATGTCTACCTTTGCTGCAAAATTGTACACTGCAATTTCTCACAGTGTCATTGGATATCTTTTTTAAAAAATAGAGTATATTTTTATTGATTTCAGAGAAGAAATGAGAGAGAGAGAGAGATAGAAACATCAGTGATGAGAGAGCACCATGGATCAGCTGCCTCCTACATGCCCCACACTGGGGACCGAGCCCACACTCAGACATGCGCTCTGACCAGGAATTGAACCGTAACCTCCTGGCTCATAGGTCGATGCTCAACCACTGAGTCATGCTAGCTGGGCTCATTGGATATCTTTTAGGTAAAATAAGCCCATGATAAAATGACTTTGATAGCAGATTTATAAACTATAAAGCAGTGGTTCTCAACCTGTGGGCTGCGACTCCTTTGGGAGTCGAATGACCCTTTCACAGAGGTCACCTAAGACCATCGGAAAACATATATAATTACATATTGTTTTGTGACTAATCACTATGCTTTCATTATGTTCAATTTGTCACAATGAAAATACATCCTGCACATCAGATATTTACATGACAATTCATAACAGTAGCAAAATTACAGTTATGAAGTAGCAATGAAAATAATTTTATGGTTGGGGGTCACCACAACATGAGGAACTGTATGAAAGGGTCGCGGCATTAGGAAGGGTGAGAACCACTGCTATAAAGTATATCTCTATGCATCTGAAACGTTACTGTTACTGTTCTAATGCTCTACCAGTAAGATTTAGCGTATGCTATTTTCCCATTTTCTCTTTGCATCCGAATGACTGTCATCAGGATTTCACCCACAGACCTGCATCTTTAAAGAGGCTTTGACTGGGCCTTCTGTTTTTCTCTCTCTCCCTCTAATAATTTGGACCACAGCAGCTAATTGCAGTGTCTAATTGTATCCTCAATTGGCTGATTGCACCCACAATTAACTAAATATAAGCACCAAGCATCTCAGTCCATTCAATTTTATGCCTCAAAGGGAGCCTGTGTGAAAGAGGAAGTGGCTGTCTTCAAGGAAAACAACTCAGACTTGGAATGGTAGGTCTAATTTTAAAGCTTCCAAATAGTTTCTAGTTGGCACAAATCATAAACCTGGTGATTATCTTAGTCCGTTTGAAGAACATGAAATCTGGATGAGTTACAGGCAGGCTACAGTTAAAGCAAATATCAGTAGAGGCATGAGGTTACATTTTGTCCGAGCAGTTCATGGGATTGCCTTCCTGGTTGGTATGTGGGCAGTCATGGCAGACAGGCATAGGACCAGGGCCTTCATGTACTTTATGTTGCAGGATATGGGGGGTAGAGGGGACAACAGAAAAAGAAAGAAATGGAGAGAGACCAGGAGAGTATATAAGTACAACCCTTGATTGGAATTTTGGCATGGTTATTTTGGCAGGAATGTCTAAGATGAGATTTTAATTCAGTTAGGTATCCACACACAATGTTACCTCAGTAAGATGTACTCTATTCCCAGAAAAAAAGCGTGTTGAAGCCAGTGTATTAAGTCGGGGTATAGAAAACATGTTCATCAGAGGTATGAACTCAGAAACAAAGGGTCCATGGAAAAATAATTTCCTGGGAACTTCCCTGTACGGAGGCATGGCCATAGACTTCTCCACGTCAGGAGCATGGGTATTCCAGGTAACCTTCATAAAAACCAAGGAGCCAAGGAGATCCCTGCTAACATCTGAGTTATATCCTCTACTGCCTTTCTCTATACACACAGAAATGCTTATGACCATAAGGCATCCCTGTAACATGCTTCCATTCTTAGTAAGGGAGGCC
Organism: Myotis davidii; assembly: GCF_000327345.1. NCBI lineage: Eukaryota > Metazoa > Chordata > Mammalia > Chiroptera > Vespertilionidae > Myotis > Myotis davidii. The sequence continues at coordinate 2,167,380 of NW_006282381.1, forward strand.
ATCCGTAGTAAGGGAGCCAAACACTGACATTGCAACCCGATCCATGCAGTATCAAGAATGTACAGCTTGCCCGGCCGACATGGCTCAGGGGTTGAGCATCAACCTATGAACCAGGAGGTCACAGTTCAATTTCTGGTCAGGGCACATGCCTGGGTTGTGGTCTCAGTCCCCAGTAGGGGGCATGCAGGAGGCAGCCAATTGATTCTCTTTCATCACTGATGTTTCTAACTCTCTCCCTCTCCTTTCCTTTCTGAAATCAATAAAAATGTATTTTTTTAAAAAATGTGTTCAGCTTGCCGTGGCAATAAAGAGAGAGCTCAAACTGTGGAGTCCTTCCTGGAATGCTCAAAGGTTCGCTGATGT
>NW_006282381.1:2168502-2170598 GCF_000327345.1 Myotis davidii
TCATTAAAATTCAGGAAGCTGGCATAGCCCTCGGCTTACCTTCAGGGCAAAACTGTGTGCAAGATATGCTTCTATGAGATAATTTGTTTCTTAATTGGCATCCGTTTGCTGAAATACAATTAAAGTTATTGCTCTAATATTAACATCAACATCTTGATTGCTCTATAAAATATGAATATTTATAATTTTTTTTTACATGGCAGATATCTCTCAGGCATTTTATTTTTTTTATATTGGCAGTTTCTTATTTACCGCGAGGTTTTCAATTCTTACAGAAAGCTTATAACATAAGCAGGGCTGGGTAGCTTGCTGAGGTTTAAAATACTGCAGGGTGAGACTGCTTTTTACTCTAAAGAGCCGTGTAGGGTGTCATTTCTTAGTAACTGTATTTGGATTCCGGAGCCCAATTGACTTGAAAAGCTGAGAATTGAATAATCTCTGCTACCTGCTTTGCACCATTATGGTGAGGACCACGTGAGCTAGATGGTTTAGTAGGTAATCTTTATTGAATAGAAACAATACCTTGTATTTGTACAGCTCTGTACAATGTACCACAGGCTTTTGCATCAATGTCAAATGAGACTGACTTAGAAGCTACGCTATTTTGCTACTAAGTTTTTAGAGGTACCATTTGCCGGCTTTCTTTCCTTTCTTTTTTTTTGAATGAACTGAACCATTCCGAGTTGCTTAAAGGCAAGAATGTAAGAGCATATGCCTGTAACTATATATTCAGAACAAAATGATTAATTTATCAATTAACAGGTTTAGATTATATTAATTCGCCCATCAAAATCTTTTCACATATCTTTTAAATTGGAAAAATAATATAGGATATCACTCATGTTAACCATAGCAAATAATAAGGGCGTACAGTGAAATAAATAAAAGCACTTTATAGTCTTTGAATATTCAGCTCACCTCTCTAGTGGCAAATGCAATTAAGAGTTCTTCAGCTCTTCCTCTTCCTCTCTCTTTCTTTCCTGAATGATTCTTTAAAATCATTATGTGAGGCCAAGCAAGACAGACATCCTGTTGAGGGAGGAGGCTCCCAGGGATGCAGCGCATCGATCAGAGCCACAGCAAAGTACAGCGAGGGGTAGGGAGGCCACTTGACGTGGGTGGAAGAGTCCGAGAGGGAGAGTAGAAAGGCATGCGCATAATGTGGGAACGAGATGAGCAAGGTCTCCACCATACACATGGGTGATCAGGAGAGCTGAGGAGAGGTCAGTTACTTGTAGAGTACTGATCAATCAGTAATATATTATGTATAATGGGAACCTGGTTTCACACTGTCAAGGCTATTTCAAATGCAAAAAGGGAGAAAACGGTGGTCAACCCTGCTCCTGAATTGGAAAATGAGATATTGATATGAAGTTACAGTTTTCGATGGGGGGATAGATAGAGATAGAGACTGGATATAAATATGAGTGTGAAATTTGTGTGTCTGTGTCTGTGTGTATGTATAAGTAAGTGTATTTCTAGCCCTACCCACTGAAAAGTCCTATCGCTGTGGTACTCAATAGCAAAGAGCTTATCTACTGCCAAGGTCATGGATTCTAAATATACTGGTAACTTTCTGCTAAATGGAGTTAGGGACTTTTGGGAAAAAAATGGCTAAATTCCAGGCTGAAGTAGGGACAGATAAGCCAGACAGTATGTTAGAAAGTACGCGTGATCTAGGCGTATAAAAATAACACAGATACTAGCTTAAAGGGGGCCCTACTGGCCAAATCTGAATTTCAGCATCCCATTAGATGATAAATTAAAACCCATGGAATAAAAAGAATTGGCAAGACCATAATAAAGTAAATATAGAAATCCTTGTCAGAAAACTTTTATTTATTTGGAGAAAGAATAAGATTCTTCTGCCTTCCAGTGAGGACACAAAATAAGTCATTGTGGGGGTTTTTTTGTTTTTGTTGTTGTTGGTTGGTTTTTTTTGCCAATCTCAAACCTTCCCATATTTGAAGAAAACCACTGCATCACTACATCTCATCACTACATTTTCTCTGAGACGCATCTTCTCCAGACTGATTTTCAGTTCTTTCAGTTTATCTTTAGACAATATTTTGTGAAGTCACTTCCATATATATATA
>NW_006282381.1:2170847-2199728 GCF_000327345.1 Myotis davidii
CATACATATATATAGCATTTGCTTCAAAGAGGAAGGGAGAGGGGGAGAAAAAAACATGAATGATAAGAGAAAATCATTGACAGCTGCCTCCTGCATACCCCCTACTGGGGATTGAGCCTGAAACCCGGACATGTGCCCTGACTAGGGATGAACTGTGACCTCCTGGTTCTCAGGTCAATGCTCAACCACTGAGCCATGCGGGCCACGCTGAAGTCACTTCTCGAATTCCTAGTATCTCAACGATGGACATGACATCAATGGCCCGGTGTTCCTCTGTGGCTCCCATAGTGTATATGAAAAGTAGCCCAGGGAGGATACGAATTGCTTCAGAGTAGAGTAGGTTTCCCACCTCTCTTCTGTACATTGCACAACCAGAAGTTCAGTCACTAATAAGATTATATTAGGTTTTTTTTTCTGCCACTGTTTGACCAGGACACAATTGTACAAAACCCTGATGTAATCCTGTTGACCTAACCATTGCAGTGACCACTCAGATACCTGCCTGTGGCTGTGCCTCTAGCATTGCCATTCTCTGCAGCTGGCACATTATACTATTATAGCCAACAAATCCCATGTTAACCCTAGCAAGAGCTCATAAAAATGGAATTTTCCTCCTCTAACTGGCTTTGGAGACCTGTGATATTTCTAATCCATCTGATCATAGCAAAGACAAGGGGGCGCGAGGGACCATATAACAGTGTGCGCTATGGAAACCAGTTTATTTCTGCCAAACCAGAGAGAGCAACCAGTGAAGTGAATCCTCACCCAAGGCAGCAGGGAACGCTGTAGGATTTTTTTTCTCTTTCCAAGCCAAGTACCAGTATAGCGTTATCCGTAAAGGCCCAAGAGTACCTGTGGACAGAAATACAATAATGTTTTATTTAAATTGAGAAACAATCCTTGCAAAAGCCTCAGGACATCAACAGCACTCTCTAGGCTGGAGATTTTAGGGCAGTTCTTAGAAGCAGTGCCAGTGAGGATGGCATCTGAGCGATGTGAGAGCAGAGAGAGAGAGAGAATATTAGACAGGCGAGGAGAGGTTAGTGGGGCAACATCAACGGGAGGCGTCCTCCGGAGCCTCTGTGGTTGGCTGAGGTTTTCAGAAGAGGGAAAAATAGGCAGGTGAAGTTTCATATTGTGAGTTTAATTCTTATCAGAGAGAGAAAGACAGTGAGAGCCTTGCTTGCACATGTCTTCAAAATCTGTGAAATTAATTGCATTTTTAAAATGTTCCCTAAAGCCATTTGAGTCTTAGAGGGAGACTCTTCTTCTCTCTTTACGTACAGACAACGTGTCCAAAAGGTAAAAAATACAGCATAGTCTGGATCATCTTATGCTGGGTTGTTTCAACCTGTTATCATTATTTCTATTCCACGGTATCCCCTATGCATGTAGGGACATCAGGGTCTCCTATAAAATATCACTGTCGGTTCTGGTGAGAGACCAGAATTATGACATGATGGCACACGATCTCCAATGAAGAAAAGGGAAGGAGTTCTGTTCCTTGAATACATGGTTTGCATGTATCCAAGCAATATAATGTAAAAATGTCTTAATAATGAATTGTTTACTTCATGTGTACAGTCAGCCTTCTTGAGTATTGGGATGGTTTCTATCTGCAGCAGAAAGATCATTTTTTTTCTTACATATTATTGGGGCTCAATGAATGTTGATTAAGATATCTTCTTAGTTGGACATAAAATGAAAGTCCAGTGAGGGTTTCCCAACTACTTCCATCGACATTTTGTAAAACCTTCATTTTAGCATTTATTTCACTGCATAGAGCTTCCTTTTTACTTGTTGGTCTTCCACACCAGACCATCAGATTCCTTGAGGGTCAGATATTGTCTCTGAATTATTAACACCACGCACATAGTATTCCTTCAATGAAGGTTGAATGAATGAATGAATGAATATCCTTTAATCTTTGACTGGAGTCATCAGATGAGTACATGTGGATAGTTCATTTTCAATTTCTCTTTATTGCTACTTTTTAATTTTAGGTAGTGTTTGTAGGCTTGCAGATAAAGACTATTTCATCTTCTATCTATATATTTCCTTGTTTGTTTGTTTTTTTATCTCCGTCCTATAAGAAAACAATGCCTTGTTACTTATAATTATGTCTTTTGTTCTAGAAAGAAAGAAGTTTGTGGGTGAAACATATCAAACTCACATACGACAGCTCAGGAGATTTCTGGACCCAATCAATCCCTAAATTTTGAAAATGACAGGGTTTATGAATGAATGACATCTTCACCACATTAATTCATTTCCCCATCACTACCTTTAGCTGAACCACTTTCTCTTCTCCTGGCATGAAATGCTCTGAATTAACTTTCTTGAGAATTGAGACCTTACTTTCTCAATGTAATTATATTTGTCAGACTCACCTGCCAGTTTGTCCGAAGACTGCTTCAGTGATCTCATTGTTCGTAGCTGAAGGAGTCCCCAGCAGTATGTGGCATGGCAGCTAGAACTCTATTTGGAAGAGCTTCTAATTATCCTGCTTAGTTTCTTAGTAGCCTCCAATCACATGTTAATTCCAGGGCTGTTAACATTTGCATTTCCTACATTTGTGATGTATACGTTCAGAGGAACATCATGACCACTGTGTTGAATCTAATCCTGTAGCTACAACTGTACTGACTCAGTGGTAGAGTTCTTCCTTGATTTGGAGCGCAGTGGTCACTCAATAACCATAAGATGTGGTGGTAGATTATCTAGCCCACTCTTCATGCTTTATCTTCTTTTATTGTGCACCTACAATATCCTAGCAATATTCACCCATAGTTTTAGAAGGGTTAAAGAATGTTGTTAAAATGAGGAAGCTAGTAGGAAGCAGAACCATATTTTGAATTCAGACTTGTATAAACGCCCAAGCTTGTGTTTATCCCACCAAATTGTGCTGACTTTGGGTATGTGTGTAATATTGATGTTTAAGCAAATATTTTATTGTCATGGTTTGGCACTTCATAGCTACGTAGGACAAACCTTTAGGGACTATATGAAATACAATACTGTATAAGCACATGACAATTTTACAGATAACTAATTTTAAAGGTTTTTTAATTTAATCAAGTATTCACATATTCCATTGCTTCCTGACAAACTCATAGATGCTTCTTGCATTGTATTACATTTCTAATATTCTCTATTGTACTGCTTCCTTGGATTAGAAAGAAAACATTTAAAAGGCAAAGGCAGTCACACATGATCAAATGATCCCATAGAAATTTGGCCTCATTATGTGCTTCAGTATCTATCTATCTATATATATATATAAAAGCCTAAGCGACCGTTCGAGCATTCGGCCAGTAGCTATGATGTGCACTCACCACCAGGGAGCAGATACTCAACACATAGGCATGGAAACATGGAACAGACTGATGAATCTCAGAGGGAAGTGGGGGCGGCCAGGAAGGGATTAACCAAAGATCTTATGTGCATACCAGAAGCCCAGTGCATGGATTCGTGCACCAGTGGGGTCCCTCAGCCTGGCCTGCAGGAATCGGGCTGACACTGGCAGTCCGACATCCCCCGAGGGGTCCCATATTGCGAGAGGGCACAGGCCAGGCCAAGGGACCTCACTGGTGCACGAATCTGTGCACCAGGCCTCTAGCTAAGCTAAAATGAAAAAGGATTGTGGGAGTCATTTCACAATGCATAAGTACATCAAATTATCATGTTGTACATTTTAAGCATATTATAGTTTGTCAGTTATATCTCAATAAAGCAAAGAGAAAATGTCCTAGAAGTTTTCTTGACTCTGTTTCAAGATTATCTTTTTCAAGCTGTGATATATTTACACAATGGAATACTAGTCGGCTGTAAAAAAAGAAGGAAATGTTATTCTTTGGGACAGCATAGATGGACCTGGAGAGTATTATGCTGTGTGAAATAAGCCAGTCAGAGAAAGACAAATACCATATGATTTCACTTCCATGTGGACTCTTATGAACGAATTAACAAGTAAAATAGAAGCAGACTCACAGATACAGGGAACAGACTGACAGCTGTCAGAGGGGAGGAGGTTGGGGGATAGATAAGAAGGGTGAAGGGATTAAGCAAAGAAAAAATAAGAAAGACTTATGGGCACCGACAACAGTATGGTGATTGCCAGAGGGAATGAGGGTGGAGCGGGTGGAAGGAGGTAGAAGAATGTAAAGGGGAGATGATTGGTGATGGAAGGAGATTTAACTTTGGGTGGTAAACATAATATAATATACAGATGATATATTGTAGAATTGTATAGCTGAAATTTGTATAATTTTATTAACCAATGTCACCCCAATAAATTCAGTTTTTTAAAAAATGAAAGTGAAGAGGGAAAATAAATTAAAAAATATATTTTAAAAAAGATTATATTTTGTGCTCTGACCATTTCAGTGGAGGTGAATAAATCACTGAGAAGTCCAGCTGTTAGTTCTATTCCCACAGAATCACCACCCATAACTACCAGTCCTGTTGTTGACAATGTAGTTTAACTTCAGCTTAAAAAATGTAGGCAGTGCTTGCGAAGGCACAGTGAAATCATCCCCCTTTTATAAAGCTACATTCTTATCATCTATTTGGTAAGCAATTTGGCAATATAATCAAGAACTGAAAAACAGGGTAATACAAAAAATAAGTTTACAGTTTGTATGGAAAATAATTATACAAGAATAAACCCTGTGTCCCACATACTCACAACTATAAACCTACTTTTTGCCCCACACTGTACTGTATTTCACATAAATACAATTATGTGAATATAAACCGAGAAAAATATTCTGAATACATAAAGGATGTGGGAAAAGGGGAAACGATGAAGTACAAGGGGGTTTATTGTAACATGTTTTACTACAGCAGAGAGGAGGGGAGAAAATGGGAATGTCTTCAGCTGGGAATTAGCTAAGCAGCCTGTGGTAAAAAATATTATGCAATCATTCGAATTATAATTCTGAAGATATAATACTAGCATAGAAAAAGCTGATGGTGTCCTATTAAGCAAATTTACTCTGCTTTAACTGCACCTGTATCCATAATCCCTGTATACCCACTTTTCATACTTTGGTTCCCAAGAAACAGTTTGCAGGATTCGAACTCACATTTGTAGCCCCAGGCTCCCTCCCTCCGAAGCGCATCTTCATTAAAATCTAACAGCCTTTCCTGCTCTTGGGAGAGAAGAGAATCTAAGCAGAGATGTAACGTTGATGCAGGAGGGATGAGGGACCCGCAGTTGAGCAATACGACAGTTTCAGTCTCCGATGAAATTCTGCATCATTTTTTTCTCCTTTGCTTCCTGAGATCCTATAAAATCTTATTTCTCAGTGAGTAATTTTGTCTTTATAGTACAAAAGGTAATTCCCATACCTAATATTGTTTCTAAGCACATGTGAGTACCCTGCTGAGATATATATGAGTTTTTTGTGTGACGATGACACAAAATGAAAATTCCATTTCTTGAATTGGAAAAAAAAGTAAATTGACTTTCATGCTCAAGTGAGTTATTTCAGGGACTTGGGAGGGGTAGGTTCAGTGCATCATCTACTCTACATTCATTCATAATTGATGCAACTTTTGGTGATCTACATTTACAAACTTTATACTCAAAGAGTAAAGTAGTAGACATTATTGATTTTAAGCAGATCTAGGCTGCCCTCATCAAAAAGTGTCTACTCGTGGGTAAGAGCCTTAGCAATCTCTTTTAAAATATTGTAAACTACTGAGAACTATGAGTTTTCCTGCTTTTGTTGTTCAAGTTGGTTGCCTGGATATTCTGCATTATACTTATTGTGGGGTGAGAAATGAGCAGCTGGCTGTCTCGCTGGCATCAATCAGATGTTCTTCAATTTCTAGGCACTTGTTACAAAGCTCCCTAGATTGACCAAGAACACTTTGATATGGCAAAAGGAACTGTTTTGGGTGACGCTGGTTGGTCAATCACAAGATTTCATTTCTGCCGGAGCAGAGTTGTGACTAGACAACATGTACCTGCTGCAATAGGAGAGGTATCTAAAGGTTTGCAAGAAGTTTCACAGAGAAAGATGATAAAAAGGAAAGCACATGCACATTGGTGATATTAAAGATAGTTTATTCCAATCATAAGTGTAAACCGTGAAGCATCACAAGTTACTTAAAGAACTTTTCCCAGGCAAAACAACACTGGTTAGCCATCCTTATAGTCTACGTGTCTTTCCAGGTTGCAAAGTTGATTACTTAGAATATTTAGCTTTGAAGGATGGAGTTGTGGAACCAAACTGAGATCAAATGACTGCAAAACCTTCCACTGCTTCATTACACAGTAGTAATGCACCCTTAGGAAACATATGCGTACACACACACACACACACACACACACACACACATGCAAACAATGTGTTTTCAATGAACACTATCAATTAAGTACATTCTGTGAGGTAAAGTACTGCATCATTCTTACTGCTGTATCTGTAAAGCTCAGTACTGTGTCAGGAATATAATCAGTTCTCAATTGATGTTTTTATATGTGTGAGTGACCGTGTATATGATCGTGTGTTTATAGTGAGACTATGTTGCTCTAGCCGGTTTGGCTCAGTGGGCAGAGCATCGGCCTGCAGACTGAAGGGCCCTGGGCTCACACATTCCCAATCAGGGCACATGCCCAGGTTGCTGGCTCCATCCCTAGTGGGGGTTGGAGGCAGCCGATAGATGTTTTTCTCTCAATCAATGTTTGTTTCTCTCCCCAATTCCTTCCTCTCTCTCTAAAATCAATAGAAACATTAAAGAAAAAGAAGTGGGATTTTTAAAGTGATCAGTGTGTGTACCATGTGATCCAACTCAAAATGCGTTTTATGTAAGATTCCTGAGAATCCTCTAACTTCCTAGAACAATGCTAAGTGCTGAGCAGACAAAAATAAGATAGAAGCTAGAGTAAGGGGCAACTCATTTTGGTGAAGATACCACCATAATAAGCATCTCAAGATATACATTATAAACAGCAGCCACTCTAAAAGCACGATTTTTCCCCCATGGAAGTCGGGGCGGGGGGAGCTAATGCTGGAATAATTTTTAAGAGAGGAAATATCCCATGTGAAGCAAGATGGGAGAGAATGTCCTTGATATCATGGACATTGCATAGCAAAATAGACCTTCAGGTATCCAGGCAATTATTAAAGATAAAGAGAAGTTATCAGAATGAATACAGAGATCTACCTGTAGACCTCTTTCCTTAACCTTAATTTCTGGGCTCAGGTCTTCCAGTCCTGCTTCTTTCTTATCCTGAAATGTCCTGCTTCTAAGCCATCGTTTCCATCTTTCCAAACTTGCATCTTCCATGCCGATTGTAAGCACATGAGTTTGACAACTAAATCTTCCCAAATGCCCAGCAGAGCTGTCTGATACTGGGCACCTCCTCTTATAGATGTGATTGGTGATATGAGCCCCTAATTGTTAACTTCCAGAGTATTCCATAGGAGGGGAGGTTCTTGCTGCCAAGATCCCTTACAATCCAATGGAGAAGCTATGCCATCAAGAACCTCAGAGGTTGAAAATCTTACTGAGGAGAAAACGACACATCAGTATCCTGGTTTCATTCAGGCAGGCCATTTATGTAAATACCGTGAGAGCTGCTTTCACCGTGGGGATTGTCTTGTGTTTAGACTCTTTTCCAACTGCGGACACATTCTGCATAATGACCCTCAGTCATTATCTCTGTCTCACTCTCAGTGGCATAAACAGGAAACCATAGCACTGGGTCTGAATACTTTGCTGGAATTCATTTCTACATTACATCCCATCCTGTCTTTGTCCATTTCTCCTTACGGAACATTGTTTTAACTGCCTCAGTCTTCAGCCTGTTATTTAATACTGTTTTCCCAGCTGTATACAACCTCGGCAGCCCTCCGAAAGTGTCGGGGTTTATTTCTAGCAGGCCTCTTGCTTACTTTCTCTCTTCATTTCATCTAGCCTTACAATAAGTAGGGATTGGGTGGCTGCCAAAGACATAACTATTCAGGGATCCAAACAATTTTCATGGGGAGCCATTTGATATTAGAAACCATGGATGGATGTTTCCTTCCCTATCAACCTCTGTAGGGAAGGAAATATTTTGGCCTTGACCAAGCTAGTATATAAGTGGCTTTGGGCCCTGGTTGGAGCTGGACATGGGAACTCTGATACCTTTAAGAAGGGATGCAATGATTTTTTAAGTGATATTTGTAATGATACACAATGAAATCAAGACTGGGCCGTCATTATTTGTATTGGTGTTTCTAGGGAGAAACACCTATGCATCCATCTACTCCTGTTGGCCCTGCTTTTAAATGCTATTACTTCCCCAAAGAACTATCATTTTGATCAGAAAAGTTGTATTCTTTACACTATGCCCAATCATTCCTCTAAGAGTGAACATGAAAGGCTGGTTCTGCCTCCCTTTTCTGGTGCAATACAGTGTCTACTACCCAGGAGAAATACAAAGCTCACAGCATCAAGATCAGGACAGGGTGCGTCCATGTGACAATCACATAATGAGTGGTAGAATCAGGACTTCTGATGAAACTCCATTGTCTGCGATACAGCTGAGAGAATGCCATCCCCGTGAACAAGCAGAAACATTTCCAGATTGATTGAGCAATCTTTCCGGAAGCGGCATCTCCATTTATTTTCCCGGGGCCTTTAACCCCTAAGAATAGTAGCTGATTGTAATTGCATAAATGGCATAATATTTGAGAGACCTCTGGAGCACTTGTGTGGAACTGAAACCTTTTTCTGAGCGTAGCCTGCCATTGTACACAGTCTTTATTCATCTCCCGTGATTTCATTAGTGAGGATATTGGTATGGAAATGGATGAAGGTTTATAGGTTTATTTTACTGTGCTGCAGTCTCCTGTAATTATACTACTGACGGATTGTATGAAACTGCTTTGCAGGAAGCTTTCAAAACACATAAACTCCGGAAGTGCTTTTGATCTACAAAAGCTGCTTTTCTGGGGTCCCACTTGCAGTTACCGAGAGAGTCGGTCCCCACTAAACTCCCCCACCTTCCAACTCTTATCATTGTTCTCGTCATCTTTAGGCTTCCAGGGCATTAACGTGGCTGTGGTAAATATCCTGGAAAGACCCTCCAAACCCAAGTCTATAAATGTTCATACAAAACAAGCGAAGTTAAATAAGCGGGGGAAAAGAAATGAGTAACTAGTTTAGTTCGTTTTATTGCATTATTTTTTTTTTATCCTTGCCTTTGACATTTTGAATAAGACATTTTTTAGGATGTAGAAGCATTCTCATGAATGTTTGGATGACCAAGATGTGGGTGTTTTGGTGTGACTTCTGATTAATTTCTCTGTAGGTTGAGCTATGATTTCTGAGGAAAGGAGAAAAGATAATGTGAACAGACATCTTTGATCAGGAAGTCGCCTGATTGGGTTTCATGGGCCATCTGTGTCTGCCATCAGATTATGATTTTGGGGATTCAGAACTCGAAAAGTTCCCTCCCTATTCTTTTCCACTTTAGGAGGCTGTCATGAATGTTTTAATGGCCCATAAAATTTTCTTAAATGTAAAACCAGACTCTTAGAATGTCTGAATATAAGGGCCCAGTGTTTCATTCAAAAGGAAGTGAGCCTGAAGAAGACTTGGTAGTGAGGCAATGTAGAATTTGAGAGGGAAGGGTCCTCTCCACTGAGCACCAATTTTGTCTATCCATTGCCTTTCCCATATTTCCGTGTAAATATCAAATACACATATGGATTTCAACCAGTTCAAAAGGAATGAAAATATCTTGATTTCTGCACAAAGGACTGTCCCTACCTCCATAGCCCGGAATCGTATTTCCTGTGAGGTTTTGAACCATCTCAGTGAATAACATCACCATTTCTTTGGCTGAGAACACACAAAACATCTTCCATCACTCTCTCATCCAGTCCAAAACCCAGTCATCTACGCTGTAATTTAAAAATCTATCTCAAGCGGACCGACTATTTCAGTTTCAGACTAAAAACAACAATCCAAACAACAATCATTTCTCTCCCAGATTACTGAAACAACTTCTCTTCTAGTTTGTAATCCTACCTCCACTCTTGTATGTTTGTAGTACATTCTCCACCTGGAAGTCAGAGCGAACTTTTAAAAATGAAAGTCAGATCATATTAATATCCTATTCAAAATCCTCTAGTAGGGTGGGGAGATGGGATAAATCCCAGGCCTTGCCGTGGTGCCTGCTCACCTCCATGGTCTTCTTGCCCACCTTGCTGCCTTCCTGGCTTCATCCTCAACTCTTCTCTTTGCTTATTCTTCCGCAGAAACGCTAGGGCTTCTTGTTCTTGCCAGAACCTGCTCACCTCGTCTGTGTCATAGCAACTTATGCTTTCTGTAACGCCTCCTTGGAATATTATTTCTTAACATCTTATTATGTCTTGCTTCCTGTTCATTTAGGTCTCAGTGCAGATGGTATCTTCTCACAAATGCCTTTTATAATCACCTTATCCAAATGACTGCCCCCTTCCCACCCCCTTTACCATATTTCCTAATGCCTGAAATGGGAAGAAGAAAATTAATTTTAAAATCTAGGATTTCTGAATCATTAAAGTCAATATATTACCCTTGACATTGAAAATTCCAAAAGGTATTTGTTTCCTTTGAGCATTTCATGAGTTATGCATATTTTTTTCACTTTATAGCAATCACCTCTTTATGTATATTTAATTTATATTTTTATCCTTATTTCCCCATAATAAATGATCGAATTCCGGGAAGACGGGGATTTTTGCCCCATTCACTGATGTTCACTAGTTCCTAGCATAGTGCCTGGCACATGATAGACACTCAATAAGGATTTGATCATTTGATTAATTAAGAACTTGATGACTGAATGAAACAAAAATTGGTGAAGGCTGAGTCCTAAGGAATTTAAATTTTTAAAACCTGAGGAAGAAAGGCAATACAAAGGAAAATCGGAGAAAAACCAAGAGAGTTACTAAACAAGGTCGACCCTTCACGTCTCTTCCATGAATATGTATTCCAGTGAGGTAGTCAGTGCTTCTTAGAAAAACAAATAAGTGTTCAAACTGGCATCTGTATTGGGGGGGTGGAGGTGGGGGGTTGGAAAGCAAAGGAGAAGTGCAATCATTTCGAAGCTGCAGACTGCCACCTTAGCAAATGACTGAATGCTAAATTTAATTGGATGTGCTCCACTAGAGAAAACAGTCTATGTACTCATTAAAACATCAATACTCAAATTTCCAAGCAATCTGGCATCATTTTTGGAATTACAATATGTGTGTGTGTGTGTGTGTGTTTTAAAAAAGGACTCATACAGTGTTTTATCTCAATAACAATTTTTATCCATAATGTATATTGAGTGTGCTGGCTGTGGAGATAAAAAAATTTCTAGACATTGATCATTGGTTTTGAATCAATGTCGTAAACATTCATATTTGTAAAATCGAGAAAATGTTATATTTTAGTCCCCTGAGTTTAAATCAAATCCAAACACATATTTTCATCTTCTTTTTTTAATGTTGATCTGGAATGCAAAGTAATATACCAGTTTTGTGTAGTGGAAAGGATGTAAGGCTTCTAAAAACCCAGGATTTTGTCCTAGGTTTAAGCTTTCCTACCTTCTTAAATTTTGCCTAGTCTTTCAAACTCTGTTTCTCTATATGCAGATTAGATATTATTCCCAGGTCTGTTTTGAAGACCAAATGATGTAACGTTTATGCCTAAGTATTATAAATTTTAACATATCATTAGGAATATTATTACAATGAATATTATAGTTAATGCAGAAGTAAACTTAGTAGCTTTGATTTAAAAGATTATAGATTTGGATGCCATCCTGGCTGTGAAATGTAAACTTTGACCCATGGTCTTCAACATTTATACAATAAGGCTCCTGACTATTACTCCCAACACATTGATCTTGTCACACTGGTGGTGCATTCTCCTTAACACGCCATGCTTAGTCCCACCTCAAGGCCTCTCATTTGCTATTCCTTCTTCCTGGAAGGTTCTTTCTCTAGATGGTTTGATCCTTTGCCAAATATATGGTGCTTCTCAAATGATGTGTCCTCCGAAAGACATTTCTAAGTAATCCTATCTAAAGACAACTTTAATAATGAAAGGACTCAATTCTCACTGCACAGGAAATGTTCAAATAGTTTGAATCTCTTGCATCAAGAAATATGAGTCTCTTGCCCTGCCTTGTTTGGCTCAGTGGATAGAGTGCTGGCCTGCAGACTGAAGGGTCCCAGGTTCGATTCCATTCAAGGGCACATGCCTGGATTGCGGGCTCAATCCCCAGTGTGGGGCATGCAGGAGGCAGCCAATCAGTGATTCTCTCATCATTGATGTTTCTAGCTCTCTCTCTCCTTCATACACATAGGTGCTTACTAATAAATTTCCAAGTTGTGTTGCTTTAACAGCCCTTATACACTACATGTATGTATATATTGATTTGTGTGTTACTTTTTCGCTGTGTTTATTGATTTCTTTTTTGTCTGCTGTCATACCTCTCTCGCTTTTCACAGAGGAATGCAAGTTACATGAGAGCAGTGGCCCTTGCTCATCACTATATTCTTAGTCTTAGATCTTTGGTTGTAGAATGAAGGAAAAAGGGGGTGGGAGGAAAGTTATAGAAAGAAAAAAAATTACAAATTCAATAGGAAAAATTTTGTGTAGAGTTTATATAGTTAATGCGTAATGAATGAGAGTGTAATTGTTATGGTTGTTTGGCTCTTGACACCATTGTGTAGATTCATTCTTCAGGAGACAGCAAAGTAAGTCTTCAGATTTGGTTTGGACATCATTGTTCCTAGGAAATTTCTAGAAAGAGCTAATGCCATATTTACCGTTTAGCTGTTACCCATTTACTACTATCGTGGGCAACATCATGAGAAGCTCCAGAGGAAAACTAATACCTGAAATTTGAAGAAGAAAATGAATTTGCAGAGCCTGGGTTTTCTGAACCATTAAAGTTAACATATAACCCTTTGACTATGAAAATTTCAAACTATATTTGTTTCCCTTAAGCATTTCTTTTGTTTTCCTTTAAGCATTTCATGCTCTATGTATTATAAATATATATGAGATTATTGTGGTGTTTTGGTTTAGAGAAAGATCTCTTAATATCCAAGTATTAAGGAAATTGTTTTAGTTTTTTTCATCCCTGGAGAAATTTCAAATTCATTTGTCTTTTGAACCCATATATTGACCAGTAATCTTTTAGTTGTCACTATGTGAGTTGAATGAAGAAATTTCTAACATTGTCTTACTACACATAAATTTTTCATCATTTACCCGTGAATAAGGCAGCACTAGATGTATGGCAAAAAAATAAAAATAATTTATAGAAGGTATAATAAGATGATGGAATTAGAACCCAGTTAAGTAATAATCTGATTTTAACATAATAACAATGATGATAATTACTATTCAAAGATAATTAAATCATTGTTAACATATTATTGTTATTACTAGTGACCCAGTGCACGGATTTGTGCACATTGAAAGGAAATTAATTAGAAGGTGGCCGGCGAGGCAGGATTGGGCGAGACGGGCTAGTCCTGCACTAGAGTCAACCTCCCACGGTCCTTCCCCGGTTGGCTGCACATTGTGGGTGGTGCCATGGCTTGAAGGGCATCTGAGGAGTGAGTGGGGTCCTTCCAGCAGGTCCCTCAGCCTAGCCTGCAGGGATCAGGCCAAAACTGGCTCTCTGACATCCCCTGAGGGGTCCTTGAGTGTGAGAAGGCACTCTGCAAAATTGCTGTCGCACAGAGTGTGGAACGCAACAGCTAGTGTACAGTAAACCAGATTTGGGGCCAATAGTGCCACAGCAACAACATAACCCACGGCCGAAGGTGGAATTGTGCAGCCCCTCGAGGACTCGGGCTCCCTCCTCTCTGGTTTCAGGATGCATCACCAGAGACCTGCCACTGCCAAGTCACTGCAGCTTGGCAGCTCCTGCGTTGAGCATCTGCCCCCTGGTGGTCAGTGCACATCATAGTTACCAGTCAAACAGTCAGACACTTAGCATATTAGCCATATATATACACATACATTATGTTGTTTTTTAAATTGAGAATGTTAATTGGGGACATATTTGATAGCAGTCAATTCATGCTTCTCAGACAATCTATATATATAAAAGCCAAACAACTGGAACAACCAGAATGACCCGAATGACCGGTCGCTATGATGCACACTGTGACCGGCCAACCAGCCTGATGGAAGCAGGGCCGACTGGCCAACCTCCCGTGACCCCTCCCCCCAGCCGGCCCAGGCCCCAATTGGCCCACCCACCCCAATCAGTTCGGCCAGCCGGACCCCACCCATGCACAACTAATGCACCGGGCCTCGACTCCTATATATTATAAGCAGGCAGAAAAAGGAACTAAAATGAAGAATAAAATACTACTTTATTTTCAACATTGATTAATTAAGAAACCCTCTATGACTCAACAGGTTAGCTTTTCCTGATGCCTCCACATATGCTGAGCAATTTTAATAGGGCATGTCTGAAAAGTAGCAATTTACAAATGAAATACTTATTGTAAGTATTTGGAGGTTTAATTGGAAAGGAAACTGTTCTGAAGAGAAACATCTTGAATCATTATCTTGTAGTGCTAAGTGTACTGTGTTATATATATATTTTTTTGAGCTAAGTAATAACCCAATTAGTATTTGAATCTTATGAACAACTCTCTCTGGTTACTGCTCGCCAAATATGGCCCCTGCAGGAAGTATGTCCAATGAAATCAAGAGAAAACATTCTTTCATGACGTGCCTTTTTAAACCTTAGTTGCATTATATTCTACTGACTTGGTCGTGATCATCCATCTTCTCTTTTGCCAACAACTTCCATAATAATTTTTACCTTTGATAGGCTTCCTTCTTTTGTCATTCGCCATTCATCAGATTTCAGACCTTTTCTGCAGGATGTCCTTGAGTCGCTCTTTCACTTTGGTTAATTTTTATTGTATTTTTCTTATTAACAGTCTTTTTAAAGCATTAGATTGAAAGAACCTACTGTATTATTTCATATGACCTCATTAGTTGGGATTCAGTGTTTAGAATAATTACATTTGACTTGTAATGAGAACTATTGTTTATGGTTTTGAGATTTTAGTGTTAATCCCTTTAGCCTCTATTCAAAAATTAAAAAGACTAAGATATTACACAGACAGAAATGGACATTTAAAAAATTCCCATTAGGAATAAACAAGAATATTGAATTATATAAAAGCTGGCCTGAGCACTCACTTGAAAGCAAATGCAAAATCAAACCTAATGTTTGTGATTCCAAAAAGTTTACTGAGAGGATGGCAGGCTTGCTCTTTTCTGTATTTCCTGATTTGCATTTTAGAAGCTATAAAATTTCTTTGTATTTAGAACCCCTATATAACACACATACACACACACACACACACACACACACACACACACACACAAAGCTGGGATGCCATATTATTTCCTCCTACATGTTTTTTTTTTTTTTTCTGCAGTAAATACATTTATAAAAGCTTTGGACACCTGGGTTTAAGTATGGAATCTTTATGTGTGTGAATTTACTTGATGAGATAACAACATGTTCTCTAGCAGGCATCCATGATACATATTTATGCTATTGAAATATATTTGGACTGAGGATTTATTTATAAATGCACATCAAACCATTTGTACTGGTACATGGATGCATTCACTCCCATGAGAAATACTAAGCATTTTGAGACATACTAACGTGAATTTAAAATAGTCCCTGCAAACAGTATAAAACGACCAATCTGGGTTAAAATCAAGTTTAATACATTGGATTATGGAAGTGGGAAAGAGGGCATTTTGGACAATTTGGAAGGAGATGTCATCTCAATAAATCCTCGAGTTATTACTTTAATTACTGGTGATTGGAAGGAAGGAAATATAACTAACTGGGGGAATAATATTAACAAAGGCACTGGGTGTAAATTGAACCCTCCCCTGAACATGCCAGAAATGGGAAGTGAATGAGCCACTTCCCCCAGCTAACATTGTAAGGTTAGAAAACTTTAACATCATTTCTATAATATATTATTTTAATTTATTTTTCTTTTTTGTTGTTGTTGTTTTTGTTAATCCTCACCCAAGGATATTTTCCCATTTATTTTTAGAGAGACTGGAAATAAGAGGGAGAGAGAGAGAGGAGGGAAATATTGATGTGAGAGAGATGCATTGATTGGTTGCCTCCCACACATGCGTTTGACCAGAATCTAACTTGGGAACCTTCAATCTACTGGCCGACATTCTATTCACTGAGCCAAACCGACTAGGGCTAATTTATTATTCTTATTCTTTGATTGGTCAACTGGTTTCCAGATTGTTATTACTGTTTTACGTTGCTTACATTTACTCACATATTTGTAACTTGCTTTCTTCTTCATTCTTTCTTACCTGTAATCTCTTTCCTTCTGCTTTCTCACTATCTTTTCAGATCTATAAATTTCTTAGGATGATTACTTTTCCTATTCCAACATTTAGGTTATTTCAGGAGGGATGGTTAGGATGACCTCTCTGGCTGTGCTGCCGTTTTTATTGACTGCTCACTCTTCTTTTTCTGAACACTATTTCTGTAAGTATTTTCGCATATGATCACATTCTGTGAAGTTTCCTCTTACTTGATATTCATAGGTTATTTACAAAAACAAAACAAAAGCAAAATAATGAGTTCTATTAAATAACAGATATTTTTTATTTTACTTTAATTTTGTCCTTATCTCCTTACAATTATATTAACTCTTCTTCCACAAGATGAGGCATATTGTATGGCTCATAATTTTTTACTGGCAAACAATTAATAATTTTTGACATTGACCTAATTTTTTTGGAATATCAAAATTGATACAAGCATATTTTAGGAAATTAGAGTAATAAATAGAAAAACTCATAATATTTTGGCATCTTGGAGGGTTTCTTTAGTAGCTTTTATGATGAAGCTGTTAAGCATAAAGTGATATATTTTTCTTTCTCTTTTGCTAGCCTGGGTAAATGTTCATTTAGTAATGTTATCTCAATTGATTTACTGCCAATATTTATTAATGAGTGCATAATATTGCATTATCTGGTAGGCTCAAGTTAGGAGCCAATGCTTTGAAGATAGTTAATCTGTGAATCTGTGTTGGATTTCCAGATCACTCTTTATTCCAGGGCAACTTCCTCAAACTGTTTAGAAATCATGTGTTAAATAAGGATAATAACAGTAGGGCTTGTCACATTAGATAATACATATAAAGCACATATATTTCTGGAACATGTTCAACACTCTGATGTTTAGCATTTTTATTTATGTATTTTGAAACATATTTCTATTGATTTTAGAGCAGAAGGGAGAGGGAGAGAGAGATAGAAACATCGATGAGAGAGAATCATCGATTGGCTGCCTCCTGCACGCCCCATCCTGGGGATCGAGCCTGCAACCCTGGCATATGCCCTGACGGGGAATCAAACCGATGACTTCTGGGTTCCTGGGTCAATGCTCAACTGCTGAGCCACACCCACCTGGGCTGATGTTAACCATTTTTAATGTTCAAAATTTCAAATAAGTTGGTATGTTCAGTTTTATCCGTATTTTAGTTTGAGAATGTTATCTGCATTATCATTTCCCAAAGGATTTAGAGAACTAACATCACAAACCAGGTGATGTTCTTTCCTTTCTGGAATTTTATGACTCATCAAATTAAACAAGTTAGACTCTGGACATTTAGAGCAGAATTATGTTGTGTGTATAGAGGAGGGGTGGGTGTTTTCTTGCTACAACATGATTTTATCTGTTTTCTCAGTTTCTGAACATTGGTTCAGCCGCAAATCGGGAACTTTCCTTCTTTTCTGTATTGTCGTCCATAAAATCTATAGCGATAATTAACTGTACCAGCAGGCATTCATATTTATATTATAAATATAGTTCATTTTTTGTGTCCATCTGTGGAGGTATTACATCTGTTAATTCTCTCACTACATGCCATGTGGACGGATTGATCAACTGCTAAAGACTCTTCTTTTCACAAGCAGTAAGTTCTCTGCTCTGGAGAACAGTCAACCCTGAACTTCTTCAGTTTGCCAAACGGGCAGCACAAAGTGGGTCAGGAGCCCTGGATGATCAGCTGGAGAGCAACACAGAAGCTATCTTACTTTCCAGGGGATGAAATGGAGTCGCTGAGGTTATTTTACTCATCAGGCCAAGTAACAGTGCATAGATAGTCACCTCCATCACTTGACGGAGCCATTGAGCCCTTATCTCGACAATTTAATTTGGTTATTTCATGTGTCTCATTGGGCTGTCTCAACAGTGAATCAAAGGACTCCTGTAATCATCCTGGATCTTGAATTCTAAATCATAATGCCTTCCCCACAGTACTTACCCCTTTGAAGAGCTGTTCAAGTTTTTCTAAATTCTTCTTAGATTTTTCTACTACATTTATACTCACACTTATTTCCATTATTCATGAAGGCATGCAAGCAGTTAGAAAATCTCAATGTGAACCCAATGCATTTTTTAAAAAAACAACTCTCAATTCCTGAATGTATTTGCATTAAGTCCACCTTGAAATGCCCTCTAGAGATTAATTTCCAATAGTTGTCTTGTAAAGGCTGTATTTTGCATTTGTTCACAGTCAGGCCACAGATGTGAACTTTGGTTGTACCAATTAAAAAGACTTTGGCAGCTAGAAACAGTTCAGTATTCAAATGGACTGCAATGAAAAAGGAATATATTACCTCACAAAGCAAAGAGTCTTGTTGAAGCATAGTATATTAGGTGGATATAAGTTAAGCTGTTGTAAAAGTGAGACCCCATAATACAATGGTTAAACAGGGTCAGAGATCTGTTTCTCAAGACATATATGGACCATATGTAGGTGGGCCAATCAAAGCAGGTATATGACTTTGCTCTATAAAAGCATCCCCAAAAGTTTTTTTTTCTGTCTTGCAGCATTTGATATAATGTTATTATCATTCTTCTGTTCCTTTCTGGCTTATTGGGCAGACATATATGTTCTAGCCCATCGGTGAGGGCAACAGAAAGTACAAACAGGTAATTTCCTTTTAAAGAGGTAACATGAGAGTTGGAAATAGGTCAGTTGACCATTCATACTGTGTTTTTCAAAGGTTCCTTCTCAAGGTCATACCTAGATGTGAAAGTGCTTGATGAAATTGAAGTAAATGTTACTACTAAAAGGAAGAGGGAAAAGGGGATACTGGTGGGGAGGGGTGGTCAGGAGAATTAACAGCACCAGCCACAGTGAAATTTCATGAAGTTGACTCAGCAGCTCAGTTATGTCAACTTTATTCCTTTGCTCTTTTCTACCATCAACAATGTGTGAATTTTCCTTAATGTCACTTCCCTTCACTGTCCCAAGAAAGCCACAGATGATCCAAGTTCCTTATCTAGATATGAGATATTCTGGGGCAAAAGGGACTATTCTTTTTTCTATGGTTTTATATCAGGAGTGACTTAGTCTTATCCAGAAATCCTCAGCAAATGCTCACAGGGTCACATGACCATTAATGGATCCATAAAGAGAATCAGAGCATGGTCATTATTTAGAATAGTCAATGTTAACTGCTGAGCTGGTCCTGGGTCATGACCCCCAAGTCACAGAAGTAACGGACAGATGCTTGAACAAATCTAGAGTTCTCTTTTGAAGGGAGAAGAGGGAGGATGGATAGAAGGTCACCACTGCTTGCTAAACAGTTATTTTGTGAGACCAATAAAAAGTAGAACTGTCCAGCTTAATTAATGTGGTTTCAGCAATCTTATAGTCACTTTATTGCACCAAGCAAATAAAGAATTTAAAGTCCAGATAGTTTACAGAACTTGTACAAGGTCATATGATGAGCCAATGGTTGAACACTATAATGTCATTCTTCCAAAAGCCCTCATACAAACAAATGTGCATATAAATAAACAAAGCAACCCATTTTTCAACATATGTTTATGTTGATAAAGCAACAGCTATATAAGTTTGTACACATGAATGAACAGCTAGAATTCTCGAAGGGGCCTTAAAAATAACAACTGTCTTCAAGTTATAATTTTCCACTTCCCGTATTCAAGAAAAGCAAATGCTGTTCCTCTCTCTGACTTCCATCAGGTCCAGGCATTTGAACGGTATGGTGATTTTAAATCAGGCAGCGTTGATTCTGCAATTACTGTCTAACTGGTTTTGAGTAAAGGAATGAAAGGAGGAAGGGAGGGAAAAGAAAATGCGAAAGACAAGAATTGTGCATACACAAAATGGAGGCATCAAGGTTATATGGTTGCTGGAGAAAAATGATAAATCAGAATAGATGTTAGGGACTATAGTATAGGGAATATTTATGAAGTGGATGTGTTTAGACTTCCAGTTAGCAAAATTTTGTAAGAATAGACTGAGCATCAGAATAGAGTTATCCGTGTAGAGTGCTCAGAATGACAAAGACAAAGAGAAGGTACAGATGCTAAGCAAGAGGGCAATGAGAAGGGAGGAAATTGACCCTATGAGGTGGGCCAGAGAGTTGAAAATGGCCTGCTGAAGTCCTACAAGTCTGTCTCAGATTTCTTATTATTCTAATTGAGAGTGTGAGCTGCTCTCTGAAGAGTGAGAAAGGGCTTTAGGAGGATTTTAGCAGGGGATGAAAATTATATCATTAAAAAGATGAATTTGCCCCCCTGGTGTGGCTCAGTGGTTGAGTATAGACCTATGAACCAGGAAGCCATGGTGTGATTCCTGGTCAAGGCACATGCCTGGGTTGCAGGCTTGATCTCTAGTGTGGGATATACAAGAGGCAGATGATTAATGATTCTCTGTCATAATTGATGTTTTCCTCTCTCCCTCTCCCTTCCTCTCTGAAATCAGTAAAAATGTATTTCAATAAAAGATGAATTGGACATGTGGGTGGACAATACATTGGGAGGTGGAAGAATCAAGTTAATGGGACCTGTTCAGAAAGCACTGCAGTAATCAAGGGGCAAGTTTTTGTTTTGTTTTGTTTTGTTGTTTTGTTTTGTTTGCTTCTTGGTAAAGGGTTAGACTGTTGTGACAGGCACAGAGGGAACAGAACACAAGGAGACCACACTTAAGCGTGGAAGTAGCAGCTTAGAGTCTGTCTTCAGAAGTCATGATTTAAAGTGATGTGTAGACACACGTTAGTTCAATATAAGATAGAGCACTAGGATAACTAGAACTTTCCAAACCCGTATTAAGTCACCTTGTCTGGAAGCAGCTCCCTCATCACGGAAGTCATCATTCTGGAAGGACACCTGGAGAAAGAAGTCTTCTGTTAACTTCTGCGTTCAGTATGGTTTCAGAAATCTTATAGTCACTTTTTTTGCTCCAAACAAATAAAGAATTTAAAGTCCAGATAGTTTAAAGGACTTGCACAAAGTCATATGATAAGCCAATGGTTGGACAGTATACGGCACTGTCCTTCTTCCAAAAGAATGACAGTAAAATCTTTCATCTTAATGAGGTACATGAGTCCTCAGATGGAAGAGTTTAATAAAACATAGAAAAATATTTACAAGAGTCTATAGTAAAACACCATGAAAGTTTATCAAACTTTCCTTGGGGTCACTGTTTAATGTCTACCGACGTTTTTGGTTTTTACAGCTGGGGAGGTGTTACTGGCATCTAAGTGGGAGAGACAAATATAGTTCCCCAACCCCTACTCCAATATAAATTTTTCAAAAAGCATTATCTGGCCCAAGATGACCATAGAACTGAGCTGAGAAACCATGCTGTAAATGAAAAGGAACACTGGCCAATCACCATCTTGTTTGGTTTAAAATGGTGCATGCTGTTGGTCATATATTATGATGATTTATAGACGGACATGCAAGGGGTTCAGGAGCTAGGTTATTCTGCCAATGTGTTCTCTAAGTAAAGCATCAGAAATAAAAAGTGTTGAAGATATTAGAATCAGACTACATTCTTCTCTCAGTGAATGACTTCTTCTTCTATTGCATTATTAAAAGTGGTTCCTCTTCTCAGAGGCATAAGATTACTTCAATATGACATCTCATTTAAAATTATCCTTGATGTCATTCTGAAGAGAAACTTCCACAAAAGAAGAGTAGGCTGAGACGAATGGAGCTAAAAGCCTCTAATATCTCTGTTGCTTTAAGGCAGATAATGTGCTAGGCACGATTTTAATATATAGGAGGCCAGACAAAGAGAAAGGGTTGGGTCTTACGGAAAGGTTGAAGAAAAGTCTGTAATGACCAATGCATATTTTACAGCCACCATAGGTCTAGAGCAGAGATAGCGTTGGCTAATGATTTTTTCCTTGACAGTTCTCACTGCTAATAAAATTGTCTCATTTTTGGCACTATTAGAATGTGATTTCCAAGTTTGCCTGCTTATTCAATCCTCCTACTCCTTGATACAGTTCTGCCCATTTGTGTTTGCAAGTATTCGGATGTCACCTTTTTGTAAACTTACTTCTTTATTTTTTTGTCTGCTTGTTGGTTCTGTTTCCTAGTGACAGCTACCTTTCAATCCTTGTCTCTTGTTTGTCTCTCCTGAGAAGGAGCCGGGTGTCAAAATGTTAACTCAGCCGGGTTTCCCATTACCAGCTCTGCAAGTCCCCAGGCCCCTCCTGTATTTTGCAGTCTAAGAGCCACGATGGCGCAGACATAATTTTCAAATTGTCATGTAAATATATTCACGAGGCTCAAGAAAATAGAAAAATACAAACACCTGTGAAGTAATGATTACTGTTGCCTTACTCATGTCAACTTTGTGTTAGAGATATCCCAATTCTTTCATCGGAAGCGGACAAAGCCATGCAGTAGCTGCCAAATTAATTATCAGCCAGTAGGGTTAAGGACTTAAGGTGTGAAAATTGATGGTTGACAAAAGCCATGGCTCCATTACATCTTAAAACTGAAGGAGAGAAAGTGAACTAGTCTCAAAAAACCTTCAGTTTATTAAGCTGTTAACAGATACCCCAGGAAAGGGTCCCATAGAGAAGAATTAGTCAAGTATCGACAATATCAACAAAAAACAAAACAAAACAAAAACAAAAGCCCAGGCACATTCTAGATATAGTGTCTTCTTGAACCTTGAATATTTTAAAGCAGATAGTTGGGCATTAATGATCAAATATTAATTTATCAGAAAGCAAGCTGTGTTAGGGGAGGTGGAGATATGGTCTCTGCCTGTCCATGTCTCTTCTTTGGAGAATTGGCCTTTCTGCAGCGATATGGTCCTGCTGGTGAAGTTATCAATTCAGTTTCCTGTCCAACAGGCTAGCTCATCTTTCTCACTCAGCCATTGGTACAAACAGGACATGTGACCAAGCACCATGAACAAATAATTTTAGCTCAGTAATATGGTTTGAACTGACCCAAACTTATTGTTAAATCGTGATTATTATTTGTTAAGTATCTGCCATTCTGTCAGACTTGAAATTCCATGAAGATCTTGTTTGTTTAGTTCATACACATTTCCATCATGCGTAGCACTTAGATAATTATCTAGTCTGTCACAGCCAGAGATGTGCAAGTATTTTATTTAAGACTATTCAATGCCTGTTTCAATTACTACATGCAGTCATTGTTTTTAAAAAAATTCCAATACATCTAAGAGGTATATTCCTTAGACCAGTGGTCAGCAAACTCATTAGTCAACAGAGCCAAATATCAACAGTACAACGATTGAAATTTCTTTTGAGAGCCAAATTTTTTAAACTTAAACTATATAGGTAGGTACATTGTTATTAACTTAATTAGGGTACTCCTAAGGCTTAGGAAAAGCCACACTCAAGGGGCCAAAGAGCCGCAGTTTGCCGACCACAGCCTTAGACCCTAATGAAAGAGGAAAAAAACTAATCATTAAAGGAGGGGAATTCATACTGGTAGTGTCCTCTCTCTCTCTCTCTCTCTCTCTCTCTCTCTCTCTCTCTCTCTCTCCTTCCCGCCTCCCTCCATTCCTCTCTCCCTGAAACCTCATGCTGAATAAGGCCAATGAACTACAAAAGTTAGTGTTCATGGTAATGCCATGTCAATGGTACACAGTTTTATGTTGTGTTCACTCTATACATATCTCTTTCATTAACCTTATTCATAGACTTAAACTAAGTTCCAGTCTATCTGAGCAGAGCTATCAACGCCATTAAAGAGTAAATAACACATGGGTATTTTTCCTACTCTTCATGCCTATCTTTAAAAAGCACACCGAATATACCAGCTGATAGTGGTGATACACGAAGTAGAAAATAAGATGAGTACCTGCCTGAAGGGAAGAAGATATTAAGGGTAACAGAATTTGGAACACCTGCTTGAGCTGTTCCTCCCTCATAGACTGCCTTTTAGCTACTAACCCTGAAAGATTTTAAGTTTTATATTATCAAGAGATGCCATATGCCAATTATATTAGTCCCATACGCAAAGATCACCAACTATTCATTTTTGATCAATTTTTGCATCCTTTCATTCATTCAATAAATAGAATGCTAACTTTATGACTTTATAAACATTGAGATTCGGCAGTTAACAAGTTTGACATGGTTGCTTACCTCATGAGGCTGAAATTCTCATAGGGAAAAGGGTTTATAAATAAGTAAACATGCCAGGCCAGTGTGGTTCAGTGGTTGAGTGCATCGACCCCCTGAACCAGGAGGTCATGGTTCAATTTCCAGTCAGTGCACATGCCTAGGTTGGGAGCTTGAGCCCCAGTAGGGGGTGTGCAAGAGGTAGCTGATAAATGATTCTCTCAATTCATTGGTGTTTCTATCTCTCTCTCCCTCTCCCTTCCTTTCTGAAATCAATAAAAAAAAAACATATAAAAAGAGGTAGTGATAGAGTCAGTCTAGAGAGAAATAATATACTGTAGTCATATCAAAACTAATAATTACGTCAAAAAGGGACACTTAGAAAAACACTCTGATTAGTTAAAAATTGGGGTTTCTGACTCAGGGAAAAAGAGCCAGTGAGAGAGGACTAATGTATCTTATTTCCTTATAAACTAGGCTATTTTCCTCCAGTAGCAAGCCAGGAAAAAGTGTTGGCCATTCACTCAAATTCCAAAGTGAACTGTTGAGATGTTATACAAAGTTTACAAGGATCTGGTTTGAAAGAATTTTATACCATCTGCTTTAATTTTTGACTCTGTTATCAATTTAATATGTGTTTTCATGGCAAATGGAGAAGTTGAGATGTGCAAAACAGGGATTGCTATTTAGATGCCATACTAAACTTTTAGAACCTGTAGTTATAGACTTTAGTAGTTTCTAACTCGTAAGGAAATAATATTGTCTTGCATTTTCCAGTTTGCTAGAGCAAATGAACTACATTGTTGACTTTCTGTGCTCTTCCTTTGAATGGGAAAAGCAATAACAATAATATAATGGTAATAATCACAGTTGCTAGAAGTTTCTTTCCACAGGGTCTATGGAGAACAGAAGCGCCCATAAATGAAAACCTATGTGATTAGATCTTCAAACAGGTCGCTGATTCGCTTCTATAATTAACACCTTACTGTAGTAGTGGGGAGCCAGGTAATTACCCTGTATATTCTGAGGTGAGTCACCTTATTTTAAGCAGCTGGCATCCTATAAATACAACTGTAGAATAACAACTTCTTCTGCATGTTTAAAGGAGTCATAAACCTCTCTAGCAGTTCCAACTACAGCTGTATGAAGCTCCTTTTCCTGTCTGTATCAGAAAAGAGATCCTGCCATAAAACCCGTATCGTTTGACCATGGTGTCAATGAACAGCTTTTTTAATTTTTTTAAAGAGACTCATATTTCTTTTTTTTAAATATATTTTTATTGATTTGAGAGAGGAAGGAAGAGCGAGAGAGAGAGAAAGAGAGCTGGAAACATCAATGATGAGAGAGAATCACTGATTGGCTGCCACCTGCATGCCCCACACTGGGGATCAAGCCTGCAATCCAGGCATGTGCCCTTGAATGGAATCGAACCTGGGACCCTTCAGTCTGCAGGCCAGCGCTCTATCCACTGAGCCAAACAAGCCAGGGCAAGAGACTCATATTTCTTGATGCAAGAGATTCAAACTATTTGAACATTTCTTGTGCAGTGAGAATTGAGTCCTTTCATTATTGAAGTTGTCTTTCATATATTTATATTTCCGAACATACTCAATGTAGCACAGTATTTATCCCTGGAACTGGCTATTTACTACTCAGAGAAGACTTGAGTTGGCTGAGGAGAGTGAACAAAGAGAAATTATAATAAAAAGGAACAACCAGAGAATATGTCCTGCAATCTATAGATTCACTAGTAGATATGATTTTTTCCTTGATATGTTGCCTCCTATTAACATACAACATCCTTATTTTTTTAATTTATTTTTCATTTATAGTTGGTTAATGTCCTCAATTCTTAATCTAATTCTTGAACTATATTCCATATGTCTATAAAGGCCTAGTTATCTGGAGAGGAAAATATACATGCGCACACATGCATATATTCATCATCTTATCTGTTTAGGTAATTGAAAATCCTGTTACTGTTATAAGAATATACATATTAACTATCAATCAAAAAATTTTAACCTAGTATTGCACAGGGTTAGTTTACCTGTACTAAATCTAATCCTTACAACAATTTTTGTCATAACTCCTAGCCTGAATTGTATGCATTATTAGTCTGAAGTTCAGAAATATTCATATATTTAAAGCAGTCAAAATCCTAACTCATTTTGAGAAACCTCAAAGTATCCATTGTATTAGTGCACATTACTTTGTATATTGTGTGTTTGTCAGCGGTATGATGGGCCTTTTTACTTAGATATACATAGATGAGATATACATAGATGAGCAGGACACTATTAAGAAAAAACGAACACTCTGTACTGATAGATTTGGTTATCGAGTACACAAGAAGGGGGAGAAATGTGGCCCATGGGCCAAATTGAACTAGCCATCTGTTTTGGAAAATAAAATTTTATCAGCCAAAACCAGTTTGGCTCAGTGGATAGAGCATCGGCCTGCGGACTGAAAGGTCCCAGGTTCGATTCCGGTCAAGGGCATGTACCTGGGTTGCGGGCACATCCCCAGTAGGAGATGTGCAGGAGGCAGCTGATCGATGTTTCTCTCTCATCGATGTTTCTAACTCTCTATCTCTCTCCCTTCCTCTCTGTAAAAATTCAATAAAATATATTTAAAATTTTTTTTATCAGAACACAATCCTACCCAATTATTTACTTCTTGTCTATGGCTGCTTTTTACATGACTGTCAGAGCTGAGTAGTTTTGAGGGACACTAGAAGAACCTGGGAATCGTGCCCTGGATTATGGGTTGGGGATGGAAGAGGTTACCAAAACCTAAAACAAAATAGCTATTCAAAGACCAGGCAACTGTTCCAAGAGGTCTCAGTGAAGAGATGAAATGCTTCAAAGTATTTGTCAAATTGATGATGGACATAATGTAGTAATTATTCGAATACATCTAATTCCTATGTCTTATGCAATGCTCTGGGTACTGTGAATCGGGAAGACCAGTCCTGGCCTTCATGGGGTTTCCGTTGTCGTGGGGCAGAGAGAAAAGAATAATTCCATGTAGTCATCATGCTATGGAGAAAAACAAAACAGGAATGGACAAGAAAGAGGAGGAGGTGGAGGATGGGGTGAATATTTTGATAGGACTGACTGTGATAATTTTTGACTAGGGGATCCGAGCAAAGATGTATTCCAGGAAAGGGGAAAACCCAACATAGACCAGGAGCAGATTCAGTATGTGAAAACAAAGGGAATGTGGGCCGGAGTGGCCAGAGAGAAGGCGAGCGATCAGAGGCGGCAGGCTCTTATTGGTGGTTTTATTCCATGGAAGATTTTTCGGATTTTTTTCCCCCTAAGTGTGATGGGATACTGAAGGGTTTTGAATAGGGGACCTGATATTGTGTATTGATGCTTTAAGTTTCTGTGTGGAAAATATCCTTTGTTGGGTGGAAGGAAAGAAAGCAAACAAATTGGAGGCTGTGACAGTGGGGAAGACCAGAGACGTGATGGCTTGTCTTTGAGGTTTTATAGTGTTGAAAGGTGTGTAGATGCTGGATCTCTCTTTTAAGAATACACACACAAAACTTTGTTGTTGAAAGTCTTACATATGTCCCCCTTTTTCCTCCCATTGACCCTTTCTAGCCCACGCCCCCTCCTCATCCCAGGCCTCCACCCTGTTGTCTGTGTCCATGGGTTATGCACATATGCATACAAGTTCTTTGGCTGATCTCTTCCCACCCACCCCCGCCTTCCCTCTGAGGTTTGACAGTCTGTTCCACTGCATCACTTCACAAGATAGAGCCTATGGAATTTGCAGAATTAATGAAAGTGATCTAGTGGTCTGATATCTCAACACCTCTCCCTTTTCTCCTCCCGATGCCTTTTTTCTGCATTCCTATTCCTTCTCACTTTTCTCTCATTGTTCTGCAGCCCCCTAAAACTCGCCAAATATCCCAGTCCCTGTAAGCTTTTTATGTGCATTTGATCCTTAATGGCAAAACGCAACTCAACAGAATTGAGAACGCATCACCATTTGCAGGGGTCTGAGTTCTTCAAATCTGCGATTCTTTTCATTGTTATAATAAAGAAGAAATCCTCCTTGGGTACTTCTGTTAATATGTACGATTGCATTCTTCTCCCCACCCATCTGAGATTCAGTGCAGTCTCTTCCCCTGATACACAAGTGCCTAGGCAGCTTTACAGGTGAATTAATTGTTCGTTTCATTTGATTTTCTTCAAATGAGCTCCAGTTTATTTCCCCTCAATTTGTCTCTGGCAGATTTATTTCAAAAGTCTTTTACTTCAGGTTTAAAGTATTTATCCTCTGGGTCTATTCTCTTTCCTCTATGACGGGAGACTAATTATTCTTCTTTTAATGAATGTTCTAAATGTGTCCCATATGGTGGCATATGTGTTCAGACCAAAGATGCTTTGGGATGAAATAAGTAAATTCCTC
>NW_006282381.1:2199775-2203400 GCF_000327345.1 Myotis davidii
GGCTCAAAGATTTATAGACTCCAGGTTGCTATAGAGATCGTCTTCTACTCCCTCCCCCCAACCCCCCAACACACACACCTTCCTCATTTCCCAGGTAGGACCAGAGGCCTGGGAACTGCCTCACTGGGTTATGAAAAAGCTGAAAGCTGGGAATCAGGAAACAATTGTATAACCAACTCTGCCACTGACATTTTAAAATATCTTTGATGTTATGGTTACTTGATTTTCAGATGAGAAAACTGGTTGGAAGAGAGAAGGGGATGTGAATTCCTAAGGGCAGTCTTGCTTGGCCCTCCCATTCTAAGCCAGGCTTCTTCCTTCCAAAGCAATGATCTATGTTGGTAAATAATATAAATCATGTAATTACATTAATGACTGTCTGAATCCTCTGTGATAGGAGTCCAAACAGTGTGCAAGTTTTTGTTCACCTCTCGTTATAGATAGTGGCACTGAATAAGTATTTGTTAAATAAGTGAATGAGTCATTACATAATATTATAAAGTTCCTATTAGGTGTACATCAGGATAGTAAACATTTTATCTATGCAAATTAGCTTAATCTCCACAAGGAGCCAGTCATATTTGGAGGTAATAATGCCTTTGAGAAATGAAAAACTGAGTCTCAGGAAGTTAAATAAATTGATAGGGACCAGTCAATGTGAAGAATTGTCAAAATGAATTGATCTCCAAGGTTTTTAAATTTTTTTAAATTAAATTTATTGGGATGGCATTGTCTAATCCTATATAATAAAATCCTAATATGCAAATCGACCTAACGGTGGAACAACTGGTCGCTGTGACATGCACTGACTACCAGGGGGGCAGATGCTCAACACAGGAGCTGCTCCTGATGGTCAGTGCGCTCCCACAGAAGCTGGGCTCATGGCTGGAGAGTGCAGCAGCGCTAAGCACCCCTCAGGGGATTTCCGACTTTAAGCCAGCAGGAGGACATCTCCTGAGGGGACCTGGACTGTGAGAGGGCCAGGCCAGGATGAGGGGAAACCCCCTCCCCCCCTCTCAGTGCACAAATGTTGTGCACCGGGCCTCTAGTAAAATTATAAGTTTCAAGTGTACAATTTCTATAATATATCATCTGTATATTGCATTGTGTACTTATCACCCAAGGTCAAATCTCCTTCTTTTACTATATATTTGACCCCCTTGACCTTTCACTACCAAATTTTTCCCACAACACTAAAGCAATAATTAACATTTTTTTGAGTTTGACAATCTGTTTGAGGCAGCTTTGCCTCTGTATCTATTATTGTTTTATTTTTATGTGTCGAGCTACAGCTTAGTGTTTCTTCATTTCCCCTTTAACTGTTTACTAATGATATATATATATGGATGGGGTTTTGCAGTGGGGTTGGGGGTAGACGGAGAAGATGAGATAGGACATCTTAATTCTTAATTCTAAAAGTACCATATGTAATACCCTTTGTAATACTTTAAGCAATAAAAAAATAAAAAAAAATTCTAAAAGTACCATAGATTTCCTCCTGTTCAGTGCCCATGTTCATGCTCTGTACTTTAATAAAATCATATAACTTCCTGCTACAAATTGTGGAATTTCAGGAAGGAAGTGCCATCAATTTTATTTCTAGGCCTAAAGTTCAGTGAATTACTTTAGCTATATCATGTAGGGTTTTTTATATAATGTCTGCACTGTAATTATGCAAATGAGCATAATTACACAGTTTAGATGCCATAAATTTAGTGTAAAAGAAAAATGGAACAGAAGAGAAAAGATGTCACTTACTGTGGGCTCACTATATGCCAGGCATTGGATTATTGTTTTTATTTTATTTGTCCTCAAATAGAGTAAGCAAATGAACTTGTGAGAGTTTTAGGCAGCTTGCCCAAGTTTCCACATAGAATAAGCACAAAGTAGAGTTTATTTAATTTTACTTTATTTTTTGGTTAATATGCACAGAAGGATATATTTTCCATTGATTTTGAGAGGGGTGGGGGAGGAGAGAGTGAGAGAGAAACATCACCTCTAATAGCTATCCATCTGTTCTCTGTATCTACGAGTCTGTTTTTATTGTTTGTTTATCTTATTTATTAGATTCCACATATAAGAGAAATCATATGGTACTTGTCTTTCTCTGACTGGATTATTTCTCTTAGCACAATACTCTCCAGGTCCATCCATGCTGTCAAAAAAGGTAAGATTTCCTTCATTTTTTATGGCTGAGTAGTATTTCATTGTGTAAATGTACCACAGCTTTTTTTATCCATTCATCTACTGATGGGCACTTGGGCTGCTTCCAAATATTGGCTATTGTAAATAGTGCTGCAGTGAACACAGGGATGCAAATATTCTTTTGAATCACTGGTTTGGTTTCTTCAGATATGTTCCCAGAAGTAGAATCACTATATCATAAGGTAGTTCCATTTCTAATTTTTTTTTTAGGTTAACCAATAGACATATAAAAATATGTGCAACATATAATCATCGGAGAGATGCAAAAACCACAAGGTGATATCACCACACATCTGTCAGAATGCCTATCATCAATAAAAAAAACAAAAACAAAAAATACCATGTGTTCATTGGATCTGTACGTTCAATTAGCGTTTCTTTTCTGCCATGCATCTTGTAGTATATGATTAGCTATATTCTCCACTCCAATGTAGATATGTCACTTCAGAAATACCAATTACTTTGTTGAATCATGACATCTGTCAAATCTATTAACGTATCTCTAATTGTTTTACTCTGTTATTTTCATCTGCATTCACCGTGATTATTCCAGTGTCAGTAATTTAGGTTTAGACTCTCTGTTCTGCTGTGTGCATATTTTAAATTTATTGGTTGCATAATGAAAACATTTGTTCTCTTGTGTGTTCCCTTCAAGCTGCAACTTTTCTTTTTGTTTTGTTTGATTATTGTAACACTTTATTGAATTCAAGTTCTTAACAAGTGATTATGCTATAAAGGAATTTTAAGGAATTGTGAGTAAGGTTTTATTTTAGATTGTGCTCTTGCACAATTATTTACATGGCACATTCCCCCCACTCCCCAATTCTGTGATTTGATTTAATTTTGGGTGTAGATTTGTCATATAGTTTATTTTTCACCTTAATTACTTTGGAGTGACTCTTTGTAGACATTCCATATATTTTGAAAAAACAGAGAGTCATTACACACCCTACATATAATAATAATAATAACAGTATTTTTAACAGGTCATGAGAACTTTTTTGGGGGGGAGGGGTTATCGCATTTTCTATACCTAATCTAAGTGGGGTGATGGTGGGCCGGCAGCATTAGGGGAACATAGACAAGGGCAAAGTATAGACCAGTGATGGTGAACCAATGACACGCGAGTCAGAGGTGACACTTGAACTCATTTTTTCGGTTGATTATTTTTTTGTTAAATGGCATTTAAATATCCTATCTAATAATAGACAAGCATGGTAATTAACTGTAACTTCGCTACCCTTCCCATTGGCTAATCAGCGAGATATGCAATTTAACTGCCAACCAAAATGGCGGCCCGCAGCCAGGCAGCTGAAGCGAACAGAAGGCTTGCTTGCTCCAGTGAAGGAGGATGCCAACGTTCCTTGCCTGCCGCTGCCGGCCTCTGAGCTGCAGTCTAAGCAACAATGTTGCAATTATA
>NW_006282381.1:2203938-2215799 GCF_000327345.1 Myotis davidii
GCCTCCTGATCTGCCCTGCTCTGTGCATGACAGGGGGTGGTGCCCCAACTCCCCAATTGGCCCTGCTCTGAGCCCGACCAGGGGCTGCACCTAGGGATTGGGCCTGCCCTTTGCCACCTGGGAGCAGGCCTAAGCCATCAGGGTGTTATCTCCCGAGGGGTCCCAGACTGCGAGAGGGCACTGGCCGGGCTGAGGGATCCCCCTCCCCCGAGTGCACAGATTTTTGTGCACCAGGCCTCTAGTATAAAATAAATATCAAAAATAGAAGTCTTTGTTTTACTATGGTTGCAAATATCAAAAAACTTCTAAATGTGACACGGCACCAGAGTTAAGTTAGGGTTTTTCAAAATGCTGACATGCCAAGCTCAAAAGGTTCACCATCACTGGTATAGACTATGTTGCAATGCATGAGTTCTGTTCTTTTGGGAGATTATTATGATGCACTAGTATTTAGATCCTAAATCAGCTTTAATATATGGGGTTAAGAATGTACAGTTCCACTCATTTTGGTCATTTTCTTCTTCAATGTGTTCACTTTTCCTATTTCACTCTTTTTGCCTTAGTGATGGTTTCTATGGCTTCTAAGTTAGGAAGAAAAGATAAGACTGCCTACTAATTAGTGAGAATTCCCTGAATATTGTCAACTCACCACTTTGTCTTATAGGTGATATCTGAGCCCTCCACTTTATTCTAGGTTCTTTTCTTCCTTTCCCCAGGTACCAGTTGTTGAGTGTTACTACATTAGGCTCTCTGTCTCTCTTTCTGCTGGTAAAATCTCTCCCAAGTGTTTTATTATTATTAATAATAATTATTATTATATTATATAAGGTTGTAGGGTTAAAAATCTGAGTTTTAGTATGTTTGTTTAAATCTGAATTTTGAAACATGTTACTCTTTCTCTGTACTCAAGGTGGTAATTCATGTTTCCCATCTTTTCACCTCTAATTCAGCTAAAATATCCATTTAATTAGCTTCTTAATCACATTCTTTATTAATACACTAGAGGCCTGGTGCATGAAAGTTCATGCACTAGAGGGGGGCCCTCAGCCTGGCCTGCCCCCTCTCACAGTCCGGGAGCCCTCAGGGGTGGGAGGCGACCTGGCAATCACGTGAAGGCGATGCCCAATCACACTTCTGCTGCTGCCAGTGCTGGCAGTGCAAGCCACAGCTGGCCCTGGTTACCTGAGCCTCGGGCGGCCCTGTGCGGCTGGGCAGCTGACATCTGAGGCTTGCCTGCTCCTTAGGCCGGCCCTGGGCGGCGGGGGGGCTGAGGGGACTGGGGAACTCCAGAGGTAGACACGCAGACTGAATGCCTGCCGCCCCAGTGGGGCTGAGAGCACTGGGCACCACCATCTTGTGGCTCGGGGTCCCACCGTCTTTGAGGGCGTGGCAGTCAATTAGCATAGTCCCTCCTTATTGATGTGGGTGCCACCATCTTTGAGGGCAGGGCAGTCAATTAGCATATTCCCATCTTATTGGCTATGGGCGCCACCATCTTTGAGGGCAAGGCAGTCAATTAGCATATTCCCTCCTTATTGGCTGTGGGTGCTGCCATCTTTGTGATGGTGTGAGAGTCAATTAGCATATTTCCTTTTTATTATATAGGATATTTGTTTTTCTGTTGTCCCCAATAAATTCTGAGCTCCTTAAAGGCAGAATATGTGCCTTCTCTTCTTCTTCTTTTTAACACATTGTTTGCGGGTAGTTTTTATCGCGCGCTAGCAGGTGGCACGGGCCATTTTTGCTAATTTTTTGCACAAATGGCAACGTTCAGTAAAATTACAATAACTTTAGTTTACGTATTTATACGTTACTCGCCTTCTACCGCTAGTCTATAAAAAAAGTATTAATACGTGTCCCACGCTCTACTACACTGGTAGAACGTATAAATACGTAAAACGTATAAATACATTTCCCGCATACAATGTGTTAAAATACTCCTAGCATCTAGCTCAGTATGTGTAAAATAAATGAATAGTGGAATGACTTTACATGGCACCTGGTCTATGTTCAACATAGGACATTCTTTCTGATACATGGGGCTTTATGATGATAATATAGAGATTTTTCAAAGACTTATCCCAAGGTAAATGTCTTCAGCTGAAGTCTCAGTAATTAGCTGGAAGGTCTGTGTGGGAAAGAGATTTTCTACATCATCGTATTCCCCAGTTAGGATTTTATTTAGAAGCACTTACTAAAAGACTTCCAAAAAAGGTTTCACAAAATTTCCAGCTAGATATCCTTGAAGAAAGAATTCTTCTAACTATTCTAGAAACTTCTATTTTGAGGTGGGAGATCCATTTGTAAGAATTGTTCACTTTTAAATTTATCACACACCGTCTCTTTCTTTTGGGACTTCTTTCTCCCCAATTACTTTTAATACATCC
This sequence comes from Myotis davidii, assembly GCF_000327345.1. Lineage (NCBI taxonomy): Eukaryota > Metazoa > Chordata > Mammalia > Chiroptera > Vespertilionidae > Myotis > Myotis davidii. The sequence goes on from NW_006282381.1 coordinate 2,206,326, forward strand.
AATAAGTACAACAACAGCAGCAATAATAATACTGCACCAGCTATAGCAATAAGAAAATGCTATGCCAGTCTTAACAAAAACCTTCATGCCATTCATCTTTTTTATTGCTGTTAATCTTCACCCGAGGATATTTTTTCCCATTGATTTAGAGTGAAAGGGAGTAGGAGAGTCAGACAGAGAGAGAAACATTGATGTGAGAGAGACACTTCGATTGGTTGCCTTCTGCATGCACACCAAGGGGGATTGAACCTGCAACTGAGGCACGTGCCCTTGACTGGAATTGAACTCACAACCACTGAGCCAAAGCAGCTAGTGTCTTTTGAGCCTGAAATTTGGGCATCATCTATGACTATTTTGAAGGCAATGTGAGAGTTCATGCAGATGCATTTTTAAGCTTCTGATTATTAACTCTCCAAACCTGAAAACATCCCTGGTGGGCCCTTCAAACGCTGTGTCCTCTACCTGACTTTCAGTCTTTACCTGAAAACGATGGTGAGAGTGCAGACCATTTGAAAGTAAAATCACTTTGGCAGGAAGGTTAGTCTCCCCTCCTTTTTGCTGCCTGGATATACTCCTAGTTTCAAATGCTTAATTTAAACCTGAAAGAAACGTCTGAAGTCCTTGCTTTACGTTTCTGGAGATCTAATAGTGCACAGGGTCCTGAGGTAATAATCTATTCATAGATTTATAGGAACAGTGAATAACTTAGTGGGATAAACTTACACTAGGTCAGGAGCTTTTTTGAAAAAATTCTGAGAATTCCGAAAGCATGAATAAACCTCGCTTGACTTTTTGTATGTCTAACAACCAAGCACTTAAGAAAAGTAATTGTTTTTAGTGTGACTGAGTATGCTTGATGCTCAAAATGTCATATGATATTGTGTGATTATTGACTTCTATCTTTCTGAGATGGAAAATTGAGGCTCAGAATTGGCACTGAACCAAATTTGTAAAACAGAGAGCTAGAGAATTCGAATCAAACTCTTTTGATCCTTACTCCATTATCCCTGTGATTAGGCAGAGCTGACTTCAAAATTTAATATATATGAAGAAAATGTCTAGCATTTATGTAAAGGCAAGGACAAGGTAAAAATTCAGGAGGAATTTCATGTCACGAGTGGGTGTTTTGATAAAGGAGTTCATAGAAAAATAAGAAATAAAAATTGAGAGTATGGAAGATCTGGACTGAGGAGACTCAATTATAGTTTCCAGCTTTACATGTGTTAAATATATCATATAACATTGTGTACGTTTGTTTACAACGAGATGGTTTGACACACGTCTATATTGCAAAATAGTATAACATCCAAAATATGCCTCTGTGACATTAGGTTTATCTTGAGCTGATTACTTTTAATAAATAGTACATGCAGGAGAAGCTTTCTCATATAAGAATCACTTACATTTATAGGGGAAATCCCCAATTGTAAGGGACTCTCCCTTTCTGTACCTGCAGATGGGTCAATCTACATCTCTTAAAACTCTCACCAAGGGAGAAGGCTAGTACTTAGACCTGCATAACAACCATGCCTTTATGTTCTGTGCTTTTCCTGGTAGCCTCCATAGCCTCCTCCTACCCTCTTTGCCCCCAACATCTTTCTTTTTTCTTTAGCGGGAGATGGTATTTAAGGTGGTGGCTTGGGCCATTTTGAAACTTACTCAGTTTTCCTGGGTATCTCCCATGAATAGAGGAGGCATACCTGAGATTAAATTTCTCTTTGTTTCCCCCCTCTTAATCTGTCTTTTATTGCAGGGGAGTCTCGGACAATAACCTAAAAGGGTAGAGGGAAAATTATCTTTCCTCCCCTACAAAGGTTAGTTCACAACCCCCCTCATTTCACAGTATTACTGTGTGTGTGTGTGTGTGTGTTAAAAACATTTAAAATGTATCTCTTCACAACATTCAAGTATATAATACAGTATTATATCCTGTATCATAGATCCCAGGAATTTATTTATTCTATGACTGTAAGTTGGTATGTTTTGACTAACATCTTCCCATCTCCCCATTTTCCCCCACCCCAGTCCCTGGTAGTCACCATTGTACTAGGTCTCTGTGAGTTCAGCTATGATCAAATGGTCTCTATTGAGAAGATGGCTTTTGAGCAGAGAATTGAAGGATGTGAGAACAATAACTAGATGCCCTCATTGTCAAACTGAAAAGACTGAGAACCCGATGGTAAAAAACAATGAGTCTGATCTTGTTCATTGCAACCTAAGGTTCATTTAGTTTTACTCATTTTGGCAACAAAATTACAAGAGGATTTTAATGTCAATGGGACAGAGGTCAAATATTATATTCGGGTGAATGGAAATAAAGCATGCTGGAGTTTCCTAAAGCTGGTACACCAAGCATGTCAAACTCGCGGCCCACAGCAAATATTTTTGCAGCCCAGCCACTATAACAGTGTGTAAGAAATGTTTTAATAAAAATTTCATAACTTAATTTTTACAATATCCTGTTACACATAATTATTAATAACGGCCTGCAGTGTTCGCTAATGACTGATTACTATAATGGTGTTGCATTCATTTCCCTTACGCGCCTTACGCACAGGCGCACCATTTCTCTCCACTAATACTAGCAGCGAATATTTTAGCGGCTAATTGCCATGTCATTAGTCTTGTACTGACTTGCTTGGTGTGCACAACAGGAAATATTTCACTTTTGGAAAACAAGAAAAATAAGCTTATTTGCGTTATGCTTATTAATTTGCAGTTATTCAGTGTCTGGTAAGTTAATGTTCAAGAAAAAATACTGATTTTTATTAAAATGTTCTATTATTTTACGTTGACGATTACTCATTTATTTCAGCCCTTTGTATTCAGCATGTCTCTATCAAAATAAACCTACGTTTTATGAAGATTGAAGCTTGTTTTTTTGTGGCCACATAAACTTCAACCTTGTTTATTTGGTCTGTGTTAGCCTTTGAGTTTGCCATGCTTGTGGAACACCCACTGTCATCACTACTTACTCTTCTAAAGAGCTTCAACTGAAAACCCTAACATCTTCACAGATTTTTCTTTCCTGATGTGTCACATTTAAAAATTAATCCAATTCCCTCAAATCTATGTTTCTTGTTTTACAAAAGAGCTCATTGATTAGCCAAGGTCTAAACAAAGCTTTCTTACATGACTCATTGATCACAGTAAGATCTGAGAGCTATTAACTCGGTTGTCAGATACATTCATTTATTCATAAGCTTATTTTTCCTACTAACCTATCACAGCAATAAAAGCAAAAGAGCCTGTCTGTTTCTATGTTTCACCAAGTGTACACCAGTCACCATTATGCTCTTTTCCAAAGGAAATTTTGGAGGAAATTTACATTCCAAAGTACCTTACTTGGTGAATGAAATCTCCTATACATCCAAGTATTTAATAAACGATTGTAGATTAAAAAAACATGTTGCCATTTAATATTCCTATGCTTATATCATTTATTACTACCACAATCCAGTCATGGTGCAAAATACCAACTTAATAAAGAAGTGAAAGATCTTTTGGAAACTTTCCTTTGGATGTTTCTTATGGTGGGGGTCTCATTAGTAGAAGATAGAAGTTTGCAAGCTCAGCTTGGGTAAAAGTTCCTATATTTGCATTCATGGTTTCCAGTCTATATATGCAAGATGTTATCTCTTGCTAGGGCGACTGTATAATTTATCATCGAAACCAGAACACTTTTGAGACTGAAAGACAGTACTATTAATAATCATGCTGAAACAAACAAGTCCTATTCTGCAAGGACTTATGATCCCCCTGCATTTAGCTGAATAAGTGACAGGTCTGACCCTAACTGCCCTATCTTGTACACAAACCCTATTTCTCACTGAAGAGTATTTTGTGCGTTATTATTCCAAGATGTCCTCCCGTGCAAATGCTTTTCCTGCAGATCTGTAATTTCATACACCTCAGGTTCCACTTTTGCAATGAAGCTAGGTCCCCTAGCCTCACTGATTAATCTTTCTGAGCAGTACTTAACTTTTGTATTGCGCATCATCGTCTCTAAAATTGTTTGCCCTTGTTTCATATATGTTTAACTTTTATCTTCCTGAAGATACACAAGTTTCTCAAAAGCAGGGAGGGATGCCTTACACCATTTCCTCTCCAGAAGACTTAACCTAAGAATCGCCAGCCAACACTGCGATCATATCTTGAATGATTAAGTTAGACATGGTATGTTTTTTTCCTCTGGCACCTATCTCTACCTTTTCCCATTGTGCTCCAGCTGCAGGGACCTGCCTTCCTTTTCGTTAACATATCCAGCACATTTAATCTGTGGTACCCCTTCAGTTATCCTAGAGTGTCTTTTCTTTCACTTATTTGCATGGTGGGTTCCCTACTTCAAGTTCCTGCTCCAAAATTACTTCTTTAGAAAAGTTTGGAACTATCTCTGTTATGTCCACTTCCCACCCATTAGCCTTATTGCCTTAGCTCAGGGGTGGGGAACCTTTTTTCTGCCAAGTTCCATTTGGATATTTATAACATCATCTGTGGGCCGTACAAAATGACCAACTTAAATGAGCCTGCTACATTTGGTCAGACATTTAATAACTCACCCCTAATGCCTTGGCAGGACCAAACCAAATGATTTTGAGGACTTTATACAGCCCATGGGCTGGACGTCCCCCACCCCTGCTAGCTGCTCTCCTTGCTTTATTCCTATTCTCTGTAGCTCTTATTTCTGTTCTAATGTCAAATCTGCACAAAGATGTCATCCCTCTGCCACCCGTGTTTATCATCACTTAGAAGTGTGCTAGGAACGTATTTGGTCCTCAGCAAATTCATGTACCTGTTGGAAGAGTAGGACAGATGAAGAAAAATATGGCCAAACAAATGGTGGCAGTGGGGGATGAAGGAAAACATGGAGCAGTTCACTTGAGAGAGAACAAGAATCATGGTTTTTACAGTGTAACCTCTACTTTTGTACTTGAACTCAGATCTGTCTTTTGACCTCATTCCCCATGATGCCTGTATTAGCTGCACCATACTTATTGATCACCAAGGCTAACATAAATCCTGGGAAATATTTCACTTCTAGAAATCCTCCAATATAGCTCCTCCACAAGGAGTTGAATAAGAAATAAGATCTATTTTGAAATTTTTTCTCAGTTGAAGAACCAAAAATGAGCAAGTACAAACATAGAGATTTTTATTTTCTCGTGAGATATCGGGTCTGGGAAGAAAAGAGTATGGGCACAACATATTACAGCTGTCTTAGATACAGTATCACACCTTACAAGACAAATTTAGCCGCTGTTGCTTTAAAATAGCCATACATGGTCCAATAAAAATGGGAGGCTATAAACAAAGTATTTTAATTGATTTTCACTTTTCTGCTGTCAGTAAAGATAAAATTTAACTGCATCCTGTAAGATCCTTTTTTTAGCGATGTAACAGTGCATATAAAATTTGTTTGGCAGTGAACCCGCCCTATTTTTCCTGGAAACAACACTCTTGCCATTTTGAAAGTCACTCTTTCGCGTCTATAGTGATGGGATGATGGGATAAGAATAGAAACTGCTGCCTTCTAATATGATACAGGGAGTGAAGACGTGGCCCAAGCTCATGCCTACATCAGAGTTCAAGATGTACACCTGATCAAGCCTGGACCATTGAGAATCCTTCCCCTGGAATTGTTAAATTTGAGCTAGAAGAAATCCCAGACCAAATGACTCCATTTTCTCTACCATTTATTCTATTTCATGTTCATACTTCTATAATTTCATGTCTCACTGCAGTGCATTTTTTAAATTGATTTCAGAGAGGAAGGGAGAGGAAGAGAGAGATAGAAACATCAGTGGTGAGAGAGTCATTGATTGGCTGCGTTCTGCATGCCCCCCACTGGGGCTCCACAACCTGGGCATGTGCCCTGACCAGGAATCCAACCATCACCTCCTGGTTCATAGGTCGATACTCAACCATTGAGCCATACTCATTGAGTTGCTGTGCATTTTTGCACATGAATTTTCACTGCTGTCGTGCACGTCTGTGAGGAGCAACATTATGTTTTTAACCTCCATCAATAGAACCCGGCACTTTAATGTCAATCATTAGATTCTTAGTAAGTGTTTGAAGTCATATAAACCTTGGAAAGGGTACTACTCCAGATGCCCCTCCTAATATTGGACAGAAATAATCATGATAAAGCAAGAAAATAGTGTATTGCATATTTAAGTTGCCAAATATTAAAAGCTCTCATTACAAGAAAAAAATTTTGGAACCATGAATGGTAGTGGACGTTAACTAGAAATTGCAGTGGTCATTGTGTAGTCCTGGGTGGGACAAAAGTAGGTTTACAGTTGGGAGTATGTAAAACAAAGAGTTTATTCTTGTATTATTATTTATTAATTGTATTATTTTCCATATGAACAACAGTGAATCCATTTTTGCCATAGCCTGTATGCATAAATATCAAATCATTATGCTATACATCAGAAACTAATATAATGCTATATGTCAATTCTACTTCAAGTTATATTTTCGTGTGTGTGTGTGTGTGCGTGTGTATGTGTATGTGTGTAGAGATATATAAGGGGGGAAAGGCTAAACATGGAATATACAATATGATCCCAGCTTTGGGAAAATATGGTATAGTATCATTCCTATGTGTTACTTGTATAAATTTAGAAGTTTGAGAGTAAAACATGTCCCTGCACGGGAGCATAAGGAAATGACCTCTGAACCCCTTATTCATCACCACCATTCAGAAGGGCTGGTTCACCGCTGGCTGGTGACCCAAATTCTAGACACAGAGGAAAACGTCCTGCAAGGGCTGCTCTGCAATGAGCTAGCTCTCCACAGCCTGTTCATTAGTCCGAAATGTGAGTGAACTTCACTACCCAGGAGGAAATAGCTAGTAAATGCACTTCAGCAAAATAATGACTCTGACTCTTGGGGCAAATGCTTTCCTGCTCCATTATATGCAAATTTTTGGTCAATTTCCATCTTTTTCTCTTGCAGTCTTATACCCACTTTCTGTAGAAATGCTTCATCAGAAATACCTTTTTCCTTATTTTACTTATTTTAATCAGTTAATATTTTCCATTGCCATTTACCCTCACATATCCTCCTCCTCCCTAACCTTAAGCCTAACGCTCCCCCATAATCACCACAGTGTTGTCTGTGTCCATGGTTTCTTTCTCTTATATTTCCTTTTTGCTCAATCTCCCCCTCCCCGATACCTCTCCCCCCACCCCCAACTGTCAGCCTGCTCTCATGTTTCTCTGCTCTTCTTTTGGGTATTTTATTATAATCTCATAATTAAATGACACTCAAGATTAATTTGCCTTTTAAGTAGAAAAGTGTGCAATGTAAGATATCAAAATGTTCCACTTCTCAATATTGTTCTGCTTAATTCACATTGTTTCATGCTCCATAATTTAATTTTTAGCATGAGTTTTATATTGTAGTTTATTTCCTTTTTCCCCTCCCCCGATTAAACATAGAGGATAATAACAAGAAAGGCTTACATGAGTTAGCAGAGGTCATTCTAATGGGTCATTTGATTCCAGGTTTAGTAACACGAGTACTCATACAGAATTATACGTATATGGCACCTTGGAATAACCTTCCATAATTTCATTATCCAAATGGGTTTCAGGGAGGAATATTTAAAATATATTTATATGAAAACTAGATTTATGTTGAAAAGCATCTGGGAAAAATATAGAGCAATACTTCTATTGTTATAATTATGCCATTGAGAGAAGATTCAAGAAGAGTATACATTAAAACAGCTTAGTACAATGTGTTTTTCTTGGCATTGGCAGAAATAGACACGTTTCTACTTATAGTTTATTAGATAAAAATCACTCTAGGTAAATTCAAGCTAACTTTTAAGCACAAAAAGATCTCTAGATTCATACACTTTATTTTGAAATGGAATTTTATTTGGGTGAATTTATATTTTCTTCTGTGCCAAAAGTTCAACCTTGCAGCTATTTTAACCATCCAGGAAAACAGAATAAGAAGACCAAATATTTAACCTACCTCCTAGACAAAACTTTATTACATACTAGAGGCCCAATGCACGAAATTCGTGCAAGAGTTAGCCTTGCTTTCCCTGGCTGCTGGCACTGGCTTCCCTCTGGCACCTGGGACCCAGGCTGCCATTTCTCCTGCCCCATCTTTGTCCGGAGGGCTGTCTGGTCTAATTAGCATATTACCCTTTTATTATTATAGGTAAAAACTCACAATTCTCATCTCACCTTAAGTTTGCACATGACATATTCTAGGCTATTATGAAAGTAGGACATATAGTTTCTTTTGGACTGTGATGACCCTGAGCTGGATGCTAAACACACGTTTTCAGCTCTCCATCATGACAAGTTTCATGGTCTGTAACGGAGCATCCCGAGGCTATTTCCTGATTCTTCATTCTCGTTTCTCACCATTCATTTATAACTTCACACTATAGAGCCTAGACATACTGAACTCATTACAGCTCCCCAAACATGTCTTCTTAATTTGTCTGTGTGTGTTGGCTTCATCTGCCTAGCAATTTCTTTCAACCCCCAAGAATTGTAACACATTCTTTTTTTAAAGATGGGTAGGTTTCCATTAGGTAGCATCAAGTTCCCTAGATTTAATCTTAGCTTTGTCACTCACCAGCTCTCTGAACATGTGCAAATTGCATAGTCTGTCTCTGTATCTCAATTTCTTCAAGTGTCAAATGGTGAGACTATAGTATCTGAGAGAGTACCTACACAAAGGTATGTTCTCTTCACACAGTTTCAGGTATTTTAGGAAGCTCAGAATAGAAGAAGCAAAGTACATGCCTGAGGAAAAGGGGGGTGTCCTAAGGGGTTTTCTCTATTTTCTTTAGGAGGGAATTTTAGGGGATGTCCCAGGAGAAGATCCAAACAGAATACTCATCAGATCTCAGGGTGTATTTAGTATGCTGATGTATTAAAATGAGCATATAACGGGGCATGGGTCCTCTTCTGGTCAATTTTACCTGCATCTTGGATTAGTCTAGATCTACTGGTTTTTGTGCTCTGCCTCCTTGACAGTGGTGATTTAGACCATCTGCTCTTGGGCTTCTCCAGTTGGGGAGGATAGGTCTTGTGATTTATTAGCTGCCTGTTAATGGCTTAGCGGTTCCGGTCGTTTGTTCACCCCTTTGTTTCAGTTTCCTATTCCACTTGCCAGGGAATTCTCCTAGTTTCTCACCAACCTGCCTCATTATGTCTTATTTTATCTGAAAACTTTACATGGTGCCACAAAGCCACAGCTGTGCCTCTTTATGTTTGAGATGTTTTATGGAAGTTTTACTGAATTGGTTCTTTTAGATTTCATTTTTAGAGACATGTTCTCTTCAGATGACTAAGAAATTCTAGAGTCATATTAAGATTTGTACTCTTTGCAACTTAATTACTATATGGCCTTTTATATATAGCAGGTCCTAGAAAAATGTCATTTTGTTCAAAGTCATTTCATTATAACGTTGATGAGAGAGAGGAAAAATCCATT
>NW_006282381.1:2216588-2218114 GCF_000327345.1 Myotis davidii
CCGGCATTGAGGGTCTGCCCACTGGTGGTCAGTGTGTGTCATAGTTACCGACTGGTCAGCCAGTTGGTCAGTCGCTTAGGCTTTTATATATATAGACTAGAGGCCCAGTGCGTGAAAATTCGTGCAAGAGTTAGCCTTGCTTTCCCTGGCTGCTGGCACTGGCTTCCCTCTGGCACCCGGGACCCAGGCTGCCATTTCTCCTGCCCCATCTTTGTCCGGAGGGCTGTCTGGTCTAATTAGCATATTACCCTTTTATTATTATAGGTAAAAACTCACAATTCTCATCTCACCTTAAGTTTGCACATGACATATTCTAGGCTATTATGAAAGTAGGACATATAGTTTCTTTTGGACTGTGACATGTGCAAGCATAGTCTGTCTCTGTATCTCAATTTCTTCAAGTGTCAAATGGTGAGACTATAGTATCTGAGAGAGTACCTACACAAAGGTATGTTCTCTTCACACAGATTCAGGTATTTTAGGAAGCTCAGAATAGAAGAAGCAAAGTACATGCCTGAGGAAAAGGGGGGTGTCCTAAGGGGTTTTCTCTATTTTCTTTAGGAGGGAATTTTAGGGGATGTCCCAGGAGAAGATCCAAACAGAATACTCATCAGATCTCAGGGTGTATTTAGTATGCTGATGTATTAAAATGAGCATATAACGGGGCATGGGTCCTCTTCTGGTCAATTTTACCTGCATCTTGGATTAGTCTAGATCTACTGGTTTTTGTGCTCTGCCTCCTTGACAGTGGTGATTTAGACCATCTGCTCTTGGGCTTCTCCAGTTGGGGAGGATAGGTCTTGTGATTTATTAGCTGCCTGTTAATGGCTTAGCGGTTCCGGTCGTTTGTTCACCCCTTTGTTTCAGTTTCCTATTCCACTTGCCAGGGAATTCTCCTAGTTTCTCACCAACCTGCCTCATTATGTCTTATTTTATCTGAAAACTTTACATGGTGCCACAAAGCCACAGCTGTGCCTCTTTATGTTTGAGATGTTTTATGGAAGTTTTACTGAATTGGTTCTTTTAGATTTCATTTTTAGAGACATGTTCTCTTCAGATGACTAAGAAATTCTAGAGTCATATTAAGATTTGTACTCTTTGCAACTTAATTACTATATGGCCTTTTATATATAGCAGGTCCTAGAAAAATGTCATTTTGTTCAAAGTCATTTCATTATAACGTTGATGAGAGAGAGGAAAAATCAATTCCTAGCTGGGGCCACTATCTGTGTGGAGTTTGCATGTTCTACCCCATGTCTGGGTGGATTTTCTCCATGTACTATGGTTTCCTCCTATACCCCGAAGCTGTGCACATTAAGTTCATTGCTGTGTCTGAATTCTCTCAGTCCGAGTGAGTGTGGGTGGGTGTGTGAGTGGTCCTGCAATGGAATGATGTCCTGTCCAGGGTGGGGTCCTATCTGTGCGCTGAGCTGCTGGGAGTGGCTCTGGCCACCCATCATTCTAAACAGGAATAAGTGGGTTGGAAAATAATGACTTTACTTGTTTTTGTTAACCTTTCTGAAATA
>NW_006282381.1:2218164-2224208 GCF_000327345.1 Myotis davidii
TATCTAATATTAGAAATGTTTGGGGTCTTTATTTAGACATTCGGTGATGTTTTTGTGACCAGAAATATGCCAAAGGGACGTAAATGTTTTTTGTATCAATATGCTATAATAAAATTGGTTTCATTATATGTTGTTTCACTTAATGCCACAATTTCCAAGAACCTGTCAGGGATATTAAGTGAGGGCTTACTGTACATTTTTCAGTGTTACATTTAAAACAATCAAACATAAACTTAGTGGCTTAAAATAATACCCATTTATTAGCTCACACTTCTGTTGGAAGTCTGGCACAGTGTGAATATAATCTCAGCCCAGAGTTTCACCAACCCGAAATCAAGGTCTGTCAGGCATTCATCTTGAGGTCAAGGTGGTCTTCCAATCCCCCGTGATTGTGGCAGAATTCAGCTCTTGGCTGCTTGGTCCTGAGGTCCCATTTCCTTACTGGCTGTCAGCTAGAGGCTGTTTTCTACTTCAGACACCGCCTGCATTCCTTTCCACGTCGCCCCATTCATCTGCAAAGTCAGAAACAGAATTTCCCTCATGTTGGGTCCTTCTCATGCTTGAAATATCCTCTTGAGGAACCGCCTTGTTCTTTTTGAGGGTTTGTATCATGAGGTCATGCCTATCCAGTAGCCTCTCTTGAATTCCATTGTGCTATATGACAACCTCTTGACTGGAGTGACCATCCCATCATGTTCAGAACGCACACCCTCATTTGAAGGGAGTGGCAGACTTTGGGGGCCATTTTAGACTTCTACAGACCACACTTTGTCAACACGTCAAGCCATCAATTCCTTCTCTGAGATAAAGGATGGTCACGGTGCCGTGTCTTTAGGTTGCTTTGGTAAATAAGTGAGATGAGCCATGTAGAGTGATTGAGGTGGTCACTAGCATGTGAGATCTCTTTAAAAATACCAGTGCTGTTACACTATTAGTACTGCTGCTACCACGCCAGAATCTCTGCTACCCCATCCCTCACGTAGAAGTCTGTATGGTCAGTGGCAGATGGCATATCATTTACATTCATGTTTTCCCCTTTTTCTCACTTTAAGGTGGTTATCTGCCTAAAGAAACCAAACACCCTCTTCGTTCCACACAAATTTCTGGAAGATTTTCTTCCTCTTCCCTTCGTTTGGAATGTGATTCCTTGAGTGACTAAGACGGGGTTTCTATATGTAACCATTTTTCTTCAGTAAACACACACACACGCACACACACACACACACACACACACACACATACCCCAAGTAAACTCTTCAAAGGGAGAGAGGTGATCATTTGATTTATGGGGTGAAATCAGACAAAACTGCAGACAAAACCTGGTGGTACTAGGCTGTTTACTTCAGGGATTCTCCACTTCCTTACATATAATAAAGGCACCTTGATGTGGACTGCCATGCAGGGTGGTGGTAGAATTAAATCACCCTGTAGTGACTTCCAGATGAATTATGCCTATTGTTATTCATACAGATCTACCATAATTTATCATACCACTTATCAAAACGACTCATGTTGAAAATTTCCAACCTGGAACCCTTAAGAAATATGAAATGTGCTATTTCATTTCACTTTTTTAAACAGGTGAAAAAGACAAACAGGCCTGTTTGTTCTTCTTAAATTAAACTTTTCTGTTTCTAGATGACCACAGGATGGTAACTTAGAGAGAGAGAGATGTATTCAGTACTTCCTAGCATTTCATTTTTACTTCTCATCTGCTTAATTTATTCTGGGTGGATATCAAACCCTGTCCATCACAGGATACAGGGAATACTGTGGAGGCGTGGATTGTCAGTGAATGTGTCGTCTGGAGGCATCTGGGTTAGTTTTTCTTGCTGTGAGCACTCATGTTGATCGAGTCATGAGCAGTTTCTTCTCCTGCGTGACCTCACCCAGATGTGGGGTCCCTACAGAGGACAAGCCAAGGGACACAGTTGCAACCAGCAGCATCAGTAAGTGCTTTTCACAAAAGGAAAACTAAAGGGGGATCCTCTCTGCTGTTTTAACACTAAAAGCACTTGAAATAGGGGACACTCAGTGTTTCACTCATTGATGTATATCTCCAAGGTTGAGCTGCTTTTATTATGTTTAGAGATAATATTGCCATTCATTCTCTCTCTCTCTCTCTCTCTCTAGCCCACTTTCCAGCGCAGCCCCCTCCCCCCCCCCATAGAATTATTTTCCAGAATTTGAAGTGCATTGCGAAGAAAGCCATGCTCAATTGAAGGGTGATTTTGTTGTTTGATTCTAACATTCTGATTATACAGTTAAATATTGAATGTTGCATTTTTGAACAGAAATAGAGTTTTTTTACTCACTAGAGAAATAGACACTGAGAGCACAGCTCTGTGGCATAAAGTAGAGTTAGGAGAACGGAATCTGAAACCAGACTGCCCAGGATTACCACGTACTATCTGAGGGACCTTGGGCAAGTTGCCTACTTTATTTTTACCTCAATGTGTTAACATGTGTGACGTGGATAAGAATAGTGCCTACTTCATAAGATTGTAAGAAGGAGTCAACAAGTTAATATTTATAAAATGTTTTAAAACACTGCCCATATAGCCCATAAGAAATGCTATATAAGTTTTAAAAGCAGCAATATGATTGGCATATTTATCTTCATGTTGCTCATAATGTTAGGGTGGGAAAAGACTACCAAACGAGTATATTGTATGAATGGTGTGTTATTAAAAATGAAACCTGCATAGAAGTAACACATCGTAACACTAATGCAGGGGAAATGGGAGGTGTGAGAAGACTAAGGAGGGCTTCAAGGAAAACGGGTGCTCGATTTTCATTTGGAAGAGGGAGTAGGAGTGGGTGAAGAAAAGGGCTGAGAGGATTCCAGGCACGGAGTTCTATACTGAGCAACACAGCAAACCGGCCAGAGCAATGAGACTGTGGGGAGTGGGAGGAACTGTCAGTGATGAGGCTGCAGAAACAGCCACGCATCAGAAAATGGAGCGGGTGTGTGTTGTGTGTTTATTTGTTTTTCTTCCTCTGAGGGTAGTAAAGACTCACTGAATTACTTGGCCCAGAAGTAATTGAAATTACAGAGACCAGATGCACTGTGTTAGAAGAGTCGTACCAGTAGGCATGACGGGGGGAAAGAGGCTCCAGGTAGGGGAACTGGCTGGGAGCCTGCAGCAATAGGCTTGAGCCTGGTGAGTCAAGAGCAGGTGGGAGAATGGACACAGTACTTGACTGATGGAACATGAACAGTGCAGGAGAGGAAAGGAATCTGGGTCAGTGGGTTAAGAATCACAAGGAAATTGACTTACTAAGCACTAGTCTTTTCTGGAGTAGTTCATCCAGTCACTTTGCATGGCAAAAAGGGGGGGAATATCATTAATTTGGGGCAATACTGATGACAAGTGTCATGGCAGAACTTCATGAGTCAGTGGAATGGAACATTAGACCAAGGGCACTTGTGTTTATAATTAAAGAATTAGAGAAGAGTGGAGTTATGAAGCTTCTAATCCACATGACCATGGATCAGAGAGATTAAGGGTTTAGACTAGATTTAGGTACTTTGTTAACTTCAGCACAATTAAAGGTACATGAGCTCTGTACTTAGACCTGGTTTAATGAGTCACTAGAGCTGTCAACCTGGAAAAATCACTGCTTTGTCTCTGATTTCTCATCTGTAAATGGTTCAAAGGCATCTACTTCATATCGTTGTGATGGACATAAAACTTTGTACTATAATATATATATAAATTATCTAGTTCCTCTTCCACATTAGAACCTCAAATAAATTTAAGGACAGCAGCCACTTCTATCTAATAATGTTTCCAAAATTTGACCCATAAGGAACTTGAGAGTGGATTTAAAATAAGGAGATTTTCATGAAATAATAGAATATTGAGCTAGAAATTAAAAATAAAGACCATAGGAAACGAAAATATGGATCATGGAAAAGGCGATAATCAAGTTGAACATTAAGAGTCAACTTAGTTGGCAGAGTTGACGTACGAATTGTATTGATTCTCACAGCCAGACAGAGAAATGTTGTATAACCAGGGATGATGCCAGGTCTCCTGCTTGCTAGGGCAGTGCACCAGCTACTGTACCAAGAAATTCACGAATGCAGAGTAAAACACAACAGGAGGAAATGGTCTGCCGGTGATTAACAGCAGTATTTCTTTAAGAGGAGAGTTGGTGTAAGCGCTTTTCACCCACGTGCTGCACTGGGTTCTGCATGGTGAATATGAGACGTCACATTTGTGGTTCTATTTCCCTGTAAGTAGCCCTGCAGTTTGTTGAATTCCATTATGCTGCCATCTTATTAATGAAGAATTATTATGGCAAAGAAATCTTTTGAGGCAGTTTAAAGTGGTAAGCTACTTAAAGGGGGAGAAAAGGGATGTTTGCGAGTTGTAATTAGGGACTCCTAAGCTTCAGGACACATATCATCTTGCTCCCAATCTCCCACTTGAGCCACCATCATAGTGCATATCTCTTTGGAGTATCTGGACAGGGGCTGGGGTAATAAACAGTACTCAGCAGCAAATAGCCTGGTTGCATTTTCAGTGAAGCAGATAGTCACCCAGATGTTAAACTTGGAAATGAGAAAAATGGTGAATCTCTAGGGACAAGGAATTATGTAGGACTTAAAGGTAAAAGATGGCATATTCTTGTAGAAAAGGCTGTCAGGTAATCAACAAAGAGAAGAAATGGTCACAAACCCTGCTTGTGATGAAGCAGAGAGAAACTATGACCCATACCTTCCTATTGGGAGCAGGGAACGGAAGATATCTTTCGTTAAGAAATAGAAGGCTCACTAATAGACAGAGACCTAACCATAGGACCATAGACAGCTTCTTCTTCCCCAACCACTTACCACTACATGTGAAAGTCCTGTTGACAGTGACAGCTGCTCATTGCGCCCAGTTCATCATGTCTAGGTCTCAAGAAATAATTAAAAGTTATGTTAAAAAGTACAATAAAAAAACACACACCCTGAATGAAAGGTTCGGGGTTGGGCCGGGGTCACACAGAATGGACTCAAGGCTCAGTGTAATCAAAATGATCATTTATTCCAGGCACCCGGGTGCAGGTGGTCTGACTCGAGAAAGAGCCAGCGGTGAACTGGGGAGGGAGCAGGGTTTTTATGGGCTCAGGGACAGCTGCAAACGGGGTTTCGGCTTGACCCAGGTATCAGGACCGTGCCCCCGTCGTACTTTTATGGCCTTGTCCTTTGTACTTCTGCTGGCGCCAGACATCCTTTCTCGGGGGCCTGTGCAGGGGTGATGGTCTTCAGGAATCTCTGTAAAATAACCACGCAAGGGATCAGGTTTGTGCAAGGCTTAGGCTAACAGAACGAGCTTTCCCTCTGACATTTGTTAGATTTTGTAAGGCTCAAGCCCTGTGTTCTCCAGTTAACGCTTTCACTGAGGAGAGAGGGAGCATCAGAATCAGACTCAGATGTGGCAGAGGGGTTGGAATTATGGGGGCAGGAATTTAGAACAATCACGATGAAGGGCTCAATGGATGGAGGAGACAGTCTGGAATGACAGATGGGCAATGAAGCAGAGTTGGAAATTCTAAGGGAGAACCAGAAAGAAATGCTGGAGATCAAAACATTAACAGAAATGAGGAATGCCTTTGATGGGCTTGTGAGCAGACTGGATGCGGCTGAGGAAGAAATCTCTGAGCTTGAGGATGTCTCCTTTGAAACTTCCAAAGCTGAAAAGCAAACATTAAAAAAGATGGAAAAAAATAAAAACAACAGAACAGAATATCCAAGTGGCATGGGACAACTACAAAAGGTGTAACATACATGTATTGGGGGGGAAACATAAAAAAAGAATGAGAAAGGGGAACAGAAAGAATTATTTGAAACAACAATGACAGAATCTTCCCCACATTAATGTCAGGCATCAAAACACAGGTCCAGGAAGTTAATAAAACACCAAGTTATATCCATCTCTATCTGAGAGAGAGAGAGAGAGAGAGAGAGATGTCTCCCAACATTTTCTTGGTTAAGAGTAGAAGAGAAGCAGAGCCACAGAATGTCTAACTTTGCAAAGGATATGTATCAA
>NW_006282381.1:2224237-2233421 GCF_000327345.1 Myotis davidii
AGAATGAATACTAATGCTTTTCAAGTCATGAGATTGGGATGAAAAAGAGGAAGAGTTAGTTCCTGGAAAAGCAGTGAGTAAGATAGAAGGAATATTGAAGGGGGGGGTAGTAACAGTATCCTGGAAATAAAGTGAAGAAACTTGATTGTTGTTGTTTTGGAATATCACGTAAATGATGATGAGATGTCAAATAAGATGAGAATTGCTAAATGACCACTGATTTTGCAAAGTGCAGGTCATTGAAAACATTCTTGCTGAGTTCTCCCATGGAGTGGTGGGGAGAAAAGTTTAATAAGATCAGCTAAAGAAAAAAATGCAAAGAGAAGATGAGATAAAACATTGGTGATGTTATTTTGAAACTGCAATGGTCATTTTATCTTCTTAGTAAGCTAATAGTTTATTAAGATATAATTCATATGCAGGAAAATCCAACACTTTCTGTATACAGTTGTATACATTTTGACAAATATACACAGTTGTGTAACCACCACCACAATCAAGGTCTGTGTTTTCCCCAAATCTTATCATTCTCCTTTTAGTCAAGGTAATTTAACTATACCAAAATGACTAAGTCCTTGGCTTTATTGTAAAAAACCTCACAATAATCTGAAATTACATTGCAGAAAGCTAATCAGAAGCTAATGTTAATCAGTGAATTGTTTTGTGAACATTACATAATCCAATATCTTATGACCAGTCGGTAGCCTATGAGTACACCAAGAAAGGAATTTAGGAATACTGGACTGGACATAGTCATTTGAATTAGTCACTCAGAATATCCCCAACTAAGAAGTTAAAAATAGGAGAGCAAATAATTTGTGGGAAAAAGTTATTTTTTAAAAAATCTTCAGAGCCTAGCTGGTAGGTAGAGCATCAGCCTGCTGACTGAAAGGTCTCACATTCTGTTCTGGTCAAGGGCACATGCCTGGGTTGCGGGCTCAATCCCTAGGAGGGGGTGTGCAGGAGGCAGCCCATCACTGATTCTCTCTCATAATTGATGTTTCTGTCTCTCCCTCCCTCTCCCTTCCTCTCTGAAATCCATAAAAATATATTAAAATATTTTTTAAACTTTTGGAGACATTTTGTATATAGTGTAACCCATCTGAGCAGTCTTTCTCTGGCCATTTGTTAGCATCACATGGATGTGGACTTGGACAGCATTACGTTAAGGTGACTCCAAAGGAAACGTGTGCAGAATTCACACGTTGTTTCCAATATCTAAACATAGGAAGAGTCAGGTGATCAGCCTGCATTCTATATCCCCAAAGGAACCTCTGTCTCTCTTTAAACACCTTGTCGCCTCCAGAGAGGGCCAGAAGGAACACAGGGCTGAGGCTGTTGAGTTGTTTTATGTGACCAGTGGAGTAAACTTATGTGCATAGCCATCGTTCTCATTCTTTAGAAAAAAAAAAGTAGAAGAAAAAAAATCACCCCCTGTTAAATCATTTGCTCTGGGAAAACAGTGACAAGTTCTTCTCCTGGTACTCATTTCAGACAGGCACCAACTGCCTAAATCCTGCTCAGTGCAAGGTTTAATGCCTTCCTACCACTTCTCTGCTCAGAAAACCTGACAGTGGAATGAGCACCATTGTAATAACATTCCAAAATGAAAATGAAAATGAATGTCAGAAACAATGATGGGAGCGGGTTTCACAGCCTGCAAGTCCAATTTTAACAAAAGTAAAACTGCGTCTCTAATAATTTCTCATTATTTGTTCCAAAGCACCACATACAGGCCTCGTTTATAATAAAAGATAAAAATATGGGGAGCTCTTTAAATAGGTCTTAGACAATAATAGATACAGAAATACAATGTATTTGCTACTGTAATGTAAAAAGGATCAAGAAAATTAACACTTTCTAGAAGTCTGATTTTAGCTCCATTTCAAATGCAACACCCCTCTTTCAATCAACTATAAACCTGCATTTCAATGCATCATAAAATCCTATATTTTTCTATAAGATAATATCCACAACTATGATAATGATAATAATCTACATATATATAAAATCCTAATATGCAAAGTGTCCCCTTGGAGGTTCAACTGACCAGGAGTTCGACCAACCGGGAGTTCAATCGCTCCTCATGACATGTGCTGATCACCAAGGGGCAGCTTGGAATGAAGGGAGGCCCCGGCTGGCAGCTGGCAGCTGCTAGGGACCGTACCTGTGCATGAATTTTGTGCACTGGGCCTCTAGTAATATTACTAGTATAATAACCTAGGTGTTATAACAAAATCATATTATATTTTTCTATAAGATAATATCCACAACTATGATAATAATAATATTATAATAACCCAGGTGTTATAACAAAGAGATAGAATGAGAGGACCAAGCATTGGGTAGAAGATATTTCTATCATTCTTTAGTTCTTCCTTTCACAATTTTTACTGTCAATGATATCACCTATAGTTTTGTTTATTACACTTTCTTTAAATTTACTATTTATTTTAAGTTTATAATTTTATGCCTATTATTTCTTGATTTCAATAATAAATATTAAAGGTATATCTAAATATAGGAAGGAACATACTGATACTTGTCCAATTACCAGTTAAAATAGTCTTGCACCTTCGGTGGTAAATGCACAACTTTTGGCAGACTCTGAGCTAAATTATCTTATTATTGTCTTACCCCCCCACACACACACACAGTTATTGTATAGTTATGACTTTACATATAAGACTCTTTACCAGGAACTGGGAATATAAAGATTAATTGGATATCACTTTGGTTCTTGTGTCGCGATCCAGTAGGAAAGAAAGACACATTATTATATTAGACCGAATCATTACTATGATCCCATCCAACGTTGAAATTCTATGATATTCTGCATCTCTGAAGCAAATTGGAAGCCAAATTTACAAAATATTTAGAGTTCTTGACTTTTCAGATATCTCTGGAAGGATTTAACATTCATCTGATATTCAAGAAGTTGAAAGAGCAATTTGTGAGAGAGAAAAAAAAGCTTCTTCCTGGAACACATTATAAATCTATTAGATATACCAAAATAAAAGGTCACTGAGTCAAGAGAGCCAGGCAGTTTATATCAAAGAACAATATTTGTGGTTATGAATGTAATGAAATCTTTTGCTTCAAGAATTAATTTCCCCAATGTATAGTTGGCCGAATAATTGGTTCGGTGAAGGCAGACACGTTTTTCTATGTCTCGAAAGCAATATTGGCCACTGCTCATTGGAAGGCACCTGCTTTTCTGTGGGATGGCACATTAAATGTTCCTGTTAAGCAAATTGAGCTTGTGATAGTTGTCTGCATGTGACAGAGATATGGGAGACATTCTGTCACTCAGCATCAATTTAGAATCTAATACCAAATGTTCTTGTCATCAAAAACTCTGTCCACGAGTCACAGCATGGACAGAGCTTCCTTTCTGTTGTCACTGTCCCGCTCTTTGAGCTTAAGACAAAGGAGTCTCAGCTAGTTAGTCCCTGAGGCACCTACAGTTCAAATTTAGAAATTGCCTTTCCATTTTCAGAAAAACTACCTTGGAAAAGTACTCTCTCTAAATGTATATTTAAAGTAGAGGAAGTAGCTTTGTATTTTGATTCTGTTAACCACTGTTAAAACAGGTTTGTATTCATTTCAAATGTCCTTATAATGACAAAGTCCAACGAAGTACTTTCCGAAAGATAACTTATAGCATAAGACTAGATGGCATTGTCATTCGCCTAAGAGGGAATTTTCAACACCGGTTGAAAATCGCTGGCCTAGACTATTTTTGGCAAGTGAGGTCTCAGAAGTATTGGAGAGAAATACTTGAAATTACTCTAGCCCTCTATCTAAGAATCCTATTTGATCATGTGAAAAAAATCAGTTAAGAAGAAGAGAATGAGTAAGACTAAAAAATGGAAACTTCATTACTCTAGTCTTTTATTATATGTAGGAATCATTCTGGACATAAAGACCAAATAATTGAGTAGAGAATCCTGTGTTCTGAAGGGAAGAAGTATCAACTTTGGCATCAAATGAATTTCATTAGCCATTTGAATTTAGTCAAGGTGCTTAACCTACTTACCCCAAACTTTCTAGTTTAAAAAAGATAAAAAGAATATTTGGGTTGGTGAATGATTAATACAGTGCTAGTTATTATTTTCTAATAGGTGCTTGGAAATAATCTCTATTATCAATATTATCATCATGTATGGCATATTGAGATGGAATTACTCACTCCTTGGGAACCAATAGGACATATATTGAAGGTGAAACCCTTTATGATGCTCACAAAATGAAGATGAGAATTAATAGGGGGGCAGGGGTTATAGTCTTGATGATCATTTTACCTTCTGAAAAGCAGCTTTCCAACAGTAACTCAGGACCAGACAATGTCTTTTGAGAACATGCAGCTTCTTGAAACAATAAAAATTTAACTTCTCATTTCTGAGGAACTCATTTAATACTTGATTCTGGATCTCCCAAAGGCAACATTAAGCAAACAAAGGATTACAAATGCATGGCTATTTTTTGCTCTTGGGCAATTAATTATAATTTGAAAAGGTTAGTCAGTGTGGGTGCTAGCTATTTAATCTCTGATCTTTTTTTTACTATCTTGTCACTTTGATCTACTTATTAGTAATAATTATCTCCCAAAATGAGTATAATTTCATTTTAGGGAGATCATCTTTTAACCTTTCCGTGAGCTTTCTTTCTTGAATGTTGTTGACACTGTCCTCACCGCTCAGAAACAAAATCCTCAGACTGGTAGTGAGCCTTGAGCTAATCAATGTTAGAAGCTTCCAAGCTGTTTTTTTAAAAAAATACATCAACTTCTCTGATAAAAGTCTCATGAAGCTACCCAATTCATAAAATAGATGAAAACGAACTTGCTCTGTTTGAAGAGTCTGGTGTTGGATGAGTCTGGTGTTGTACTCACTAACCCTCTAGTGCAGCGACCCCTTTGGGGGTCGAACGACCCTTTCACAGGGGTCGCCTAAGACCATCGGAAAGCACATATATAATTACATATTGTTTTTGTGATTAATCACTATGCTTTAATTATGTTCAATTTGTAACAATGAAATTGGGGGTCACCACAACATGAGGAACTGAATTAAAACCATCTCTTTTACCTTTTGGAATGACAGCGAAATAGAAAACATCCTCATTGAGATTTGGCATTCAAATTCTAGGGAAGAGATAGTTATTATTCATTTGGATCCAGTGTTAGGCTTAGGAGCAGCTTAGATGGAGTGAAGCTTCCTGATAATAAAGTTACCTCAAGAGGGGTGCTGCTCATTGAGTCTCAATGAAATAGTTTTCTCTTGATTCAGATGTGCCCCAACCTAGAGTTATTGTTAGATTACCAGTATTTTGAGCCAAGAACTGTCTTCCCATGTTGTTACAGTATTGGGTTATTATTAACTAGAGGCCCAGTGCATGAAAATTCATGCACTGGAGGGGGTGTCCCTCAGCCCGACCTACCCCTTCTCAAAGTCTGGGAGCTCTCAGAGGTGGGAGGCGACCCGGTAATCAGGGGAAAGCGATGCCCCCATCACACCTCTGCTGCTGCCACTGCCGGTAGCACAAGCCTCGGCCGGCCCTGGTTACCTGAGCCTCAGGCGGCCCTGGGCAGCTGGGGGGCTGAGGGGACTGGGGGATTCCAGAGGCAGGCATGCCGGCGGGGCTGAGAGGACTGGGTGCTGCCATCTTGTGGCTGTGGGCACCACCATTTTTGAGGGCAGGGCAGTCAGTTAGCATATTCCCTCCTTATTGGCTGTGGGCACCTCCATCTTTGCGATGGTGTGAGGGTCAATTAGCATATTCCCTCTTTATTAGGATTAAGTTGATGTTTGTTTGTTTGTTTGTTTATTCATTCCTGAAAGAGACCTGAGACCTGCTCCTTCAGTTCCATTTCTTCTTCAACCTCCAGCTCAGACATAGATCCATTTTGTCCTAAAGTAACAATTTTCTATAATCACATGCACTCAATAAAAACTAGCAAGATTTTTTAAAAGAAATGATCTATATATAATATTCTCCAGAAAGAGAAGCCATTTTTCTTCCTGAAATGTATCTTGTTCAGGAGCCAAAAATGTATACAATTAACTAGGTATGATGGAGATTAATGCACTACACAAATATAAGGGAACATCATCGCAATTCATTTCTTGAGATTACAAAAATGAATCATTTAAAAGTATACTTTGATTATAATTTCTTAGCAAATGCCAAGTAACCCATTGGGGTATTTTGAAATTAGCCTGGATATTGGAGTGGAACAATACTTTGCACACACACACACACACACACACACACACAATCTCAAAAAATGTGCCCTTCTTTGGGCACATTTAACCTATAGTTAGTAAAGACCATTTGTTTTACTTTTTCTTTAAAAAGAAGAAACACATGACTAATTAATGGGTGAGGGATTAAATATCTCTGCATCTCTAATAGTAAAAAATAATCATGATATGGTAATTCAGATAATTCAAAGTGGAGGCAATTATGAGAAAGGCTATTAAGTAGGTTGTCATTAGTATTTCTTCATTCATTCTTGCCTTGAATGTCTATGAACTACTTAATATGTGTTAGTAGAGGGTAACTTGGTAGTTTCATTATTCTCTGGGTCCTAAGTGTCTAAGGAACCTTAACTCATTATTGTTCAATATATGCCTGATGCAATTAAAACAATAATCATAAATGTTTCAATAAATAGTGTTCAAATGCCAGCAATAATAAACTATTAATAACATGGAATATTATTTTTTTTTACTTTTTATTGAGTATATATAGGTGACATTGGTTAATAAAATTATATGTTTCAGGTGTACAATTCTATAATATACCATATGTATATTGTTTGCTCATGCCCCAAGTCAAGTCTCCATCCATCACCATTTATTCCCCCTATATCCTCTTATACCTCCCCTCTCCCCCATTTCCCTCTTT
The DNA here is from genome assembly GCF_000327345.1 of Myotis davidii. Taxonomy (NCBI): domain Eukaryota; kingdom Metazoa; phylum Chordata; class Mammalia; order Chiroptera; family Vespertilionidae; genus Myotis; species Myotis davidii. The sequence goes on from NW_006282381.1 coordinate 2,231,150, forward strand.
AATAAATCAACAAACAATAGGTTTTGTAGAGGATGTGGAGAAAAGACAACCTTCATGCACTGTTGGTGGGGACGCAGACTGGTGCAGCCATTGTGGAAAGCAGTATGGAGTTACTTCAAAAAATTAAAATGGAACTGCCTTATGACTCAGTGATTCCACTTCTGGGAATATATCTGAAGAATATTCAGAAATACTAATTCTAAAGAATATATGTACCTCTATGTTCATTGCAACATTATTTACAATATCCAACGTTTGGAAGCAGCCCAAGTATCCAACTGTAAATGAGTGGATAAAAGCTCTGGTACATTTATGCAATGGAATACTACTCAGCTGAATAGTGAAAAAGAAGGAAATCTTACCCTTTGCAATTGCATGGATGGGCCTGGAGAGCATATGCTAAGTGAAATAAGCCAGTTAGGAAAATACAAGCACCATATTATTTCACTCACACAGTGGTTCTCAACCTTCCTAACGCCGCGACCCTGTACTACAGTTCCTCATGTTGTGGTGACCCCCAACCATAAAATTATTTTCGTTGCTACTTCATAACTGTAATGTTGCTACTGTTATGGATCGTCATGTAAATATCTGATATGCAGGATGTATTTTCATTGTGAAAAATTGAACATAATTAAACCATAGTGATTAGTCACAAAAACAATATGTAATTATATATGTGTTTTCTGGTGGTCTTAGGCAACCTCTGTGAAAAGGTCGTTCGACCCCCAAAGGGGTTGCAGCCCACAGGTTGAGAACCGCTGTGAGAAATATAATGAACAAAATGATTTAACATTAAATATTATTGAGGTGCTGTGCGGATTATCTTATTTAATCATTTTATCAATCCTATGAGACACAGTTTTTTTGTTTTACAGTTTTTTTTTTTTTACTCACTTATTGAGTAAACAAATTCAGAGAACCTAAGTGATTGGACCAGTCATAAAGCTAGTAAATGGGAAGGCCAGGATTCAAAACAGGGCTAGTTAATTTCAAATTTGTTATTCTTTTACTTTAAAAGGCAGCAATTGTCTTACTTTTGTGGAAATTAGAGAAACAAATTTCTGATATGTCTCAATTCCTTAAGAGTGAAAAGATATTGGAACAGCTTTTTTTTTTTTTCAATCTCTCTCTCTGTAAAGACAGAATGCAGAGGAGGAGCACCCCCATATATGAACCTGTTGAAAAGGAACCCGCAACCCCAACTCAGTCTGGGAATAAAAGTGTCTGTGAAGCTAGAGAGCATATATTTCACCATTGTCCCCTAATTAATGGTACCCGTGAGCAGCTTTCACAGTAGCTTTGGCAAATATGTCCTTTTCTCTAACAATGAGCAGTTATATTGAATTAGATTGGGGGAGTATATAATTTAAAAAATATATGTTTTTATTGATTTCAGAGAGGAAGGGGGAGGGAGAGAGAGATAGAAACATCAATGATGAGAGAGAACGATTGATCGACTGCCTCCTGCACTCTCCTCACTGGGGACTGAGCCTACAGCCTGGCATGTGTCCTGCCTGGGAATCAAACCAGGACCTCCTGGTTTATAGGTCGACATCCAACCACTGAGCCACGCTGGCCGGGCTATAATATTATTATTAAAACTTTATGATGATCTTATCAACAAATTGGAGTTCAACTCTTGACTTACTGTATGTTTTGTTACGACTTTGCTCAAGGGAAGGCAAATTGACATCCTGACATTGCTTTCTTTTTCTCTCCTTTCAAAGCTATGATTAAGAACTAATTTATTTAGACCTGGCTGTGATTAGTTGAATGATTCTGCTCCTTGTTGTAATTAATTTTCAGACACTTTAATTGATAGTACCTGTACTATATTTAATGCATTTCAAAGTGCTAGAATAAAAATGTGCCTTGTTGAAATATTCACATATCCACTCCACTAAACAGAATTCTGATTTATTCTATACCAACCATCTGTATTTGTTTTTTATGACTATTATATGGAAATACTTAAAGGCAATCATATGGTTTATAACAATCTTTATTGAAGAAGAAAGGAAAAGTTATTTCATAAAAGAATACAGTGGTCCTTGACCTGAGGGGTAGGGATTACAGAAGATCCATGGAAGTTGCTTTGGTGGAACCTCTGAACTTACACGTGTACATACACACACACACACACACACACACACACACACACACACACACCATGTGCAGATTTGGGGGAATTTATCATATTGGTACATGCCCCAATAAATTCAATGAAAAGGGGCAAATTCCAGTTCTTCACACACTTCAGAAACCCTTT
>NW_006282381.1:2233783-2236849 GCF_000327345.1 Myotis davidii
TGTAATCTCAGTGAGGCTTGCCTGCCCGTTATCAGCAATCTGTTGGTGAGTCCACCTTATAACTTTTAGGAAGACTTTCATATTCATAGGAAAGTCATGTCTTCAGAATTTAGGCAGTGCCAGCCAGACTTTTTTATTTTATTATTTTACTTAATGAGCTAGCGGGCAACCTCTGTACATTTTTTTTTTCAAAATTTTATATGTTAGTTCTAGATAACTTGCTCCATGTGTTAGTGAAAAGATGGAATCTTCTATAGAAAGCTAGTATACCTCAGACAATTTTTTCTCAGAAAAATGACAAATTCATAAGAAGCGGTAGAAATGTCTAGCCTGCAACTGTTCAATGATACCTGATTTCTCAGTTCCCCCAGATTTCTCCCAGAGAGAAAGTTTGTGTTTCTTGGCCATTTGGAAGTTATCTCTTTGCTCAGTGAAATGTGAATGTAGTCATATGTGCAGCTTCTTGGTAGAAGCCGTTAATCACTGGAATTTCATGCCCTACCTCTCTCTTCCCACTGCTCTTTTTCTTTTTTACTATATTTTTATTAATTTCAGAGAGTAAGAGAGAGAGAGAAACGTCAATGATGAGATAGAATCATTGATCAGCTGCCTCCTGCATGCCCCCCTACAGGAGATCAGGCCTGCAACCCGGGCATGTGCCCTGACTGGGAATTGAACCTTGACCTCCTGGTTCATAGGTGGATGCTCAACCACTGAGCCATGCTGGGCAGGCCCCAATGCTCTTCTTAACATGGGAATGAGTTGGTTTGAATGCTGATCCATCACAGAGAGAGTTGCCCTGAAGAACCTTTCAACCCACAACTACTTCTTCATGAAAAGGCAATACAGCTTTATTGTCTTGCGCCTCTAAAATTTTGGGTAGGCTGTTACCTCATCACAATCGAGCCTACCCTGAATGATAGTGCCCTTCACAGCAGAACAATTTCAACATGATACTTTGCAATTGGGGCTTCAAATCAGGGCTTCAAAATGCCAGAAATTTTAATGGTAAAAAGACACTCTTTTTAAATACATTTTAAATTGAATTCTATCTATTTATCACTCCCCCCAGATTTCTATATTTCCCCCCGTATATTCTATATTTCATCTACTGCTTTTCTGTCAGTTTTAGTATCTCTTTTTTAAATGTGAAGACATTCTAGTAGAATAATAGGATATATATTTTTAAAAAGACACACGCCCCCTCAAATATATACCTGAATTTAAATCGAGGAAGCATCTGTCCAATTTGCAGGCCCCTTCTACCTAAGAAAGTTACTCAACAAAAAAATCAGGCATGGGCATTTTGAATCCAAATCCATCTGCCTCCAAGTCTTATGTTCGGTTCACTAAAATATAAACCTTTTCCTAGCTAATGAAACCTACCTTCCAAAGTTGTCCCGGGGATTAAGTAGGATATCATCTGCATAGCAACCCAGTCCAGAGCCTGGCACCAAGAATGACTCAATAAAGGTTAAGTTAGCTTCAGAAATACTCAGGGTGGCCCTTAGCTTTTCATTGTGTGCCCTTACATATTAAAACGATCAAACAGCCATCATTGTGGTCCTCAGTGATTTGTGACTATCCACAGTAGATCATGGTGCTCTTTCCAGACCTTTGAAATGAAATTGCGACTTAATCCTGTGTCCTTTAATCTCAGCTTGCTAAAAGATCAATCTGTACCTGCATTTGCATTATGAAATAACTAAAATTTGTAGTGGACTTTGCTTACTTGGATTGTTGATTTTCCTGTTGGAACCCTAGTAGTAGTTGGAACTACTGTTGGCATTACACTGATAAGCCATGGAAGAGTCTAATCCCCAATTCCACTTTCATTAGCAAATTTCATTCTAAATTGCCCTTAGAAAGCACGCGCGCGCACACACACACACAGTCTGAATATTCTAACTGGTTGAATTTAATGTATATACCAGGTATACTTTTACTGATTTATATTTTTGTTATGGGTTTTATCTTTAGGATATGTTTCCAATGTCTCCTAAAATGTTTTTTTATTTTGTTGTGCCATTTCTCAACAAAAGACAAACATTATAGCTTTTAAACACTGGCTTAGGAAATACATATTTAAGAAGAATGATCAAGCATGGAGTGTGGAGGATGATGTATATTAGGAAAAATAGCCAGAACTGACATAGTGTTGTAGCATTGATGTTGACACACATTTTCTCTGTTAAGCTTTTCGTTATACCAAATGGACTTGAACACATCCTATGAAAAGAGCATGTTCACTTATTTTGCCTTTCAGTACACACTGAATACTTATCACCGAGTTTCTTCTTGCAGATAAGGAAATGCATTTATAAACACTTAAGATGTTAGAATCTGGAGTGTTTAAAAATCATCCTAATATGCCCTTTGAGTTTACACAGAAGGAGCCTAAAGTTCATTTGAAAAAGAAGTTGCCCTAACTGGTTTGCCTCAGTGGATAGAGCATCAGCCTGCGGACTCAAGGGTCCCAGGTTCGAGTCCGGTCAAGGGCATGTACTTTGGTTGCGGGCACATCCCCAGTGGGGAGTGTGCAGGAGGCAGCTGATCGATGTTTCTCTCTCATTGATGTTTCTGACTCTCTATCCCTCCCCCTTCCTCTCTGTAAAAAAATCAATAAAATATATTTTAAAAAATAAATTAAACAAAATAAATAAAAAAAGTGAAAACGATGTGCTGGCATGTAGCTTACAAGCAGTCCTCTTACTACTTGGGCAGAGGCGGGTGGATATTTCCAATGTCTTAGCTGAAATAGAACTTATTCTGTTGTGGATACTTCACATGAGTTCTATACTGCAGCTTGGTCTTATGTACCAAGTCCTGTGTATGTGTAAAACCGTAAATACGCTGGCGTGGGTCAGTGGTTGAGTGTTGACCTATGAACCATGAGGTCAAGGTTCAATTCCGGGTCAGGGCACATTCCTGGGGTTGTGGGCTCGGTCTCCAGTTGGGGGCATGCAGGAGGCAGCCAATCAATGAATCTCTCTCATCATTAATGTTTCTATCTCTCTCTTCCTCTTGCTTCATCTCTGAAATCAATAAAAATATTTTTAAAAATTA
>NW_006282381.1:2237345-2267286 GCF_000327345.1 Myotis davidii
GAGAGAGAGAGAGAGAGACTAGAGGGAAACAAGCTATTTTGCCTTGGACAACTCATGTAAGCTGTGTGGTTCTTCCTGTTCTCCCTTCCCCACTGGTTTTTGGTAAATCACATGTAAAAGCATCATGTAGGGTGAAGGGCTTTGTACATGTAAGCCAGTCTTAGCTTCCCGACTGACAAAGGGAGTTTCAATATTGCAAAGTGCAACTTATTGAATTGTGGACCATAAGGATGAACTTCCACTGTGAGAGGATGGACGCTGATGCTAAATTGCTCAGAATTTAATCCCAGCAACTTAGTTTACTAACTGTAATTTGACATTGGACATGTTACCCAAACTCTCTGTGTCATGGATTTTCACCTGTAAAATATGACAAGAGTATTTCTCAATTCATAACCTAGCTGTGAAACAGCAACAGATTAATACATGAAAGATAGTTTGAAGAGCCTGACCTGTACAAAAAACATAAGCTAACACACATTTTTTTTTGGTTTACATTTGGAAGATTGCGGAGAATTTCACACCATTGGAAGTTCCGTGTGCCTGCTATCTGAAAGGCACATGGGTATATCTTTTTGCATTTAGTAGATGCTGGGGGCTTGATTTCTTGTTCCTTTCACCACTGAGCATCCTGTGAATGGCAGTGTCTCCCACCCACTTAGCTTATTGTCAAGTCTATCTTTCTGACTCTGAATCTTGGGTCGTGGCTGGGCTCTGCTAACAGCTTCCATCAGTTCAGTGTCATATAGTGTAGACCAGTGATGGCGAACCTATGACACGCATGTCAGAGGTGACACGTGAACTCATTTTTTTGGTTGATTTTTCTTTGTTAAATGGCATTTAAATATATAAAAGAAATATCAAAAATATAAGTCTTTGTTTTACTATGGTTGCAAATATCAAAAAATTTCTATATGTGACACGGCACCAGAGTTAAGTTAGGGTTTTTCAAAATGCTGACATGCCGAGCTCAAAAGATTCGCCATCAGTGATTTAGACTCTTGGTAATCAGGCCATGTAGCCACTTTTTAATTTAACCTCCAGAGATTTCTTGGTTCCCCTGTTCCAAAAGCTTGGAGCAGGGTTGTCTCTGAAGAGAAGAAGAAAGCATTTTATTTTTAAAAATATATTTTTATTGATTTCAGAGAGGAAGAGACAGGGAGAGAGAGAGATAGAAACATCAATGATATTATTGATTGGCTGCCTCCTACACACCCCACACTGGGTACTGAGCCCACAACCTGGGCATGTACCCTGACCAGTTTTCCTGGTTCATAGGTCGATGCTCAACCACTGAGCCATGCCGGCCGGCCAGCAGAAGAGAGCATTTTCAATGTGAGGAATGCTGTTCTCTTTCCTCACTCTCACACTGCGGGCAGCATCCCCCCGTATATAGTTATTAGGGAATCTGAATGCAGCTTTCAAATCAACCCCTGATTTAACTCATCTTCTTCCTCTGCAGTTAATATTAGTGATGTATCATTGAGCAGAAATCCGTTTAATTATGTCAGTCTGATACTATATTTCAATAGATCCTTTTGTTTGACTATTAATAGGGCTGGCAAATTATTTAATAATTAGGCACAGGATTGATTAATAAGGTTTGACTGTTAACAATTAGATTTTACTATTTGGGCTCGACACTTATAGAGAGGTTGCTGTTAGACTGGTCCTTTGAATGATACATGCTAAGTAATTCCCATCCATCATTCTCTTGCATTTATTCATACGAACTGTGTTTGTAACCATGGGGTAGTCTGTGTCCGCATTCAAGAGGTGCTTTGGAAAGCAATCTGTCTCCAAATCTTTGCTTTGTTGCTACAGATTATGAAGCAGTTCCACATTATATACACAAAGGATGGCTTCGGTGTCAAATTAAAACAAGATTAAATAGACTACAGAAGCTTTCCTCAGCAGACTGACTCCCCAGTAAATACCCAAGTCAATGCACACCCCCTTTGGGCAGAGGGACCACCATATTCTTGACTCGCAAGTTCTGATGTCTACCCTTAAAAAACATAAAGTTGACATAAAACATACTAAGTTAACTGCATACCATCTCCCTGCATACCATGCCTATATAAAGCATCAAAGTAAAAACTTGTTTAGCTGATCATCCTTCAGTGATTATGACCAGTATTCAGCAGGTCATACTCAAATTGTTCTTTCTAAACTAATTTTAATATATTTATATTGGTGATTTCAGAGCGGAAGGGAGGAGAGAGAGATAGAAACATCAATAAAGAGAGAGAATCATTGATGGGCTGCCTCCTGCATTCCCTGCAATGGGGACTGACCCCACAACTAGTGCATGTGCCCTTGATGGGAATCAAACCCAGGACCCTTCAGTCCGCAGGCCAATACTCTATCCACTGAGCCAAACTAACTAGGGCTCAAATTATTCTTTAAGGTCAAAACTAATATTATGTAAGCTTTAAAATATTCATTCATTTATTTAATCATTTGTCTATTATTCATTTATTCAACTCTCTGCTAGACTTTGCTACCCATTCATTAATATCTCTTTTGTATTCATTCCCCCTTTTTTTTTCTTAGCCGTAATGTATATTTTCTAGTTAAGAAATTTTGCACACCCTCGTTTCTAGGTGTGGGATCTGAGTAACTTAAGTTAATCAAAATAAGTGTCATCTTGGCCCCCTAGATAAGCTTGGACCAAATTTGTTAAAGGTCACAATTCACAATGGTGAAGAATAGCCATTAGTATCTCTATATCAAAAGTTACATAACTCATCTTCAGAAAGCAGAAAGTTCTGGAGATAAAGAAGGAGAGATAACAGAACTACCATAAACAAAATAGACTACAATAATAGCAATTGATGTTAATAAATATTGCCATTTATCATTTTATTTTATTATCAGACATATTTTGTAACAATAATGTGGTATAACATCCCCAAAACTCAGAGCCATAGTAAGTATTGTTGCTTAGGTACTGGGGATGTCAACTAGGCAGCTATCCTGTTCTCTGGTTTGCTCAGATATCTGGGGGTTGGCTAGCTGTTAGCTGAGTTAAAATGGCCTTGATTGGCATGATTGGGATGGCTCACCTTTGATCTAGGTGTCTCTCATCTTCTTCCTGGGATCATGGGTCTAGCCTGGGCATTTCCTTCTCATGGTGATAGCAAAGGAAAGAGGGAGCAAACCCAATAATCATTCCTTCCACTCTTCCCTTTGTATACTGCTTGCTCAGATTCAGATGACCCAAAGCAAGCCATATGGCTAAACTTGGGGTCAGGGAGGGAGGATACTATATTAGAAAATTACTAGAGGCCTGTTGCACGAAGAGATTCGTGCAATAGGCCTTCCTTCCCCTGGCTGCCGACACCAATTTTCCTCAGGCACGCAGGACCCATGCCTTCGCTCTGGCCGCAGGGGAGAAGCCAAGCCTGGAGGCTTCTCCGCTCCAGCCTCAGCAGAGAAGCCAAGCCTCTTCAGTCTTCATTCGTCTTCAGTCTTCAGTCTTTGTTCTGCGCCTGCATATGCAAATTAACCACCATCTTTGTTGGGTTAATTTGCATACTCATCCTGATTGGCTGGTGGGCGTAGGGGAGTGACACCAATTTGCATGTTTCTCTTTTATTAGTGTAGTTAAGGGTATAAAAGAAGTGTTTAAGAATTTGGACCATCATTATAATCTACGATGTACTTTATTTTTAAAAGGCTGCATTACAAAAAAAATTCTATTGCTACAGTGATCTCAATTTTGTCTCATTTTAATTCCTCAGTCACAATCTTCTATTTTATATTTTTTACTAGAGGCCCAGCGAGTAGCTTGCTTCAGCTTGCCTCAGCTGGCCACCCCACATATCACTGCTAGTAGCTCGCTGCCCCGCCCTCCACCGCTCATAACTCTCTGTCACTAGTACCTTGCACCTCGACTCACCTGCCGCAAGAGCCGCTGCTCATTTGGTTGTGACGGCATGATGGTGTGATGGCCATGGGCCTTTTATATAAGAGATTCTTCATTTATGGTTACTATTGTGTACCCTTTAATAAGCTACCTCACGTGTACATTCTACTTATCCTTGGGGCCACCTGAGTTCATGGTCTGTGTGGAAAATGATATTTGCTTTGCCAAGAAAACCAAGGTGGAATAGAGAAGAGGACTATAGGAAAAGACGTCAAGACTGCGAATTTCTATTTTTGAGATCTTGTACGTTCCACTTAACGTTTGATGAGCTTAGTAATGTGCTTACATACGTCCATCTCAAGTTTCTTCCAGTGTGCAGTGAAAGCCTGCCATTCTTAGCTTGGAGATTAGGGAGATTATATTTGATAGCAAATTTGAAATTTCAAGGTTAGCATCTGGCTTCATGTGTGATAAATAATGGGAAAAATCTTTTCTCAACTCTCTTCCTTTGTGTAGATCGAATCATATAGGGTACTTTTTCTAGCAGGTGTGCAAGTCTCATGCCTAAAATGAATACAGCTCAATGCAACAGAGCTGTTCAACTTTTCTTCCACTTCAGGATGCGATTATGAGCAATGCTTTCCATTTAATATCCAACTCTGCTAATGTTTTGATTTTTAATTATATCTATGACTCTGCAATGGCAAAGTGCTTTCCTTTCTAGCATCTGCCAAGAAAGGTGTGTAGGGACAGGTACATAAACGGGTAGCCCAGCTGTCTCTTTTGTTTGGGAGTTGTGTCTCCCTCTGTCCTTTTATGTGTTGCCTGTTAGGAATCCTTGTGCCCTCCAGCCACAGGCTCCATAAGATGAACTTTGCTCTAGGATTTCTGTGTTGTGGATGAAGGATTTCCTCCCTGCCAAGGCCATCCTCCCTGCCCCAGGTGCTAATGTGTGCTGCTCTTGATCCCCTCATATTATGGATAGTGGAGTCCTTGGTACGTGTTACATTGAAGTATTGCTAATGTATGAACTGTAACATTAAATTTCTAATCTAATCAATCAAATAACATACATATGCAGTAGATGCTTGGCTGGTAAAAAGATTAATTGCCGTGTGCAATGAAAACTAGCTCTCTATAAGGTGAAATATTGCATGTCTCCCACAGAAAGATGGAAACCTGAATACTGTGTTAAGCTAATGAGTACTTCTGCCATTCAACCATATGGATTACCTTTAAGACAAACCGAAATGAAGATGAAAGGCATGTGAAATCAACTCTCTATTAAAGCAGTTAGGGCTTTCCTCCAAATTCTACGGGGAAATTATGCAATCTGTTGCAAAACCAGGCACTTGCCTCCCAGATGGTGCTCAGAATCTATGTGAGCAAACACTTCTTTCCTGTTCTGTGTACCAAACAGGGCATATTTTTTGTTCTCTGTGCTTGATTATGCGTCTGAAGACATTTACACAGGAAGGACCTTGTAGAGTTGCTGTGGATTTGCATCGTAAAACTCCACGATGTTGTAATACACACTCTGAGAGCAAACCTGAAGTTATAAAGTAAAAGACGATGCTGTTTTTTGAGATATACTATTTCCTTGGTTTTTTGGCTGCCTTTTTTAATTAAGAAAGAAAGTATTTTGCATGTGACTTATCAGAAAGTAAGACCATGAGTATCTTACTGTTAATAATCTCTTCTTCCCTGGCTGGTGTTGCTCAGTGGTTGAGTGTTGACCTCTGAACCACAGGGTCACAGTTCGATTCCCAGTCAGGGCATATGCCTAGGTTGCAGGCTCAATCCCCAGTAGGGGACATGCTAGAGGCAGCCAATCAATGATTCTCTCTCATTATTAATGTTTCTATTTCTCTCTCCCTCTCCCTTCCTCTCTGAAATCAATTATATATATATATAAAATTTGGCAAGTGTTTGAATGTGTGTATGTTTATAGTACCATGACAGAATGATGAAAGGAGGGAACAGAAAAAGAGAAAAGAATCGATGGCTACACAAGGATTTCAACCTTGGCGATTAGTCTTAGGAAGCCAGGAGGAAGACAGGATTTGTGGGAAAATAAGGTGTGTTTTGTATATGTTAACTTTGTTCTTGCAATGGCTTATACAGTTAGAAATAACTGGAAGAGAATTGAAAGTAGAAATATCTAGCAGAGGACCAAAAGTGGGAGTCATCTTCACAGTGGTAGAAGAAATATTACTGGATAAAGTTCTTAAAGATAAAAGCTTAGAGAGAAAAGAAGGAGGTATGGGGATTTTTACATATTGTCTATATATATAAAAGCCTAAGTGACTGTTACGACCGGTTGCTATGGCACACACTGACCACCAGGGGACAGATGCTCAATGCAGGAGCTGCCCCCTGGTGGTCAGTGTGCTCCCACAGCTAACCTCTCATGGCTGGCCAACCTCCACAGTCCCTCCCCCCAGCCAGCCATCCCCAACTGAGACTGGGTAAGATGGCCCCAATCAGCCCCGATCACCGGTTAATCCGAGAGACCCCACCTGTGCATGAATTCGTGCACTGGGCCTCTAGTGAGTATATAAAATACTGAAGTAATTAAAAGGAGCTTTGAAACATTTCAATAGGAAAATACATAGTTTCTTCACAACTATATAGATCACCAACACCAATACAGACTACCAATGCCAGATGGCATTCTTTTAAAAAATCAATTATTTAAACATACTGAAGAGTATGAAGTGCTGATGCAAAATATTATTGACTAGAATTATATTTTATTTATTGATTTGATTCAATTAAGATAATTTATAAATTCTGAATGTTGCTGATACAGGATTTATAGAATTATCAGACTATTCAACCATTCTGGTCAAAGAGGCTAAGGGAAGGGAAGAGATTTACATTTTCACAGTTTAACGAAATAATTGAGTAATATTAATGTAATTAGTCATTACTAAAATAACATCCTGTGCTGAAAACTGTAGTAATTCTTTAGTGGCATGGGGTTTTGTAATTCCACCTATAATGTTCTCATAAATTAAATATGTCACAAATCTTCAAGTTAAGAATTCATGCATGTTTTTCTCTTTGGTGTACTCGTACTTTAAAAAATATTGCCCTTGGAATATTGTTCTGAAAAGATAACATAGAGATGACTGCATAAAAAGGAAGGCATTAAAAAGGAAATTGAGACACATTTCACTTAGACCTGAATACTAAATAAAAGAAAACTGAATTGGTTTGATGTTTCTGTTTGACTTATATAAATATCTTTGAAAAGAAGAAAGTATACCCTCCCTAGGAGACATAGCCAGATGCTAGGTGAACCAGATTGTCATGGAAAATAATAATTGGATGTTCTTGAATGACTTAAAATTGTCAAGTATTGAAGTTAATAATGAATGATGGAAAATAAATAAATGAATGAAAAAGAGCAGAGTAAATTATATATATGTGTGTGTGTATTATTTAAATAAGTTAATTTTTCTTTTTTTAACTTCAGACTATTTTACCATGTTCTTTTTAACATATATAATTTGAACACATTCTATGTGTCCTGTAATCCCTAGAAATACAAAGACAAAAGACTGATACAGTCTCTTCAAGCTTGGCAAACATAATTTTCTTTATATCAAGAAAGGCATCATGATACAGATTAAGCTTCTTCAGTATTGTCTTGGCTGGGAATAGAGCTGATCTACTTGTCTTTCTGTATTTCAGGGAATGGTGAGAACTGAGGGCATGTGGTAGACCATGATTTGCTTTTTTGCTTAACTTCTACAATGATGAAGGGGATTCTAATTACACAGATAAACAGCTATAAACTTCCTTTTCTTATAATGAGTTGGAGCTTATAATCAGTTCCGTTTGGAGCTGCAAAGCCCTTAGAGACTCAGGATTCATGCTCCTCAATAGGCGTGGGCCAATCTGTTGTCAAGAGCAGAGCTGAAGACCTGAAAGCAACTCTACTATGAACACATAAGGATCTATGCATTTGTCCCACTTCTATGAAAGCAACAGGGAATTCTGCTCTTTATAATGATTAAAAAATAACTAAACAATTATTCTGAAAACCTATTGTTCTCTTCTTTCTACTCTTCCCTTAAGCCCCCCCTTTCTCCCTTATACTTTGTAGTTCAAGCCAGAGGTATTTTATACCCTTCGCCCTTTAGTGTGTATATTTTATCAGAGATGTTGCAACAAAGTCTGCTTATTCCATCAGTAAAATGTAAATTGTATAGTTCATTGAGAACTATGAGGAGTTTATATTTCTAACATGGTATAAATTCCTTACATATTGTAGGATGACTTTTTCTAGGGCAATATATTACATATTATATTTCTATAGCAAAGGACATTAATTGCCTAGGATTTGAAGTACAATTGTGTAAGAGACATCACTTTTACTGCCTGGGCAATAAACTACAGAGCGATTATTTATTGTAAGTTTTGTTTGTGAATAATATTCAGGAATTTGTCTAAAAGCATTAACAATGCTTTTATTTTGTTTGTGTTTAAATATTTAAGTCCAAATGTTTAGTGTGCTGGTTCTTTGAGTTTTATTAAGCACATGCAAAAAAATGTAATATTTTTGCCTTTCAGACTTAGAAATTTTCAGCTGCTCTCTATTTCTTAACAGAAAACCTCTGTCCATATTATTTGCACTAAAACTTCAAAAAATGATAACAAGTATTTCTCTACAGCTTAAGCTATCTTTATAAATTTATTCTATTAAATGTATTGAGTGACACTGGTCAATAGAGTCATATATGTTTCAAGTGTACATTTCTATGACACATGATCTATATCAGGGGTCCTCAAACTACGGCCCGCGGGCCACGTGCAAATACAAATATTGTATTTGTTCCCATTTTGTTTTTTTACTTCAAAATAAGATATGTGCAGTGTGCATAGGAATTTATTCATAGTTTTTTTTAAAACTATAGTCCGGCCCTCCAACGGTCTGAAGGACAGTGAACTGGCCCCCTGTTTAAAAAGTTTGAGGATCGCTGATCTATATATTGCATTGTGTGCCCACCACCCAAAGTCAAATCATCTGCCATCACTGTATATTTGGCCCTCTTTACCTTTTACTACCTCCCATTCCCATTCTCTCTAGTAATCGCCATACTGTTGTCTATGTCTATGAGTTTCAATTTTATATTCCATACTAGAGGCCCAGTACACGAATTCAGGCTGCACCCTCTCACAATCCAAGACCCTCAGGGGATGTCAGACTGCTAGTTTTGGCTTGATCCCTGCAGGCCAGGCCGAGGAACCCCACCGGTGCATGAATTCATGCACTAGGCCTCTAGTATGTATGTAAGATCTTTGGTTAGTCTCTTCCTGCCCTCCCCCCTTCCCTCTGAGATTCATCAGTATGTTCCATGTTTCCATGCCTGTGCATTGAGCATCTGCCCCCTGGTGGTCAGTGAGCATCATAGCTACTGGTCAAACGGTCACTTAGGCTTTTATATGTATAGATATGAGTGAAATCATACAGTTCTTCACTTTTCTGACTGACTTATTTTGTTTACCATAGTATATTCTCAGGGTCCACCCAGATTGTCACAAATGGCAGTATTTCACTTTTTCTTATGGCTGAGTAGTATTCCATAGTATATACTGGTATGTGCCATATATTCTTTATCCAGTCCTCTATTGAAGGACACTTTGATTGTTTCCATGTCTTGGCCACCATGAATAAGGCTGCAGTGAACATAGGGGTTCACATATTTTTCAAGTAAGTGCTTTTGAGTTTTTCTGGCAAATACCCAGAAGAGGGATTGCTGGATCTTATGGTAACTATGTTCTTAATTTTTTGAGGAATCACCAGATTATTTTTCATAGTGGCTGAACCAGTTTACATTTCTACCAGCAGTGAATGAGGGATCCTTTTTCTCCACAGCCTCTCCAGCACTTGTTATTACCTGCCTTGTTGATAATAGCCGCTCTAACAGATGTAGATGGTATCTCATTGTAGTTTTGGTTTGCATTTCCCTAGTAGCTAATGAAGTTGAACATCTTTCATGTACCTATTGGCCCTTTGTTTTTCTCCTTGGGAGAGATGTCTGTTCAGGCCCTCTGCCCAATTTTTGATTGAATTATTTGTTTGGTGCTGAGTTGTATGAGTTCTTTATATATTTTGGATATTAAACCCTTGTCAGAACTGTTGTTTGCAAATAGTATCTCCCATTTGATTGGTTGCCTTTTTGTCTTATTGTCAGTTTCTTTTGCTGTGCAGAAGCTTTTTAGTTTGATACAGTATAGTTTAAACTTTCTGAAATTTTCTTCTTTTAAGGTATGCCACTGAAATCGTAAGTCTACATAGTTATTTGGCAATGACCAGTTAGTCTGTTTAATATGGTTTCTGCAAGTGGATAATTGACTCCAGAGAGTAATTGCTTAGTAAATCTGTCTATTTTTCTTAGTTATAGGGGTAATCGTCTTTTACACTCATATATCCTCCCTTTATGAGTAAGTCAAAAAATTAGTGTTTATTTCCTCTTTATAATTAATTAGCTTCAGTTTCAATATTTTTTCTTAAAATGTAGAAGTGAAGGTAATTGCAAAAAAAGCAGACTAATAAATGCAGATTTAAGAATTTAAACAGAATTTCATTGGATTAATCGGTTGGTATGCCTAATGAATTCTTTATAGCATCTACTGTAAATTAGGTACATGAAGAATATCAAAAAAAGCTTAGTGGCTATTTTTAAAAACTATGAATCTAAGAAAAGATATTTTAATACTTATAGCTGTTCATAAAAATTAGATAAACTAAGAATTTCCCATGTTGGTTGTTTCCATGTCTTGGCCACCATGAATAATGCTGCAGTGCACATATCTTTGCAAGTAAGTGCTTTTGAGTTTTTCTGGTAGATACCCAGAAGAGGGATTGCTGGGTATTATGGTAACTCTGATCTTAATTTTTTGAGGAATCACCAGACTGTTTTCCATAGTGGCTATACCAGTGTGAGATAGGTACATGAAATCTCAATTTCCAAATGCTATTCCAAACTCTTGACAATCCTGCAAGTCTTCTTGCTAATCCATCACATATGCTTTGGTCCTAGGTCATAGAAGTTTTCTTTCTTAGGAACCAAGACCTATGTGGATAGGAAATTTGTATATCAATGTGTTTGATATCCAAAGATTCTCATGATGAGTCTGTTGTCATTAAAAGGAGCACTTGATAATGGGCGTGTCAAGTGGCTTTAAGCCATTCATACATTCAGTTCATCCCATATATACCAGACAGACATGCACATTTTTCTTGTTTCATGTTAAAAATAATACTGTGAAACTTTATAACTAATATTAGAAAAATTCTAACTGGCCATGCTTCAGCCACATTTCTATCTCATATTTCTACCAAGGTCCATAAACAGGACAAATGGTACTGTAATTGGTTCATTGTAGAGAAATGTGCCAAATCCTGTGGTCGGGGATCAGGATCTATTGCCAAAAAAAAAAAAAAGGGATATGCATTTGCTGGGCAGCCAAGGACAGAGAGGCCCCATTTAATCTGTTATTTTCTAATTGATTCTAACATTGCTCATTTTATTATGCGTTTGCCTCACACAACTCAAAATAAAATTAAATGAGTTTTTAGGTGATTCCAAATATCTGGTAGATTGGCATGATGGGGGGCGGGGGGGAAGGACCACTTTTTTAGGCTTAAATGTTCCTAAAAGAAGAGAACAATCAGAAGAAATACATTTTAAGAGGGTGCAATACTTAAATGCAGCCCGGAATTCTATATCCCTCACATGACTCGTGTATAATCCATGGGCTGTGTTTTAAGCTTTGGAACTTTAGGCCAGAATATGTATTTATGGCCTGCCTAAAATAATGACGCACTGTAATTTTTGGAAACAAAGGCAAACAAACAACAAGCCTATAGCATGTCTATGAGATTAACAGACTCAACACGTAATCCTGCCTGAGGTAATGATATATGCACTCATGTCATTCAGCCAGGGGGACAGGAAGACCAACAGTGAAGCTCCATATTTTCCAGATGTTAAAGATTTGTAAACAGGTTCCAGGAACAGCATATCCTACTCCGAATTAGCTCTGCCAACCAGATTGCAGAGCTCAAGGATAAGCAAGAGAGAACGCCTGAGCCACCCAGGGGACTCCGCAGCGGCAGGACTATGAAGGATGTTTGCTGGTACAGATCGCTACATGCGATAAGCCCAGTTTTATGTTTCTATTTACATATTAATTGTGATTCAACTATGGTATAATTAGGGAGGCTCAGTACAAGGTTGTATAAAAACACCGACTGCATAAGCAATAAGTATTGGGACTTTGAGGATTGATACAAAGTTTACTTAGAATGTTGTCACAGTTCTTGTCTCTTGATTTTATGCATGCATAGTTTTCTTTTTAATGATTGATTTATTATTTCTCATAAATTGAAATGAAGCTACCGTTGGCAGTAATGCTCTTTTATTCCATTCTAATTTCACATGGAAATAATCTTCTTCACAGCTTTAGACATTGCAGTTTTGTTTGTTTTTTCTAACAGGGAGGCAGGAAATATGAACTTCTATCACAGAAGGGTTGAAGATTATTTTTTTTCTGCATGGAAATTAGGATAGTCTCATATTAAATTGACATGATATATTCTTTAGGGTTTCAAAAATACGGTTAGAATACTTAGGATTTCAAACATTAAAACAACTGCGAAGAAATTAGAATGAAATCATTGCGTAAATACAATACATAAATAATAAACACATTTGAACTTATTTTTTGACCATTCCAAAATGACTTTGTTATTATAAAGAGATGCCACTCATGGGAAAAAGGAGTTGGTTTAAAATCACAGAACCTTTGCTTGTATTTCAAATATGAACAAATATAACATACTAAACATACAAGAGAAGATAGAAACCTCAGTAGAACACAGATGAGCTCAGGGGCAAAGGAGGTGCCGGGCGATTATTTCTCAGGTGACTGTGAGAAGTAGGTGCATACCGTTCAATTCTTGCCCAATTCCAAGCTTGTCAGATATTTAACTGATGCGGCAGTTCCGTGTTGCTCTCTCTCTCTCTCTCTCTCTCTCTCTCTCTCTCTCTCTCTCTCTCTCTCTCTCTCTCATCAGTGAAAACATATCCTTGGGTGAAGATTAAAAAAGAAATCATGCCCAAGGAAAATTTAATTTAATAATCTCATTCCAAACATAGATCTTGTGACTTAAATAAGCTGCTGCTTTCTTTTGACATTAGCAAAACTGTGATTGGAGCTTCGTATGTAGGGATTGTTCCTGGTTCTGTACAATACAAAAGGAAGATAGAGCTGCATTTAGCTCTACTGAACATTTTTCACTTAAAATAATCCTTATGCTCTTTAATCATAACAAATTTTAATATTCTAACTATAAACTAAAAGTCTGACATGATAATTATATCCAGAAAAGAGAAAGCCAAAAGAAAAAAAAAAAAAACCTGGGAGTATTCCATCCTCGTATTCTCATCACCACCATTCTTTGATGGTACCTTTAAAGTTAAGAAGCAAATTCAAACCCATAGTCAAATTGGTCCTCACAAAACTCTATAGGTTGGGAAGTTCAGGGGACATTATTCCTAATTTTCAGTTGAGAATAGTGAAATTCTGAGAACTAAAGGAACTTACTCCCAAGCATATGGCTATAACTGAAATTGTCTGCAAAGGGCTTATGCAGCTTTGTGAATTAATGAGTGAATCAATCAATGTATACATGTGTCAATTAAAAATATGTTTAAATGTCCACTCGAATCTTTAAGACACACCTTAAGCTACCATATCTTTTGACTAGCTTAAAAAGACATCCAGTGAGATTCAGGTCTTTGTATATTTGAAAGTAATACTTGCTATTTCTATAATAGGTTGTTTCCCTTAAACTATCATCACAATTTCTGATAAGTGAGGAAAGAATAAGTCCTTTGAAAGTCAAACAAGTTATAAGCTAAAAATACAAATACAAAACATGTTTTTTGGCTATAACCATCTAAAAGTTACTGTGCAAGAAGTGTATTTTCCATTGAGGCAATCTCCTTAGGAAATGCTACCATAAACCCAATTTTCTTGTAGACAAATTTTCACTGTTTTAAATCTCATTTTCTTTTATTTTTCTAGAATTTTTTTTTTTTTTGTAATACAGCTCAGGAGATTGGTGACAAAAACAACATAATGAATTTTCAGGCTGCATAATTTATGACTTCATACTCATAGCAACAGTTTTAACTTCCACTCGTATTTACACTTGCCCTCTATTTCCCAGATTCAAATAATCTTTCTAAGGAAATTGATTTCATGCAGAGACAGGATAGTAATCAGAAATTTCTATCATGCAATAAATAAGAATGATTTCTGTCCACATTTGTGGCCACTATTGAAACTAACTACACCTCTGACTGGGGGACGCACTTGAGCTAAAACCTGCTTGAGCCTTGATTTCCAATAAAGATGCCTTTTCAATGTGTTTAATGCTTTCAAAATAGGGGCGTTGTTTTCTTGGCATATTAGAACAATTTAGCTAAGAGCGGAAGTCCTTTCTAGCTCATAAAAACATACTTAAGCACCGTCATTGTAACACATTTGAAATGCAGAAAAGGAAAATGAGAAAAATCCAAACAGAGAGGCATCTATTTTATTGCTCCTTTACCAAGTAAATTACAAGCACAGACACCTTTTAAATTCAGACCCTTCTCCAGAAATAAATCAGAATATGAAGCCCTCACTCCCTCACCTTAAATAGATTGGAGTCATGTGAGGGGACTGCAGCTGAAACGCTGTCAACAATGGCAAGAGATGAATAAATTACTCGAAAATTTGAGGAGAAATTGACATTCAGAAGACTCAGGCAGCCCGGACAGTCATTAGCCATTTAAGCACCTAACAGACTCAGACACAAGCGCCTGGTCACTGGCAGCCCAGGTGCTGAGGCTGTAGGAATTGCTAGGTGAGGATGAGGTCATTTGTAAGGACCCTAGAGAAGACAGGAACTTTTGCTTTTCCAAGACAACACTTGGGCAAGTTACCTAAGCACCACACCACACTATATATCCTAGGTGCAGTGAGGAGCAAGCATGCAGTGTTATGCCTTAACTAAAAAGTCAGACTTGCTCACAGAATTGCACACTCTTGAGGTTTCTTAATATCATTTAGGAAAGTGCTGAATACAGTCATGAGCATGACCCTATACTGTTATTAGAAATTGTTCCTGTTCTTTGAAATTTTCATCTAAGACTTTGGAGAATATATATATATGTGTGTGTGTGTGTGTGTGTGTGTGTGTGTGTGTGTGTGTGTATTTGATTTCTGAGAGGAAGGGAGAGAGAGAGAGAGAGAGAGAGAGAGAGAGAAACATCAGTGATGAAAGAAGTCATTGATTGGCTGCCTCTTGCTTGCCTCCTACTGGGGATTGAGCCCATAACCTGGGCATGTGCCCTGACAAGGAATCGAACTATGACGTCCTAGTTCATAGGTCTATGCTCAACTATGGATCCACACTAGCTGAGCTGGTTCTTACTTTGATTCCTAATAGTCGTAGACAAATATGTAAAGGGAAAAATCAAGTCCTGTGATGAAGAGCAAGAAGAAAAATCTGAGGAAGGGAACATTCCTCAAGTCATTTTATGAGATCAGTATTACCTTGATACTAAAGCCTACAATAGTATTAAAAGGGAAAAAAAGAACAAAAGAAAGAAAACTATAAATAAGGCCAATATTTCCCATAAACATAGATACAGAAATTGTCAGCAAATTAGTAGCAAATTGTGTATAAAACTGTACAAAAACAATTATACACCATGACCAAGTGGGATTTATTTCAGATATGCACAGCTGGTTCAACATTCCAAAATCAGTCAATGTAATCCACCATATCAACAGCCTAAAGATAAAAATAATACATCAATTAACCCAATCTTATGCACCCTTATGATAACCACTTTCTGTAGTTAGGAGTTAGGGATAGAACTACCTCAAGTTGATAAAGAGAACCTATGGAAAAAAAACCTTACAGTTAAAACGTACAACTAACATTATTCTTAACAGTGAAAAACTGGAGACCTTTCCTTGAAAATGAGAAACAACACATTTGTCCACCCTCATCTGTTTTCAACACAGTACTTGACTCTAGCCACTGCAATAAGGTGAAAACAATATAAGCCTACAGAGAGAGAAGAAAGAAATAAACATGTCCTTTTTGGAAGATGATCTAATTGTCTATATAGAAAATCCCAAGGAATCTAAAATAAAAAATGATGTCCTAGAACTAATGAGTGGGTTTAGCAAGGTCACAGGATAAAAGGTAAACACATAAAATCTATTGCCTTGCTGTGTTTCTAGCAATGCGTATTCATAGACTCGGTACCATTGACAATCTTGTACATGTTGTTGGATTATAGCTGCCCCACACAGCGTCAACGCGGAAGACATAGATTTTGTTCTGTGATTCTTTTGTTCCTTCTCTCAATAATCACATTTCATCCAGTTTTCTCTGTTCTTGTCAGGTTTATCACTGTAATCTGGACAAAGACGATTCCCATATAACCACTTCACCAACCTTTACTAGAACTGGAACTCTGCCTGCGTGCTCAATTATTTTCTCTAAAGAAGCTGATGGTACTAATCATGCTTCTTGACCTTAGTTCCTGAAGCTTTGACATCTTGGAGGCTTGCTGGTACTAGAGGGACTGCCCCTCCCAAGGTTAGCTAATTCCCAGAGATAACCATTGGCTTGCCTAGAGCATACCTTTCAAATGCAAAATAACCAACACAAAACATGCACTCCTAGCCAGCTCCTCTATGAAGCTCTCACTCCTGATCACTCTCCCCCCTGCTAATCACAGGAGGCCAGATGCCAGACAACTAGAGACAGGCCCTATACCTTCAGCACTCACTACAACTGTTCAAACCAGCCAGTCCTCAAACTGATGAACCTGCTTGTCCCATTCCTTCCCATGGCAGTCACAACAAAGACTCTTGCTCCCATATTCCCTTAATTCCATCTACCTCCTGCATGACTCTGGTGCCTCCCTATCTGACACTGGGTGATGTGGCCCTGCCTTCTCTTTCTGGGCAATCTGTGAGTATAAAGACTCTTCCTTAATGCCAGTCATTTCCATACCAGCATGTCTTACCATAGCTGAATCAAACAAATCTTGGGCATGCTTTAAATACTCATTTAGTAGACCTGAAAATCTGTAGGTTTACAATTTTCTTTTTTCTTTTCTCTCCTTTATTTTTTTAAATTTTTTTTTATTGATTTCAGAGAGAAAGGGAGAGGGAGAGAAAGAGAGAAACATCATTGATGAGAGAGTATCATTGATCGGCTGCCTCCTGCATGCCCCCCACTGGGGATCAAGCCTGCAACATGCCCTGACCGGGAATTAAACTGTGACCTCCTGGTTCATAGGTGGACACTCAACCACTGAGTCACACCGGTCAGGTGGTTTACAGTTTTCTCAAGGTATTTTTTTCACACGAGTTTGGGAAATCCTGTGGTGGACATAGTCACTAAGAGGAAAGTAACTGCTAAAGGAAAGCGTAAAGACTGAGTATGAGTTATCCTGGCAGGAGATTTCCAGAGAGGTAGGAGCAAGTATAAAAGGGACAGGATGAGTGAACATGAAGACCTGCAGTGTGGCTGGAGGAGGTTTGCCAAGATTGAGAGCCAGGGAAGATGTTCCTGAAATAGAGCTCCTGATGGTCTTATCTGCTTTACTAAGGAGGTAGGGCTTTACTTGGTGGTCCATAGTGAAGTCCTAGAAGGGCATTGGCTGAGAAGTGGCATGATTAGGGTGCACCTGGATCATTTGAGTTCCTTGTTTTTTTTCTCCTTTTAATATATCATACTAGAGGTAGGGTGCACGAATTCGTGCACAGGTGGGGTCCAGCCAGCCCTCCCTGATGGGGGCCCATCGGGCTGGGCTGGCAGGGGGGAGGGCGTGGGTGGTTGGCCAGCCAGTCCCGCCCCCGATTGGGGTGTTGGGGGCCAGTCGGGGGCTGGTTTGGCCAGGGGCGGGGGCTGATCAGGGCCCCAGATCAGGCCAGTTGGCTGCCGCAGTGCACATCATAGCCACTGGTCATTCCAGTTGCTCTGGTCATTTTGCCGTTCTGGTCTCTGGGATTTTATATAGAGAGAGTGTCTCCACTTTAGAACTAGCAACGAATACTGTCCCCTTACTACCCTATGCCTGAAGGAAAGTGGAAATTGTGCAGGTTAAGCTGTCGTCACAGCTTAATCAGTGTGCAAGTTTTCAAGCGACACAGCACAAAATATTGTATTGGATTTTTTTTTAAATGCTAAGCATGAAGGAAATTAAAAAGTGAGCTAAATAAAATTGATTGAAATCAACTGTCACTTAGGAAATCTACTATGTAGAAATATGTGCTTTTAAATAACAGGTAGGGGACAAACAATCTATAATCAGTCAAGTGGAATCTGGAAGCCAATAAATAAAAGCAAAGCCAGGGCCATCGTGGTGAGAACATATATCTGATGGTTAGTTTGAAAGGACAAATGTCAATATCTATGGCATTGACTTTAAAGCAGAGAAAGTGGAACAATATTTGGAAGAAGAAAAGTTAAAATGGACTTTTTTTCTTTTTTTTTTTTTTTTTTAGTGCAAAATACATTGGCCAGGTCTGAGACTGTTTTATTTTTTCTGGGGAGATTTATGCAAATATTATGCAAGGCAACATAAACAATATGAAAGATTTTTGAATTAAATTGGCTCATGCAACAGAATTATTTGATGTTATGGAAATAAAATCTGGGTGGATAGACTCAGAGAAGAGCAGGAAATCCTAAAGCTCATCAACCAAAAATTCTGTTTTATTCTTCTTCCTCAATGACCCTGGTTCTGTTTATAACATAGGAGCCAGTTTCTTTAACTCTTGCCATTGAGTCTGGTTAGTTTCCTCTTTGAATTTTCTATATGTAACATTAATCTATCAATGAGATTCAAGTTCTACCAGGCAGCACCATTTTCTGTTTTATGTATCAGTATATGCCAGGGTTGGGCAAACTTTTTGACTCGAGGGCCATAATGGGTTCTTAAACTGGACCGGAGGGCCGGAACAAAAGCATGGATGGAGTGTTTGTTTGAACTAATATAAATTCAAAGTAAACATCATTACATAAAAGGGTACGGTCTTTTTTTTTTTTTTTAGTTTTATTCATTTCAAACGGCTGCATCCGGCCTGTGGGCTGTAGTTTGCCCACGGCTGGTATATGCTCTGTGCTTAGCATAGATTAGTTTGCAATACATGTACACCTGATATTAATTAGTACAGGTGAATGGATGACCAATTAAATAAATTTTTGCTGAACATGTACATGGAGAAATAATGAACTATTGCTTCTGTTCATTTACTGTGTTTGGGACTTTTATTTTTATATGATTTCAGAAAGGAATGGAAAGGGAGAGACAGATAGAAACATCAATGATGAGAGAGAATCATTGACCCGCTGCCTCCTGCATGCCTCACACTGGGGATCGAGCCCCCAACCCAGGCATGTGCCCTGGTTGGGAATCAAATCCTGATCTCCTGGTTCATAGGTTGATGCTCAACCACTGAGCCATGTCAGCCGGGTTGGGACTTCTTGATTAGAGATTATTGTTACAAGCCTTAAAAAATTAACTTCACAGACATCTTAAATCCAGTGTTAACATTATTTTTAAGGGAACAAAAATGAGGTTCTGAGAGGCTATGTTATTTTTCCAAACTGATGGGGAGCAACAGATTCAAGATTTGAGCTCATCCACCCATTTTCCCCTAACTCAAAATATCAAAGGGAGATTCAGTGGCAAAAGAGACAATAATCTAGGGTGTAGAAAGAGGTGTAAATGAACTATGTGACCTTAGGTGAATTATTTTACCTCTTTTAAACTCAGTAGCCCCCAAAGTCCAATGGAAATAGTCATGGCAAATCTTTTGTGCGTTCCCAAACTAAATGAATAATGCATGGAAAGTTACTGACGCCATGGGGACTAATAACGACAACACTGATTAAAAGCAATACTCATAATCAAATTAATGTGTGGTGACTTAGAAATTCATAATTTTTCGGTTTGCTACTGATTGCCAATCAGAAAAGGAGGGATTCATATTAGTATTTCCCCACATAACCACAGTCTTCTTTTGTCACCTGAGTAACACAGAGTTAAATTCAAAGCTGTAGCTGATTAGCTTTACTGGCTATTCAGGGAGGAATAGCTAATAGAGAAATATCACACACAAAAACGCCCAACTTCAGTTTTCATTGAAGTCTGAGAAATTTCTTTCTATTCCCATCACTATTAAGAACTTTTATTGACCACCCTCCTGCTGATCTTCCTGTCCTTACGCATTTATATTCATTTCTCCAGGCCTGTCTGAGGAGATTTAGCTGCTGTATTTATCACGAGTTCAGAATACTTTTGATGTCATCTTTATATGAGAGACTCACGTTTAAATCAAAGCATTTTAGAAGTTTATAAAAAGACTTCCTAAATATCTCCTAAAGTGGTAAATGTTACATCTTCGGGTGCCATCTTTTCAGACTTCCAGTAAAACAACAACTCCTCGGAAGGACCAAGCGTATTGGAAACCTGATTAATGGAAAACAGTTGAAGGAAGGGCAGCAGTCCTTCCTGTGACTAAGATACTGCAGACAGGCCAGCCAGTGTTGCTCATGGTTGAGCACTGACCTATGAACCAGGAGGTCACCGGTTCAATTTCGGGTCAGGGCCCATCCCCGGGCTGCAGGCTCGATCCCCAGTGTGGGGACATGCAGGAGGCAGCCGATCAATATTTCTGTCTCATCGATGTTTCTGTCTCTCTCTTCCTCTTCCTTCCCTTCACTCTAAAATCAATAAAAACACATTTCAAAAAATGTAGAACCCTGGCTGTGCCCCATGATCCAGATATTTGGGCTGTGTAGACCTGGGAAAAGTCAAAGGTATGTTCCTTTTAAAACACACTCACACAGGAATTAAATACTTAACCAGTGGATTTTGAAAAATCAATATTTGGCTAAGAAAAACATGGCAAGTCTTCCAAATAGAATTACTCTCTTACCTGTTTCAAATTGTATGTTAATAAGTGTGAGAATATGCTGTGCACTGTCATGATTGTTACTTGCTGGGAGGGGGTGATGGTGATAATCAATGACGATGATGGCAAACATGCTGAGAGAAGTCTCCAGATGGAGTTTCCTTTTCCATCTAGAATGATTTATTAATTTTAAAATGGCTTATTGATCGCCTGCTATAAAAATGTTTCTGCCATGGTCAGTGAAAGATGAAGTGGGGAGAAAGAGATAAAGAAATGGTGTCGTTTTCGCAAAGGACTCACAGTGCTGGAGAAAGAAATAATAAAGAAAACAGGACATTTCCATTCAGTGCCATGACATATTCCTACTAACGTGAAGCTATACACAGCATGAGCTTTCAAATGGCTACCCCACATCTTGGTAGCTGTGCAACGATGGGAAGTGACTTACCTTCTCTCAGCCTCTGTCCCTCCACAGGCAAACTTTGTTTAGTAATAGTACCTACTTTATAAGCTTGTTAAGAAAAATGAGAAAGCCAATATAGACCCACTTAACGTAGTGTCTGGTACCCACAATGCTCTGTAATTATTAGCTCTGATCAGTATTTAAATAACAGACAAATGGGCTCTGACCCAGGTGAAGTGATATGGGCATGGTAGAATGAGATAAGCATGAACAGAAAGCCTGCAAGAGCTAAGAATGCCCAGTTGTGCCTCTAGTAATTTATCTATTTTTTAAATTTATTTTAGAGAGAGAGGAAGGGAGAGGGAGAGAGAAACATAAATGTGAGAGTGAAACATAGATTGGTTGCCTCCTGCACACACCCCATCTGGGATTCGAACACACAACTGGGGTAATGTGCCCTGACTGGGAATGGAACCCATGACCCTTCAATGCAGGGGACCATGCTCCAACCCACTGAGCCACAATGGCCGGGGCTGTGCCTTTAATAATTTAATTGTAACCAGCAACTTGTGATGTAGATCTTCAGATGTGGTTTTCTTCAGATTCCTTTATTCTTGTAGCTACATTTTCTGAACACTTTAGTCTTTACCATGGATGTGTTTGATCCAAGTGCTCCTATTAACTTTCTGCAGAGATGAAAAGAACTCTACTGTATTCCGTGTAAAAAAAAATAAAAGTTACCCAAAGAGCTGAACACTTTAACTGACATTGATTCTCACGTTGCCTCTGCTCCTGCATTTGGGCAGATATTAATTTAACCAGAGCTACAGTCTGCCTGCAGCCAGGGCTCAGCAGCGTGGGAATGGAGCCTTCTGCTACCCTCCCTTGTGAACACAGCATTCGGAATTTATGGCATTAGAATGACTTTATTGCAGGGACATGAATTATGTATTGTGTGTAAGTTTATGTTTATAAATATTCACACCTATTTTCATTTGAATGGCGGGATGACACGATGGTTATTAAATGAAAGAATTTTATGCTTTATGTATTACATGGCAGTATTTTATATAGAAGATAATATATTGGGTTATTTGATTATGTACAAGCTGGCTTATGCTCTCTACCTTTTCTGAGCCTCACATCTTTATCTTTAAAATAGAGATAGCAATTATAGAATTATTGAAGATGAATCTCTATTTTAGACGTGTGTCATGTCCTGCATCTACCACTGTGGTTCTTACTTGATAAGAGGCTGGGCTTGTCTAATTAATCGATTGTAACATAGGAAGAGACTGAGTCTCAGAGAGAGAGGAAACTGCACCGGAGATTGCAATGGACCGGCGGTAGAATTGGGACTGAATCTCTCATCTCCCAGGGCCCTCATCAATATTCCTCTTTAGTGTGAGCATAATGACAGCTGAACTTGGGGGTAGTGGGCTAAGCCCCAAGACAGGAACAAACCAAGTACTGGAACAGGGATGCACAAAATCAAAATGCCCTTGTATGTCTGGGTCCCACAGGCAATTACTTGAAGGGGCCCATTGCCTCCGGCTTCCTTTATTTACACCCATTTTATCTTGACATTTGAATAATTGTTATCTCATTCCATAGATAAGTGACAGCATAAGGAGGAACCACTTGCTGTAATTCTCAGTTATAACCCAGCTACTTGAAAATCCAAGAGTTTTCTCATTAAAACAGTGGAAGGACTGTCACTTATTTGTTGCAATTGGGATACATTTTATTGCTTTATTTGTATTGTTTATAACTTATTTATTGTCTATCACTTATAAGTTTATAATTTATGTAAAAATATACTTATTATTTGGGCATAAATGATTATAGTAGGAAGAATGATAGTCCCAAAAGATGGCCACAGTCTGATCTCCAAAACCTATGTATGTGCCAACCAAAGAGCTAATTATTACCGTTCCCCTTTTTTCCATATATTTAATTTTTGGAAGCCAAAATGTCATGATCAAAGATTAATGACGATTAAGGCTTATTGACCACTTGTCTTTCTGAACAGAATTATATGCCTGGAACTTCATGACTGCGAGGATATTTCCATCATCTTCCTGATGCAGTTACAGCACCTGGAACATACAGTGCCTCAGTTTCCCATGCTCTTAGCTGGAAAGGGGAAAACATTGCTGGAAATGGCTTATAGGAAAGATGGCTAATTATCCCCCCAGTAAGAAGTCTGGAGAGAGGCAACTCTAGCATTGGAGCAGTGGCTCCCTAATGCCATCAGGTTTTAAGTGTCTCTGTTTTGGTCTCTATTAAAGCTCCACTGTGGATGGCTCATTCTCAGTCTCCTAAACTCCTGGTGACAAGGTGGCTGCCACACAGCCATACACATCTCCTCCCGGGACAGGAAGGGAGGTGGTGGGATACTTCCTGGAACTACATCTTTATTAAGGGAGGAACTCTTTCACCCAAAGCCTCAGCAGACTTTTGATGCCTGATGGCTCTTAACTGCAGAAACAGCTTCTAAAGAAGGTATTCAACATTTTAGCCTCAAGGGTGGGAGTCAGTTTCTGCCAGAAAGGAAGGAAGAGGAAGGCAAATGACTATGGGTAGGTCAATAATTCCTACTAGAAGAGAATACGTACTTGCTATGGATCGATCACAATTTTATAGTAATTTAGGGGATGATTATTAAGACATTTCCATCTTGGACTTTCTCCCCAATGGCTGTCACCTTGGAAATCCTTTCCTGCCTCCGCGCGGAGGAAATAAAACAGTCATCGGACAAGAGGAATGAGCAGCGAGACAGAGCAGGAGTCCTGAAGTTAAATAAAACAGGCGCTAACGTTTTTACCAGGAAAGATTTGGGGGAGGACGTGTAGAATAAATTCTTTATAGCTCTCCGTCTTATACTGAGCTGCCATTGAGGAAGATAAACAATCTGCTCGGGTGATGCAGAGAAACACAGCCGGAGTCCAAGAGGGCCATGTTACTGCTTTCCCAGGCGCTGGGGTGACGAGGCGGAGAGCACTATATCTGGTGTTTGTCACTATTTCGGAGATAGCGTATCATTTCTCTTGAAGGACTATTGCACGGGGTCCCTTAATGATACCAAGCTCCTAAGATTTAAGATGTTAAGGAAGAGTGTTAAAAGTGGTGCATTTGTTCACTGGGAGGGAAGAGGGAGTTTAAATTCCGATTTAGCCTTTGCAATTGCCATCACTCGCAAAGACTATTCCTCACTCTCATTTTCCTCTCTCTTTATTCAGCGCCGGCCTGTAGTCTGTTGCTACTTCCCTCGTTCACTGCAGCCGTTTATGTGAGGGGCGCAGGGAAAGCAGGACTCGGTGCTGCTTTATGACTCATCTGTCAGAAGGAGAGTTAAATGCATGGCTCTTACCTGCCTAGAGGAAAATGCAGTGAGCACACTTGGAGACAGGGAGCGAACGCCATGTGTTCTGCATAACGGGCATACTTATTATGACAAACAGGAAATTGCATGTTTGCAGGTTGAGAACCGGAGTTGGACAGAGTGATCAGCTTTTTCTGCAGACAAAATTGCATCCCGGGCTCTAAGTGTATGGTTCCTCACTAGAATTAGGGGACTAAGGCAGACCCGGGCTAATTCACTGGTTGTTCCTTGGAAACTGTAAAATTTAAGAAAGGGTATATATATATATATATACTATCTCTCTGAGCTATCAATTCCCTCATTTGTAAAATAAGTATGAATAATTGTACCTATCAATTCAGGTTATAATATTAAATATGGTAATTACTATAAAATTTTAAATTAGGATCTGATACATGGGAAGTGCTTAATACATACCATGATGTTGACAATGATAGTTCTAACAAAGTCCAAACAAGTAGTCAGTAGATATGCAAACAGCAGATTCAGATAGGACACAAGGAAAGTCCATGAATGTATAAATGCAATAAATTAAAAGACTGAACTATATTAAAAATAAATTTTGAGATGCACGGGTATTGAAAACTTGGCTTCGAAGGGCAGAAATCCAGCAGAATCAGTCTTTATTGAGCAGAGCTCACTGCCTCTCTGAACCCACTGTCCCGCATAAGTAGTGTCATACTTGTCATGTTTTAACCATTAGGCATTACTGGTGAAGAGGATGGGCGGTCGCCTCATGGATCCACATGGTCCACACCAGTCTCAATGTTTAATAGCCCTTGACCTTTGGAAAGCCAGTTAAATTCTCTGTGATTAAGACTTTCCAATGTACATTGGGAGCAGACTATCGCTAACCCATAGTGTTGTTCTTGTGACGGTTTCATGAATTTATTGTGGAAGCACTTAGAACAGTGCGTGACATATAGTAAGGATTTAGTGGAAGTTAGCTGTTATTGGTGGTGGAAAAAAAGCAAATTCCATCAGTTATAGGAGGAGATATGGCCTGGATAATTGTTTGGAAAACAATGATTTTAAAACATTGAATACTAAAGTGTTGGATGCATGTTTACTGCTCTTTTTGCAGAAATCCAAATTGTGCATTCACTTCTAAACACAACTGGCTCATTTTCTTTGCTTTTTTTTATTGAATTTATTGGGGTGACATTGGTTTTGTTTTATCTTCTGGCTGAGATTCTTTAAGAGCAGGAATAAGGGCACTATAATAGCTGAAGTATGTTGCATCTGAAAAATAAGTAGCAACTGTCATTATTTTACCATATTGCCATGTTCTTTCTCAACTGTGGCTTCCAATGAAAGGCAGTATTTTTATGAGTTTAATGGGTGCACTGGTTCTGGATGATTTCAGATAAGAACTCAGACATTTTTTATAACAGATTTGCAACTCTTGCAATCTATTGGGCCCGCTGTACAAGTAATGGAGACCCCAGGAGGAAAGAGCAACAGTCACTGCTTATAACTTCAGGAAGGGAGTTTTAGCAACACTTTATCCTTTGTTCTATCCTGATGCTGGCAAAGAAGGTGCCTGATAGAGTTCGGAGCACGAACATGCTTCTATACTTACAGCAGGTATGAATTTTAAGTCTTTTAACATCATTTGCAGAAATGCTGATGACTAGTTAAGTCTTAAAACTAGAAAACATTGATACATCCTACTTTGCTTAGATGTGGAGGTATCATAGCCCTTTATCCACATTCTATAAACTTGCACTACCCAATATAATAGCCCTTCACTACGTAGACAATTACATTTTTAATTAAATTATGTTACATTTAAAATTTAGTTCTTCACATACTCAAGTTGCATTTCAAGTGCTGACTAGTCCCATGTGCAGATCTAGAACATTTATATAATCACAGACAGTTGCATCAGTCAGTGCTGCTGTAGACTTTTCGTAGTACCCGCCCTCCCTCTACACACACTGTTCTTCCTGCATGCCTGCTGTATGCTTGTACTGTCTTCTTTCGTGTATTCAGGAGGCTTCTGCTCCTATTTAATGCAAAACGACTTCACACAGAGGAGTCAACTTAATGAGAGCTTACCTTCCTATTTTGGATTTGGATCTCTGTGGGAGAGAGTATTCTTATGGGATTGATTGGTCTCCGTGCACATAAACTCTGTAGGGTCTCCATTGGGGGTCTCCACTTCATGAAATGATATGAGCCATCTCCCTAGTGGAAGTCAGTTTCCTGCCATTACTTGCCCCCTACGGTAACCATGCTCTTGGGCTGTCCACACACTGCATGATTAACAAGCTTCTCTCCAGACACCCATGTTGTTTTACTTACAAATCATGTCACACCTCTTTCGCCCCCACTCTATCTAAAACTCTCCGATGGCTTCCCATTTTTCTTAGAATAAGACCAAGAACACCTAACATATATCGAGTGCTTTACTTTGTGCCAGACGCGGTTCCATTTGGTGGTGTAGATGACCTCTTTTAATTCTCTAAGCAATCTCATGAGGCAGCCGTTATTCTCACCTCCTCTGACCATGACACGTGATTTAGATGAGGGGCAGGACAACTTTCTCAAGACCATGCAGTCAATACAGTGGCGGAGTTGGTATCAGAAACTAAGTAGACCAGTTCCAAAGGCAAGCAATCAGATGATGATACTCGCGTTGCCTCACGTAGGGACTGGAGTATGTAAGTCCCTGGACCCCAGCCCATGAAGTAGCAGCTTCAGAAGAGTCAGGAATTCAGGAGTCTGTAGCTAACTCATTAGGAGGAGAGACACGCTAGAATACAAACGTCAAATCTTATTGTTCTCCTCCCCACACTTCCTTCGCTATGAGCCTGTTCAGTGGTGAAGTTAGTAAAGGAATACGACAAGCAGTAGAACCTTTCAAAAAAGGATGCATCTATACCCCGTTGTGTGTCATGTCCTCTTCTAGACAATAAGAAGTGTCGAAACTTACAAATTGCAGATGCCAATATTCTCATGAATGCCAAGTAGTGAAATCCCAGTTGACCATACCCACAAATGACTGAGATTTTCTTAAACACTCTTGCATTTTGCATACATAGAGTTCCATTGTATGAGAAACTCTATTGCATAAAGCCCGTTTTGTTTTAAGTGTTATTCTCTGGGACTGCAGCAGCCTGGCATCATGCAGGCAAGAATAAAGCCTCTATTAACTACTGGGCCCAAAGTTCCCTAGCTGTGGCATAACAAGCTTTGGGATTTATAGAACAATTACAGAATTATAGAAGAATCAAAGCTTTCTATAACTGCCACAGATGCTAGCGTCAGCACCACGGGTGGGTTTTTTAGGAATTGCTAGTGGTACTAGGGCAAAGGGTGCTTTAAAAAATATTCTTTTTGTTTGGTGAGTTGGTTGACTTTTTCTGCTTTTGAGCAAAGCTTTCTCTGTTTACATTCTACTCTTGTTTAACATTTAAAATTATCCAAGCATATATACATCTAAAGAGTATTTAAGACATGCCAGTTGCTTTAACAAAATTACACCTTTCAGTCCTTACAGTGATGCTCCTGAGGCACAGAGTAGTGAAATAAGTTGCTCAAGGAAAAACAGCGGGTACATGGTAAAGCAAAACATTGGATTCTGTTTTGTTGACCTGCATATGTACTAGTATGCTTTTAACACAATTCCACCAGGCCCTCCCTTGCCCTTTTTCTGTTCTCTAGTGCTGGTATGGCACAGAAAAGAGAAAACCATGAATTTTAGAATCTGAGTGGTCTAGTTTAGAATTAAGATTCTGGAAAAGTAATTTATGTCTTACAGGATTCCATACCCATGGTAGCTTAAGTTAATCATCTTCATTTGTAGGAAATTCTTGGAAATAAAATGAGACACCCAAGCGTCAGGCAAAATATATATATACACACATATATATATAAATTGATGTGGAAACTCTTTAGAGGAGAAAAAAGTTCAGCCCACCCGGCATGGCTCAGTTGTTGAGTGTCGACCTATGAACCAGGCCGTCATGGTTCTATTCCCTGTCAATCAGGGCACATGCCTGGTTTGCGAGCTCAATCCCCTGGGTGGGGTGTGCAGAAGAGAGCTGATCAATGGCTCTCTCTCATCATTGATGTTTCTCTCTTCCTCGCCCTCTCCCTTTCTCTCTGAAATCAATAAAAATATATATGCATAAAGTTCAGGTTTTTTGGCTGCTGCACTCCTTCTCTTAAGGGAAAGGGCCCCTCACCCATTTTCTTTTCTCCTTTGATTGACAGTATTCTTTTTCCACTTTATTCAACATTGTCCTCTTTTCTCCTGTCCATACCACTCCTTCTTCTTTTTCTCTTTATTTTCACCACTTACTAGAGGAATTTAGAAACAAAAGTCAGACGATGTCGACTTCAGATCAAGCCCTACCTTTGCCACACACGGTGGAACTGAATAGAGCTATGCAGCATTTAAACGTTGAGTCTGTTTCCTCACTATAAAACTCAATAGGTATTCCTAAAGATCTTCTCCAGGATTTCCATTTTATCATGTTGGTGATATTTCTTTCAGATGCTCTAGGCATTTATAAAATTTTATTCTACTGATTCTAGCCTAATGTTCCCATATATTCTGACTTCTGTACCTTACGTTAATTTTCTAATCTTTTATATACAAATGGCAAGTCATTAAACATTTGAAATGGAATTAACCATCTTGCTCCATCACATTTCAGTTCTCCATCTGGCATGTGCAGTTGGAATTTAGTGGCAAATGTGATTTTGAGCTTTGGGGGGCTGTATGTGAGCAAGAAATAGTGATGCTATCAGCCCACATGTGTGTAGAGCCTGAACTCTGTAGTTTCCATCATTTTCTGAGGAACAGATGGCAGGGAAAATAAGCCTGAAATGCGCCCATCGTGGGGGGTATGGGTGCATTTAGAACCATGCAGTGCATCTGTACATATTTTGGCTTAAGAGAACAGGATGTCATTGGGAGAAAGATAGCCTTTGCCTTTATTTTTAAAAATATATGTTTTTCACTGATTTCAGAGAGAGGAAGAAAGAGGGAGAGAAACATCAATGATGAGAGAGAATCATCCATCAGCTGTCTCCTGCACACCCCCTCCTGGGGATGGAGCCTGCAACCCTGGCATGTGACCTGACTGGGAATTGAACCATGACCTCCTGGTTCATAGGTTGACACTCAACCACTGGGCCACACTGGCTGGGCAGCCTTTTCCTTTAAAGGGAAGCACAGTGAAGGCTTATAAAAGAGTACTTAAAGAATTTGAGATATTATTGAGAGATAACTTATTTAACATTAAGTGTA
>NW_006282381.1:2267916-2273024 GCF_000327345.1 Myotis davidii
ATCTCCCAGGGATATATTTTTTACAATCAAATCTTTTCCTTTGCAGCTTTCTGTGCATGTAATTCGGAAGCATTGGGAATCTGTATCCTATGAAAAAAGGCCATTTGTTGGATAGTCATCTACATTGGCAGTATTTCTGTTCCCTTGAGACCACATCATGTGTTTTTTAAAATATATGTTTATTGATTTCAGAGAGGAAGGGAGAGGGAGAGAGAGATAGAAGCATCAATGATGAGAGAGAATCATTGTTTAGCTGCCTCCTGAACACCCCCTACAGGGGTTCAAGCCAATAGCTGGGTCATGTGCCCTGATGGGGATAGAACTATGACCTCTTGGTTCATAGCTTGATGCTCAACCACTGAGCCACTCCAGCTGGGCTACTTCAGTTGCCTTTAGTTCTACATTAGGTCTCCTGTATGTTGTCACATGGGAACTATACAGTAAGTTTCTCTTCAATAGGTTAAAAGGACAGGATTGATTTTCTGATTTCCAAACCTAGAGCTAATCCAAGAGAACATTGATAGACTCTCTCATATTTTTTAATGATGAGGAAGATGGCTGATGGGAAGGAAACAGCTAGGCAAACCAGAAAAGAGCTAACATGAGATCCAAAATAACAAAAGTAGAAATCAAACAGGAATGTGTAACTGAAGCCTTTAGCCTTACAGTCATAGGAATAAATAGCTGTGCGTGATCCAGTCTTCTCTTAATTCATTTTGTGTATCACTCTTCATGGTAGACAAGCAGAATATGCGACAAACAGTTAAGGTCTTTGTAAAAGTTGTGTGTGTGCGTGTGTGTGTGTGTGTGTGTGCGCGCGCACCGACACAGAGAGAAAGAGATATCTATTTTTTAAACTACTTTTGGGCAGGGAAAATTAAGCAAATGATGATGCAAGAACTATGCTTAGTGTCTCTTTCAAACATTGGAAAAAGTATTTGATGCAAACCCCAAATCCTTCCTCAGTAATAGCTTTTGTTCCATACCAAAGTGCTTGAACTAATTCAATAACTTATTCTCTCAATTTTATCCCTCAGCTATTCGTTGACATTATCATTTTCCCCCACAAAAAAAACCTACCATCAGGTATGAATGATAATTAGCAAGAGGACAGTAAAGCTTCAAAGAGATGATTATGTCCAACTTAGTATATCCAGTGTCGGGTTGGATATGTTTTCTTTTTTAAGAGAGATATCATTTATTTCAGCATCAGAATTGCAGTCACATCTTAATAAACACAAGTATAGAAATAAAAATTGAATGTCGTTAATAATCCCAAAATGAATTGCTCAGATTCTAATGGCACCATCAACACCAGGAAATTCTCCTTGTGGCTTTCTCTTATCTAAGATACAAATAACATTCATTTTGGGAAAAGAGTTACAGATATAATACATTATCTCCTACACTTGCCTGACATTATTTGTATTTTGGCCC
Organism: Myotis davidii; assembly: GCF_000327345.1. Taxonomy (NCBI): domain Eukaryota; kingdom Metazoa; phylum Chordata; class Mammalia; order Chiroptera; family Vespertilionidae; genus Myotis; species Myotis davidii. The sequence continues at coordinate 2,269,354 of NW_006282381.1, forward strand.
AGTACTGTTCTGGGTGCATTCATATGAACAAATGACCCTCGTATGTCAGATACACAGGAAGGAAGATGGATAATATAGCCTGCTAGTTATGAGCAGAGATATGAGAGTTATATATTTCTATTCTTTTTAATCTGTAGAGCTCAATAGCTGACTGATCTTGGAAGTTAATTAACCTTACCAAGAATTGAGCTCTTTATCTTTAAAATGGGAATACTCATTTCTAACTCATTGACACAGTCTTCAAGAAATAAAGCCATAATGCATATAATGTGCCTAGTATAGTAAATCAAGTTCAAACCCAGCTATAACATCCCTACTGCTACTCCCTACATACATCCACTCAACCACATCCATATATGTACTGACATCATGCCAAGAAAGAAGGTCTTATTTTAAAAGATAAGGAAATCCATGTAACCTCATGTCAAAAAAGTATGTGGAGCTTCTCACTTTCAAAGAGAACATGTCATTAGGGACATGACATTATGGAGTAAAGGCATTGTAGGTTGTTAGAGGGATCTAGTGAAACTTTGTAGGACTGATGTCCTGTCCTGCTTTTTTGTCATAGTAATAACTTAAATTTAAGTGTTAATTGATATTTACCTGGGTATATGTAAGCTTATATATGTTACATGTGTGCTATCACACAGAACAAATTACACTGAAACACAGATATTCAGCGCTAGAGTTCTTGCAACCCCAGTTCCATGATGTAAAGGAAGTTGGGTACTGTCCATGTGTTCTCTGGGCCTCTATCCAATGGGAATACAAGTTTATAGGATAGAGGTGAGGATTTAATTATATTGCATATCCATGGCCCTAAGAATTGAGCGTATAGTGGGAGGCCAATGGGTAGAAGCTTTTGAAGTTACAGTAATGATTGCTGTTGTGCTTCATATTTGTTTTTGATATTACCATTGTGTTTATTAGTATTTAGTAGACCAATAACATGGGCTTTGGAATCAAGAAAATCAACATTTAAATCTTTTTTGTCTCTCTCTGAGTTTGAATTTTTACAACTGTAAAATAATAATGTCAACCATACAGGAGTGTTGCAAGAAATAACTGAGCTTTTCTATTCGCACTAATTAATCTCATGCCTGTCACATGGAAACGCGTGCGTGTGTGTATGTATATAAATATATTCATATTTATAAAATATATTAATAATAGTACTAGTATATATTATTTAAGTAACATAGCTTTGCTAGATTCTTGGACTTGGTCTTGTCCTTTTCTCTGCAATGTTTTGGTTGTCTATCCTGTTTGTTTCCACAGTTGCCTAAGAGGCATCACTATTCAGGAAAACAAACCGACTTCAAAAACTACCCTTGATGTATATTTCATATTCAAAACTAGACAGAAGAAACAGCTTTCATTCTGCTGTCTTCTGTCTGTCTTCTTCTATCTCTTCAGAGTCAAATGTTATTATTTTACAAAACAAACCATATCATTGACATGATTGTCCAAAACAAATGGCTTTTCTTGAACATTAATTGGGAACATTGCTGGCAAGAGAATTCCAACATCAAAAAGGCCTATAGTCAGAGACATTTACTTGTTTCCCTGCTCAATTGTTTAAAAATATGGCCTGTCTGATGCATTTGTATAAAGTTTGTTATGAAAAACTTTTTACAATGAGCTATCTGGTCCTTCAGGCACAGGGAGATGGCTGCTAAAAATATCCTATTAGCAGAGTATAAGTCAGATAGCATTAAATGAGCACTGACTGTGGATGAAGTTCAATGTTAACACTATGAACACAGAATGTATATGGTTGATGCCCCTAAAAAAATTTTAATATAGGGGAAAGCTGGTATGGAAAAATAGAGGCAATATGACAATGAGTTCAAAAAATCGATTGGTATTATAGGAAAAGAATATAATATTTTTGGTGGGTATACAGTCTATTTACAGAACATTTGAATGCTAAGCTAGACTTTCAATGTATCTTCATTTTTTTTTAGGTATACCAAGTGGGAGAAAGACATCAAATGGGGAAGGAGCACCATGAAAAAAGATCTGATACCTATGTGAAATGACCTGGTAAGTTTAAGCAACTATAAACCTTATTAATTGCCCAGTCTTAGAATGTTAGCATCAGAAGGAAAATAGAAGGAATTAAGTTTAAAACAAGGATAAATGATGATGGGAGAAAAAAACAGAATAAAAAGGAAGAAAAAAAAGAAAAGAACCATTTGCTAAAAAGAAAAAGAATCAGAAACTTAAATAAAAAACAGTTTGTTTAAACTATGGTGACTGGAAGTCACAGGCAAGGTCTAAGCCCAAAAAGCGACATATTCATATGGGTGTGTTGTTTATTACAAAAAGTTTCATTTCTCTTTTTAAAAAAAGCTTCAGTTATTTTTTTTTACATAAATTAAAAAAGAAAAACTTTAAAATTTATATGAACCTAAATAGCCAAAAGCAACCTTAATCAAGAAGATCAGAGCTGGAGGAACCACTTTAAATCATATAAAAAAACTACAGTAATCAAAAAAGTATGGTACTGGCATAAAAATAGATAAATAGGCCAATGAAACAATTAAAAACCCAGAAATAAATCTATGCATTTAAAGTCAGCTGATTCTCAACAAGGGTGCTAAAACACGCAATGTGGAAAAGATAGTTTTAACAAATGGCGTTAACACAACTAGATGCATATGCAAAAAATGATAAGTCTCATATCTTATACAAAAATCCCCTCAAAAACAGTTTCCTAGTATTTTCCACTGTCTTCTCTAGAAACAATAATTACCACCACGTTTTAAATCGATAAAACATTATGGCTATTAAGTTTATGAGTATAAATGTTTGAAAAATCAGTGAAGACTTGAGCTTGTGTGTCGGTCATTGAGAGGGGTGAAAAGATAGAAAAAGGAGTTTTGAATTTGTGAAGTCAATCAAAATGAACCAAATTCCTGATGGGAGAAGTTGTTTTTGACTTTGACATGTTGTTCCCATAGGTCGTGATTATAGAGCCCAGGTGAGCCACTACGTCACTCCTCCGGTATTTTTTACCTCTTGCAGAGAGAATCTGCCTGGAGGACAGAAATAAAATTTTAAAGTGCAGGCAGTAAAAGAAATAAAACACAGTTGTTTATGCATTAATGTAGTTGCGTTTCAGACATCCTAGCTAGATGGTCCCTTTCTGTTTTATAATGAGGGTGACAGTTTCTTTGGTGGTGCTTTAAAAATGTAGATTGTAAACACTGAGGAAGGAAAAAGAGGCAATTCTTACAGAGTGCCTTTAGTGCACTCCATGGAGCAATTTACATGTCTTTACTGGACCTCCTTTGATCTATTCGCATGTCTTCTCTGGACCTCCATTCACTATGAAGGCAATGTCTCTCCCTCCACTTGGATCAAGTCCAAATGAAACCCTGAAAAAAGGCAGATATTAAAAAAAAAAAAAGATGGATGTGGTATAGTGTATGGAGATAGGAAGCGAAAGGACCTCTGATATTTCCAACTGAGGACATGACATTTTCAGAAGAGTCCAGAAATATTTCAGAGCCACCTTTTCCACCCATTTCATGTTGGTTGCAGGAAGAATAAACAGGGAAAAGTCACAGTAGGGAACAGTGATTTACTTTGGATGATTATCAGAAAGGAGTAATGTGGAATTTTCCCGAACACCAGTGGGCACAAGATAATGCAGTGTCGTGTAG
>NW_006282381.1:2273106-2292089 GCF_000327345.1 Myotis davidii
TTAATGAGCCGGGATGAGGCACTCTTCAAGTAGGAAGGGTTGACCATGTGCTCTGCCATTTTACCACGTGGGCACAGTCTCCTCCACTCCTTCTGTGCAGTATTCAACTGTCCAATCAGAAAGGCAAATGGGCCTGGCCGCCGTGGCTCAGTGGTTGAGTGTCCAACTAGGAACTAGGAGGTCACACTTCGATTCCCAGTCAGGGCACATGCCCAGGTTGCAGGCTCAATCCCCAGTGTGGGGTGTGCAGGAGGCAGTTGATTAATGATTCTCTCTCATCATTGATGTTTCTATCTCTCTCTCTCCCTCTCTAAAATCAATAAAAGTATATTTTAAAAGAAAAAGAAAGGCAAATGGGGAAGAGAACAGAAGTGCATTCTTCTGACAAATTCATCTTTCCTAGTCTAGCTTGTGGAATTCAGGTTGCCGTTGCCAAAAATGCTTGGCCTTCTTATTGCTAATGCATCAAGCTCCTCAGTAAAGCAGATTTCAAAACAGTGAAGGTTCTCTCTGGCTAAGTCCTTTCTCTGGACGAAGATGGCTTCTGGGTTTCTCCCTACTGTCTTCAAGTGTTTAACATGATTGATGATTTCCCCCTAAAGTTTACCTATCTGTTCTTTTGGTCGTTCACACTTGCATCATCTCTTCCTACCCTTCGAGTCTGGTCTTACATCGAAACAGTCCTCAGCTCTCTCTCCCTGTGGCCACCCAGATGGACAAGTAACAAAGATTTCAGAATTATGTGAAGTTATCACAGCTTTTGTCCCCAGACTGTGATTTCTAACTTTGCTCTGAAATAGTAAGTGGACATTGCTTTTGACTCATCTTACATTATCTTCCCTTGCTTTGGTCTGACCACATATTTCTCTCCCCACAATCTAAACACTATGGCATTTTAATAACCCCTAAAATGAGAGCATGTCTCATGCAAGCAGGCAACATAGCACGGAACAAGTAGGTGCTTTCTTATTCAAATAGTCAATTTGCATAACTGTTGAGCACTGCAGCAGGGGCCAGATTCCTTCACTCTTCATTCCGCCCCTTAGATCATGATGAGGCCCAGAAAGCAGGATTTTAAAAAGATTCCCAGGTGATTCTAATGTGCACCCAAAGTTGAGAACCACTGCCTTAGATCCTATTTCTTCAGATCCTGGGTCCAAGTCAGGATCCTCAAGCTGGTGACTTGGTAGGTCAGCCACTGGATTCTCGGAAGAATCTGAGAGCAAGTGTTCTATTCCCCTGTTCTGATGACAGGACCTCTTCGGTGTCTCTCCTTTCCTCTTTCTAACGTGGCCCTCTGATACTAGGACCACCCTTTGCCTGCTGAGGTGTGCACTCCCACAGCATTTCACCCGCAGTAGGGGGGGTCCCCTGTATTCCTGAAGCTCTAAGTGTGTGACATGCCTTTGAGTTGGCTCTGACTCCTGGTGACCCTGTGAATGAGTGATGTCCACAGTGCCCTGTCCTCACAGCCCTGTTCAGCTCCTGCAGACTCATGCCCGTGGCTTCTTTTGTCGAATAAAAGAAATCTGGCTAATAATTAGAACTATCCAAGGAAGTTTCTTGCTGCAGAAAGTTTCAGTGGGAGACAAAGACACAAGAACCAACATACTGGGATGCTGGGGAGAGAATTAGTCAGGAACCGAGTCTCATTTATCTCTGTGTCCAGGGCTTGCTCTTCCTCCAATGGGATTTTGCAAATGCAAATGCAAACCTGTGATGTCTTGCCTGGACCTGCCCTTCTGTTTGTCTCTCCAGTATCATTTCCTCTCACAGATCTCAGAGATGACTAGAGACAGACTGGTCTCTAAATTTCGCTAATGGACTCCGCTCACTATTGTACCTTCCCTTTCTCTCGATGTGCACCACTTCTCAAGTTAAATAATTACATTGCACTATCATGATTTTCTTATATCTGCATAAAGTCTCTACTTATTTTCCTTTAAACTGACTTCCTTTTTAATGTAAATAAATATATCTTGAAAGGTAACTTTATATCACTACACAAGATAAATTAACAAGTATAATAAAGTGCTAAAGACATGTTAATATAAAACTGAGACTTCTTTATTAATGTAATGAGGATCTGTGAGAAAGAATGGGAAACGAAGTCACTTTCTCCACAATTCAATAGCATTTGCTGTCAGTATCTGTCTACCATCTAAAATAATTGTTTACAATATATTTTTTATTAATTTCAGAGAGGAAGAGAGAGAGAAAAACATCAATGATGAGAGAGAATCATTGATTGGCTGCTTCCTGTATGCCCCACACTAGGGGCTGAGCCTGCAACCCAGGCATGTACCCTGACCAGGAATTAAACTGTGACCTCCTGGTTCATAGGTGGACGCTCAACCACGGAACCATGCTGCCAGGGCTCACCTAAAATAATTGTGACTCTTATACTTTCAGTGGAATGATCTATATTGAGTATGTCTCTGAAATACATTGAGCTGAAATTTTTGGATTGCGGTCTAGTGCAGAAGAAGTTTTGCTCTAACTTACATTCTGTAGCCTTTCCATTTCACACCAAACTCCTCTGGTATTATCCTCTGCCTACTATACTAGTATATTAGCATCCATTTGCTTCATGCCTCTGACTGTAATAGTATTTGACTTGAACTGATGATTCTTTTTTTGTTTGTTTGTTTTGCTTTTTCTTCTGTCAGCCCACTGATTAATTTTTGTGGCTGCTTTTTTTTAAATCCTCACTGAGGATATCTTTTCCATTGATTTTTCAGGGACAGTAAAGGGAGGAGGAGGAGGAGGGTAGAGAGGGAAACATTGATGTGGGAGAGACACATTGATTGGTTGCCTCCCGAGTGCACCCTGGCTGGGGCCAGGGATGAACCTGCAACCAAGGTACATGCTCTTGACTAGACTCTTAGTTCCACAAGCCAACACTTCAGCCACTGAACCAAACTGACCAGGGCTGTATGGAAGCTTTTATATTCCAGAGTCCCCAACATTTCATTCCACTTAAGACACACTGTCAATGACAGAATCCTGAGATTCTGTTTTTAGTACTTATCTCCTCTCTCTAGATAAACTCTTGACAGGTAACGACAAGATTTGGTTAGAATGGCATTGGGAATGAATTGTCTATACAATTTAAGAAAAGACCCATCATTGAAAATGTAGAATCCATTCTTATGTGAGCCACATTTTTTGAGTCATTGTGCTGTGCGTGAGAAGAAGGCAAAATGATTAATGGCAGGGTCTTGCATTCAGAAAGAGGTCAGCTCCCTGTGCTGAACATTCTAGTGATAAATGCTAAATCTGGCACGTGTCTGTGATTTTACCCCATTATAGTTGGCATTCTGCAACTTCCAGGGACTGAGGGATATTCCGTAAAGAACATAGGTCTATGCTGCTGACAAGCCTGAGTATGAGTCTAAACTCCTGACTAATGAACTGTGTGGTTGTGGGCTAGTCTTTGAGTCATTCCGAGCTATATTTGCTGTCTCGGAATATTAAAATAAAAATGTCTTCCTGCCTGGTCGCGAGGCATCTCAATGCCTTTCACGTGACCCTTGTTTAATACCTATAGGGGGTTACATAGTAGGTCTAAAACCCTGTATATGTCAGGGGGATATACAAAAAGACTGACAGAAAGGACCTTGGAAGGATTATTGGCAACTATTCAATGCGGTATATTTGCTGTCTCAGAATATTAAAATAAAAATGTCTTCCTGCCTGGTCGCGAGGCATCTCAATGCCTTTCACGTGACCCTTGTTTAATACCTATAGGGGGTTACATAGTAGGTCTAAAACCCTGTATATGTCAGGGGGATATACAAAAAGACTGACAGAAAGGACCTTGGAAGGATTATTGGCAACTATTCAATGCCTCAACCTGTGTGAAGAGGAAACGAAGGAATCTCAGAAGATTAACCCTACATGAAAAGTAAAGTTGCTTTTCATCAATTCTGAAATGGACTTATCCTAAGAGCTGTTTCATGTGGAGTGCTATCTGGGTAACCAAGGTAAACTTTATTTGCAGAAAGCATATCCCCCAAACAAAAGGCCTTATTATCTTTCTTATTTTTCTTACTAAGTTTTTATCTCTTACACCAGACACATACACAAACACACACATATGTAATTTGCAAGAATGCTCCTTAAATGTTCGGACTGTGATGGTTACGGAAAAATGAATGTCTTTGGGAATTACTGTTTAGTAGTCTAGAAAATGGGATTTAAAATTGGTTTAAACAAGGTAATAAAGACCTTTCAGCCTTTTCCCTCTTGTTTGATATGCTTTCATTTTTTTTAATAATCATGCTTTTGGCCCAACAGTATACCCTAGATAGATATCTACATGTTTGACATAATGAAACAATGTCATTACCCTGGTTTTTTTTTTTTAAATAAAAAACTCCCAGTGTAATAATAAACCAAATAACTTGTTATCCACTACAAATATCTGTATCAAAAGAGGGAGGGGAATTGTATAAACTGGAGCAATTTTCTGCTCCTCGACCTCCATATCTGGATGTCTTTTTTCATAGCATAAGCTATAAATTGAATGGCGTAATTTGATGATGGACATAGAACTGTGTATTCGTTTTTATTTTGACAAAATCATTAAACATCCCATAGGTTGAAAAATGAATCACGAGGCCCTACGCCTGCCTTAGAAGATTGCACTTCATAAACTGAATTGCTCACATGGGCAACATTCTGGTGGAAGTTATAGATTTTCTAGCATATCTCTGATAGATAGGACTAATATAACTTCAATAAAAACTCTGGATATGTCAATATAAAATTTTCCCTACCATTGAAAGATGTAAGATACTCCAACTAATAAATCGAACGACAACTTATTCCTTAAGGTATACTAACATATATATTGGGTTACAACAAGCAACAAAATCATCGAGGTAATAAACCACAGTCACAGAGGTTTCTCTTCATTACAAGAACCCAGCTTGATGGCTGTACGTATGAAATACCCCCAGAATGTTAATCTTCAGTACCTAACTTTGTTAGATGTGCAGTGATTTAGAACTACATATAAATTATGCCTGCATGTTATATCCGCCACTTAGATTTATGACACCTGACATGAATTATATGACATAAACTAGTGGTGATGTGCAAATCCATTAGGGGCCGTCAACTGTGAAACATACGCGTGGGTTTAATGTAACGGTTTGCCCATGACATATGAGTTTCGTACCTGTTTATCTGGTTGACTGGTAATGGTAGCTTTAGGTGAGTGAGTGAGGTGTAATCAAATTAGGTCTGAGGTGCTAAAAGCCTGGAACACTAGACTTCCAAGGTATTCATTTCCCAAACCTGTTGGGTTTGCTCGAGACTCTATATTGCTTAACTTTTTAGGCTTCAATATCATTACTTGAAAATTGAGGAGGATAATGACTATTGCCTAGGGAGGCTATGGGGTTAAGTTTTGAAACAAATAGCACCACCCTTGGTAGCTAAGAGATGTTGGTTTCCTTGCCTCCCTCACACTGGTGATTTTTCACCCTCATGACACAGACTATTCTTGATAGTATGTCTCCTTGTGTTTTTTGTTGTGTTTTTTTTTGAAGTCTGATTATCTTTATTGTTTTTTTTAATTGATCTTTATTGTTGAAAGTATTGCCCCCAGGCCTTCACCACTTGATAGTATGTCTTAATTGTGACTCAGTATTTTCTCTTCTGTTCCATTTATTTCTGGAACATGAGCAATTCCCTTCTCCCTTTGTATTAATCAGAATTCTTTAGAGAAATAGAAACAATACAATATGTATATATGTTTTGGAGATTTATTCTAAGAAACTGGCTCACACGATTATAAAGGCTGGTAAATTCAAAATCTGCAGTTCAAACCCAAAGGTTGTCTGCTGGCAGAATAATCTCCTACTCAAGGGAGACCATTCCCTGAATACTTAAGGCTGTCAACTGATTGGATAAGGCCCACCACATTAGAGGACAATCTTCTTTACTCGGAGTCCACTGTTTAGTGTTAATCTCATCTGGAAACACCTCACAGAAACATTGAGCATAATGTTTTACTAAATACCTGGTATCATAGCCCAGCCAAGCTGACAGGTAAACTTCACTGTCACACCTTTTTATAAAGACACCTGTCCTTGTGCCTCCTGGGCAAGCATTGTTCTTTGTCCAGAATTCTACTCCTTGGCAATTGAGCTTCAACCTTCCTAGATTTTGTTAACTGATGAATATCAGATTATAAAATAGTCATTAAAGAATAATATGAGAAGAAACACATTTACTAGGAAAGAGGTAGGTTTTATTTTTCTCAGTATGTACTTTTTTATTATTATTATTATTTTAATTTTTTCACCTTCACCCCAGCATATGTTTTTATTGATTTGAAAGAGAGAGGAAGGGGGAGAGAGAAAGAGATGCAGCTCCCTCCTGTAGATGTCCCAACTGAGGACTGACTGCACAACCTAGCCTGTGCCCTGACTGGGAATAGAAACTTCCACCTTCTGGTATACTGGATGACATTCCAACCAACTAGGGCTATTGTTATTTTATTTGTTATTGAATTTATTTGGGGACACTGACTAATAAAATTATATACCAAGTGTATAATTCTTTAATACTACATCATCTGTATATTGTATTGTGTGTTTACCACCTCAAGTCAAGTCTACTTCTATCACCATTTATTCCCCCTTTACCCTCTACCCTCTTCTACCTCTCCCCACCCCCTTTCCCTCTGGTAATCACCATAATGTTGTCTGTCTATGAGGTGTTTTGTTTGGTTGGTTGGTTGGTTGGGTTCTTCTTCTTTTCCTTCTTTTTTCTTAATCCCTTCATCTTTATAGGCACTAGTCAGACACTTTATTTTCAGAGGTCTAAATATACATCATATCACATATTTAAAAAACTTTAAAACACCAGGTTTTACATAAAAATGGAAGACTTTGTAGTTTGATTTTTGAATAATTTGGCTATGGTTAAGTTCTTTAAAATCAAGTATGCCTTCTTAGCAAACATAGTGCATATTTAGCAGTTATTGCAAGATCGAAAACCTTAAACCTACAATATGTCTTCGATGTCCTGGGTATTTTGTGATAGCTAATTCAACAGTTTACTTATTTACTTAAAAAATCAATGCGTTTTCACAGTGTTATGTTTTTTGACATTTAAATAAATATTTAATTTGTTTCTGTGCATTTACCATGTTATTAACCTCTGTTTTCTAATACCTGTATTTGAAAATTCAGGATATTCATGGATATCTCTTAGGGAGGTTATGAGGGTTAGTCTTTGAAACAAATAGTACAAGGCTTTAGACCCCAAAATGTTGTGTCTTTATTTCCTCAAAACAGGATATATTTAACCTTGCAGCAACTTCTTTATTTTTTTTCTGGCTTTGTTTTTTCAGATCCAAGATATTTCTGTATGTCTTTGAAATGCTTATGGTTTGTAGGCATGGTGATAATCAGGGTCAGTGGAAAAACTCAATGTCTATTTTTTTCTGAATTTGAACCAACCATTTACTGTGTTCTGTGTTATCTCTCCCAGCCATAGTCTCTGAGTGAATACAGCTCTCCACCCTTCCAGTGATTAATACCAGGGATATTATTATCATAATGGTTAATCCCCCCTTTAATTCTAAAGATAGACATCAAACAAGTTTATTGTTGTCTATGGTTTGAACTATAGTCTAAAGGTAGTTTAAATCTAACAGAAGCACAATTATTCCCCTCTGATCACAGGAATGACCTTCGAAGACAAGCAGGACTAAAGATAGGAGATTTAAATTAGTCCTTTCTAATTTTTTCTCAACAACTATGATAGGCACTTGCCTGTCAAAATTTGAATGCATCTTATTCTAGAAAATCACCCATTCTAGAAAAGATTCCAACCCCCAAAACTTGTTTTGTGGACCTAATTTTGGTGAAAGACCACGGATTAGGCTCATGTTATTGCCAACCTTGCCCTTCCTGGTAACAACAAAAGCAAACATCACTTAACAAAGTAACTCCATTATCAGTTGCTTCTACTGCTCTGCCTGAGAGTCTCTCTCACAACTTTTAAGTTTAATTTAATAAACTGAACCCATGTTGACTGTTGTAGGAATCCAAAGGTGTCCAATAGAATTGAAGTAATAGGATTTCAATGTCCTCTGGGATCCTAACTGCTAAGGGGAGAGTTGAAATGATATCATTAAAAAAATGCATAAATTGCCCAGTGTGGCCCACTGGTTGAGCCTGAACCAGGAGGTCACAGTGCAATTCCTGGTCAGGGTATATGCCCGGGTTGAAGGCTCAGGTGGTGGCTGATCAATGATTCTTTCTCATTGTTGATGTTTCTATCCCTTACACCCTGAAATGAATAAAAACATTAAAAAATGCGTACATCTGTATTACATAAAAGCAATTTGAACACTTAAGGAAATATGAGAGGAGATTGATTTCCATCTGTGCTAGGTAGAATACTGCCCCCCCCAAAAAAATACATTTACTTCCTAATCCACAGTACCTGTGAAAATATTACCTTACATATCAAAAAGGACTTTGCACTTGGCAGATATGATTAAACCAAGGTTTGAAATGGGAAGAGAAGCCATGCCTATTCTGGAAGCTCTAACCTAATTACAGTGGGTTTTCTAAGAGGGTCAGAGTTAGAGAGAGAGCTGAAGATGCTGCCCAGCTGGCAGTGAACAGGGAGGAAATGGACACAGGTCACGGGATGCAGGTACACTTTGAGAGTACATAAAAAGTCCCGGAAACAAATTCTCCCTTTAAACTCCCAGAAGGAATGCAGCCCCACCACCTTGATTTTAGCCCAGTGAGACTTCTGACCAGCAGAACTCTCAGATAATCAATTTACATGGTTCTGAGCCAGTAAATTTGTGTTCATTTGTTGCAGCAGCAAGAGGAAATGAGTACACAATTCAAGAGAAACTTCAAAGAGAACGTGGAGTTTAGGGTAAGTTTCCCAGGGGTAGAGTGCTGGGGATGGTCTGCCACAAGGGTTGGAGGAAACCATCATTGTTGATACCGAAGGAGATGTTTAATCAGTCCCAGACAGTACAATGTGAATGGTGGTAGAGATGGAGAGGAATTTGTAGGACAGTGTCTAGGGTTCAAAATGTTTTCACTTCCACTTATTCAATGGAAAGCCATTGTAGAGTGGGATGTACACACTTACCCACCGATAGACACACCCACACACACACCCCCATACTAACCCCCACCACCACCACACACATAGGCAAATTGTCACCTAATTAATCTAACATAATTAATGGGATAGATCTCCCTTGGCGTCCTTACAAGTCACTCAGCACTGATGGTTATTTTCTTGTTGTTATGGGTTCCATTGCTATTTTGCAAATGAGCCCTTTTAGGCAATGATAACAAAAGGCACCTGAAAATTATGAACCAAATTCTAACAATTTCTTTCAATATCCTGGGGCCTTATGGGAAGGAAACAGGCAAAAGTCAAACTATTTTATGTATAGAGCATTGCTAAGTTATTTGTTGCTGTTGTTTTCTGCCTTATTTTCCTCATGAATAGAACGTGCTAGGAAATCCTACCTTCAATGCTTATTGTTGACAATACAAGATAGAGTGCAATTCCTGGCTGGGTAGCTCACATGGTTAAAGCATCGTCCAGATATGCTTTCGATTCCCAGTTAGGGCACATACAAGAATCAACCAATGAATGCATAAATAAGTAGAATAAATCTCTCTCTCTCTCTCTCTCTCTCTCTCTCTCTCTCTCTCTCTCTGTCAATCAATAAGTAAAAAATTTTTAAAGCACCAGTGCACTCATAATACCTAGAGGGGAAAAGGAGAGGGATGAAGAAGAGGGAAAAAAATAAAATTCTAGTATTTATTAGATATCTATTAATGCTATGAGTTATGCTGTGTTTATTTCTCAGTGGCATATATTTTTGATAAAACTTACTCTCCTATATCCCTAATAAACTTTCTACTCAGAAGTTCTGAAGAATGACAAAATGGGTGGTTAGTGGCATGTTGATATATATTTATAAATACATGTTAAATGTTATGAGCGGAACACTATTTTAGTAAGCAGAAAAGAGCCAATGGAAACAAAAAGTTGCAGTTTTTCTGTTGGAAAGAGTTGATCCCAGGTCCTTACGACTTCCTTCTCCCTGACATATATTGATTTGGGAGAAAAATAAAAAGTTAAAAATGAACAGAATTTTTTCCCCATTGATGGAATTAGAGTGATGTTTTAAAATATAAATTCGTAATTCTGTTGCAAACAACAACTAAGCTCAAAGTTCCAAAGCTATAGTTCTGAGAAATTCTACACAGTGGTTTAGTGAGCACTCTTGACTTTTCCAAAAGAATGACTGATATATTTATCCAGGCTAGTGGGGATGTCTTGCTTTCCATTACATTTATGGATTGAAAAGGAAGTGAGGCCCTATGGTTTGGCTCAGTGGATAGAGCGTCGGCCTGCAGACTGAAGGGTCCCAGGTTCGATTCCGGTCAAGGGCATGTACCTTGGTTGCGGGCACATCCCCAGTAGGGGGTGTGCAGGAGGCAGCTGATTGGTGTTTCTCTCTCATGGATGTTTCTAGCTCTCTATCCCTCTCCCTTCCTCCCTGTAAAAAAATCAATAAAATATATTTTTAAAAAAAAAACAGCAAGGAGGAGGGGGATGCACGAATGTAGCCTTGAGAGTAGCTTATCTGGCAGTCTGAGCAGAGGGGCTGTTTGGATCAGAGGAGGCAGCAGTCTTGGGGTTTAATCGCCAGGTGCTTCTCATGGATTATGGAAGGCCACAGCAAGGAAAAAAAAGACCCTTTTCCTGCCCTTACACATAGGATTCTGGAGTAAAAATATGAGGGACAATAAATGTGAAAAGTTAGTTTAAAGTCCAGGAAAGCTGCAGGCAGATGGGGCTGGAGATGTGCCTCTAGGTGGGTTCTAGGTTGGATCAAACCACCATTATACCCAATAACTTCTAAAAATGGCAGATGGCAACATTATTTCTGTTTTACTGATGTGAAGACTGAGTTTTAAGGAGCTTGCTGATGTCCACACTGCTAAAATGAGAGCAGAGTTGCGATTCTAATTTCAGTTCATCTTATCTTGGAGTTTAAGATTTTTAACGTTATGCAAATACACACAAACCCAGGCACACATAAACAGCCTACCCCGTGTATGTATGTAGGCATGTAGGTATATATCTGTTTCTCTACTCGTCTGTACACGCACTGTTGGTTGGAATTGTTCCTGTATATCTTTCAGATTTGCCCCTTACCAGAGCCATCTGAGGGAGTGATAGGAACTATTCTTTAGGTGAGAATAGAATAGCCTTGGACAAGAGGAGCTCTTAGGTAACAGGAAGAGGCAGACAGAAAGAAAAATTGCTAAGGTTTATTTCTACTATGAAGATGTAAAAAGGACCAAGGTTGCAATTGAAAGCCCCGTGTATCTTTCAAAGCATTCTAAGAGGCGCATTAAGCCAAAGTGAGAAATGGGTATGGGGCCTTCCTGAAGTAGTCAGAATTTCCAGATTGAGGAAAATAAACTCCTAGACCTGCCTTCAGTTCTCTGGATGTGGCAAAGTCCCATCCTTTGGCACGGACACAAAAAAACATTCTTTTTAAATACAAGGCAGTTTTCCTAAATAAGATGATTTTTATTTTCATACTAGAGGCCCGGTGCATGAAATTTGTACACTTGGGGGTGGGGGGGTCCCTCAGCCTGGCCTGCGCCCTCTTGCAGTTCCTTCACCGCTGCTGCGCTCACCAGCTGTGAGCCCGGCTTCTGGCTGAGCGACACTCCCCCAATGGAGCGCACTGACCACCAGGGGGCAGCTCCTGCGTTGAGTGTCTGCCCCTGGTGGTCAGTGCACGTCATAGGGACTGGTCGTTCTGCTGTTCAGTCGATTTGCATATTAGCCTTTCATTATATAGGATGTGTGTTCGAGTCTATGAATATGTGTCAAGATGTGTATCTCTAATGAAGTTGCATACATTTCCTGTAATGTATGCATATTGGCCTTCTGCTGAAGAGAGTGATGCTGCAAAAAACAAACAAACAAACAAACACACACACACATTGAAATTCTGAAAGTGATAGTTTTGGGTTCAAATCCTAATATTTAATTAGTAGTAACATTTTCAATATTAAAATGAAAAAAGTATTACACAGCTTTTAGGATTCTTGTGAAAAAATAAAAGCATTATTTATACATAAACTTTCACAATTATGGCAGGTTTTATTAGAGCTTAAATTGTTTTTGTCCTCGTTGTTGAGCTCATTTATTTATTTTTTATTGAAGTTATTGGGGTGACACTGGTTAACACATTTATACAGGTTTCAGGTGCACAATTCCACAACACAATCATATCTGGGGTTCAGGCGACAGGCGGGAAAATATATTTTTTGTCCAAGTTAGGACAATACAAATGGGCTGATGCCGTAAAAAATACCATTGCTTCCCATTGTGAGTGGGAATTGTGGTGAGTTTTACACTAAAAGTGAAGCAATAGTATTTTCATTTTGAAAGGATAACTCAAAGCAGCATCTTCCAATATAAATGTTCTGAGAAGGGAGTGAGGAGTAAAGATCCCTGGAAACCAAAACCAAACAGGGCAACCAGTTATTTTGTTTAATTTGACCGCAAGGCACTTGTTATCATATAAATTTCAAGGAATAGAAGGTGAAGATTTTTTAGAGAGTTGATGCTTAGAAGTTGGAAAGCTTGGCAGACCCTTGTCAACCTTGTAATGCTGAGGAAGAAGAACAGTTGAACTGACTACGAACATGGCTCAGTGGTTGAGTGTTGACCTGTGAACCAGGAGGTCACGGTTCCATTCTTGGTCAGGGTGCATGCCCGGGTTGGGGGTTGGGGGTTGGATCCCAGTGTGGGGTGTGCAGGAGGCAACCAGTCATTGATTCTCTTTCATCATTGATGTTTCTATCTCTCTCTCCCTCTCCCTTCCCCTCTGAGATAAATAAGAACATATTAAAAAACAAAACAAACAAAAAAACGATTTAACTCTAGGACTGGCTGGGGATCAGAAGCCCTGGTAAGCACATCAGGCTTTCACTTTTACTCCTGAAAGGACTTGGTTCTAGGAGTGGGGCAAACCGGAAGTGGAACAACAGCCTAAAACTCAGCCTTGAATTAACTCACATGTTAACTGGATGGAGGCAGCCAGACTGCATTCAGTGGTCTGTCAGACAGAAGCTGCTTCCGCTGGAGGAAGATAGCATCGTGCATACACTCTGTGCTTTTCTATATACACTGAGGCACCGTTGTCTGGCCACTATGCTGTATACCCGAAACTAATACAAAATGATATTGAATGTAAATTACCATATAAAAATAAAATTAAAAAATAGAATTTTTAAAATTGAAAATTAAAGCCCTAGCTAGTTTGGCTCGGTGGATAGAGGGTCAGCCTGGGAATTGAAGGGTCCTGGGCAGGTACCTTCCTTGTAGGCTCTTCCCCAGCCCGGGCCCTGGTCCAGGCTCGTGCCGGAGGCAACCAATTGATGTGTTTCTCATACACTGATGTTTCTCTCTGTCTTTCCCTCTCTCTTCTACTCTCTCTAAAAAAAAAAATGGAAAAATATCCTCAGATGAGGATTTAAAAAAATGAAAAATTAAAAATGACCAGGCATAGACTTACGTTTCCTCTTGAGGTGTCACACATTGAGGAAACAAGTGCGCCTGCCCTCGGAAGGAGACTGCTGGGTGACCGACACAAGCGTGCTGGTGACTCCCAGCAGAGCCCTGAGACTATGAAGACAGATACTGAACTGAGATTGAGGGTGCTGAGCTCATCCTAGGAGAGAGCAAACTCCTGGCTGCTGTTACCCTGGCAAAGCAACTGGAGAAGGATGGAAATCACTATAGATGTGGGTACAAGGAAAAAGAGCGCTTCACATTGAACAAATTTTCAAAGTTCAAGGGTGAGCTGACAGCAATTTAGAATCCCTGGGAGCCAGAGGCAGAAAGGAAACTTTCTTTCTTCCCTAACTATTCTTTTCACCGAGCGCCGTGAAGAAAGTGTGAGCCTCGGGAAGGGGCTGAGTGTCGAGCCCAGAGGGTCTGGGGTGTTTCTTGAAGACTGCGGTGCTCTCAGACTTCCACCCTGACAGCCGTGCTGTAGCAGGTGTCTCTCTCAGTGCTCACACCCTTTTCCACTCCAGGAGCCCTCTGCCTCCTTAATAGTGTAAGGGGAACCCTTGGGTTCCTCTAGGCCGGGGTCTCTCTTTCTTGATCATCACATCAACAGACGTCGGGATGATCAATGGCTGAGAAAAAAACATTCCTACCCGCAGAACCTACAGGAAGTCTTGAGATTTCGCCCTCACGGGGCTGGAAAATCGTAGTGAACTGGCCCGTAATAATGAAAAATGAACCGCAAACATAAATCAACAGTTGGATTCATCTTGTGCACTATAAGAAGAAGGGGCATTGTGCCCTTTTCTGGATAAAACATGTTATTTCTCTAAAAACTGTGGTCTTTACCCAACATGTCCAGCATTCATGAAAAACTATAAGAGACTTCCCGTTTTAGCCAGACACAGACAATGAAGGCCAGTTCTCCAAAGATATGGAAAATAAGGTGATGCGGACAGTGGCCCACGCTCACTGCCTGTAGGAAACTTCCAGGTTTTAGTGAACAGAGAAAGGATTCAGGAGGAACCTGCCAGGCTCCCAGAATTGAAGAGACTGGGGATCTGGGAAGGCGAAGGCAGCTGGAGTTTGCCAAAAAGAATATCAGAAAGGCCCTAGCTGGTTTGGCTCAGTGGATACAGCATCGGCCTGCCGACTGAAGGGCCCAGGGTCCGATTCCGGTCAAGGGCATATGCCCGGGTTGCCGGCTCGAACCCCAGGAGGGGGCATGCAGGAGGCAGCTGATCAATGATTCTCTCATCATTGATGTTTCTCTCTCTCTCTCCCTCTCCCTTTCTCTCTGAAATTAATAAAAATATATTTTAAAAAAAGAACATCAGAAAGCTATTGAGATAGAACTCCAGGTATTTGCAGAGGGTTCCTCCTGTATTCTTGAGTGCCAACAGCACACAGATGTGAGGGAATGCATCATGGCTGGGATAGAGCCCTTAAGAAGATTCAGAGGGGCTCTGGCTGCTGTTTCTCAGCATTGATGAATATCACAAATAAAACCGTCAGGAAAATATTTAAATGCAGACATATTGTACAACTCCGTTGCTATGCATTTTTAAAACAGGCAAAAGGAATGAAGGCGGAGATGATGAAACTAGACAACCATTGGGTCCAGGCTGCCTGTCACTGTTTGAGCCAATTCAGCAGAGACAGGGTTGAATCATATATGAGTGCTTATTCCAACAATGCAGGAAGTATGGGAGAGCAGCAGACCATCCACAAAAATCTGCTCTGCACGCCCCCATAAGCCAGCTGCTTACATGGTGTAGAAGGACAAAGATTACGCGGGGAAGTAGGCAAAAGGAGTAAAAATGGGTATAATGGTTACAGGTTACAGGCAACGTGGGCTGGGGATTTGCAAAGAGCAGGGGCATCTGGGCCCCCATTGCTTCTTTTCTGCACGAAGGTTGTTCATCTTTCCATGCTAATAGGCAGTTGTCAGATACTCCCATGTCTCCGGGCCTACAACTCTCGGCCAGGTTAGAATGTGCTTTCTCTAATCCTTAGTCAGTGGGACAATCACGGTTAACAGAGCATGGTTAATATTTCTTCTCCCAACAGCGACATAGGTGCAGCTTCTTTTAGGGGTCCCGATGACTGGGAGCTTTCGGGGTGCTAGTCACATTCAAATTTGATCTGCAATGTGATTAAACAAGTGTTTTTCCTTCTTAAGAACTAGTTGACTTGATCCATTTATGAGCTGGGCACATTTTCTGAGTGCGTCCTTTATTCCACCAAAATGTGTATTTAACAAAATGATCTAAACAATATTCAACATCAGACTTTCTCAGAAAAAAAATGTCCTTGAATGCTTTTTACTTCATAGAAGAAGTGCTTTCATATAAAAAACTATAACGGGCATATAAATTTAAGGCCTAGAGAGAGGTATTTATCACTTTGTTCCTGAAAAAATAAAATCTTTTAAGTGTACTTTCTGTGGTTTTAGAAAAATGCAATGGCTGTTTTCTTTATAAAAAGCCTTAACACTGTAATATAGAAATTGGATATGAAAAGTGATAAAAATAATTTAGTGGCATAGGGGGAAAGCTACGTGTCAGTGCAAAACATAAATACCATAACACACGTTTAATCACAAAAATCACTTCTGTCTGTCCTCCCTGCATTAAACACTTTAATTTCAAACGGAATAAAACACTCCAACTGAAAGGATTATTTTACATGTGTCTGCTTGGTGTTCTAGTTTTCTCTTCTTTTTATTAACTAATGTATCGTGTGAGTCAAAACAGTTTCTCTTTTTTAAATTCGCACAAATTATTTCTGACATCACCAGAGTTAAAAGTGCATGCCAACGTTAAAAAATAGACTGGGGGGGAGGGGGGAGGGAAATAATGTTGCTGAATGTTCTTTCCAGTTCTGCCTGCATGTAAATACAAATGACACCCTGTCCCTGATTACGGACGATGAGTCTTACACACTTGAGCAGCCGCGGCTGCTTCATGCTAATTTCCGCCCTGTGTGAAATCCCATAAATGTCACACCTGCCACAGCCCCCTTTCCCAGGCTAGCATATGCTTTCAGTGGAACTAAATGTTCATTGTTATCAAATGAGAAAATGTGTAGAAGTGCTTTGAAAACCATAAACCACTAAAGAACTAGCTATAGCCCTCCGTTGTCACTGAGGGATCCTTGGTTTCTGACTTAGCAACTTGGGAACGTGAAGAATTCCTCGAGGGAGGGGAATGCTATCGATTGGGAGACAAAAGCTTGTTCCACAGGTAAGTCTCAGAGACCAGGCGGGACTGAGCCACTAAAGATCTGAAGGGCGTTGGAGTGGCTCAGTTATCACATTCACCTTGTCCTTGGAGACTGTCCTTGAGTATGAAGGAGAAAAATCCAAGGAAAAAGTGGCTTTCTCTTCCACAAATGGGCAAGAAGTTTTGAGAATGAATGTTAATGAACCTCGGTCAGTGGGTATCCGTTCTGTGGGCCTTTTCTTAAAGTTAACGCCATGATATGCGCGACAAAATCACTAGAAAATAACAGACTCCACTGATCTCTGAGCCCAGGACATCATTAGCCTTCACTTTTCTAAGTAAGATCTTTCTGTTCAATCTGCTTTTTTTCTAAATGGAAACCTTCCCCTTGCTTCCCACCAACACCCTCCCCATCCCAACACACAGACATAGTTAACAATCAGGAAGGAAGATCGGCAAGCAATTAAGGCATTTAGATATCATTAGGTGCTCCAACTGTTTCTTCCTGTTATTGCACACTTCCTATTTGGGTAGGCGAAATATCTGAAAACAATCATTGCAAGGAAGAAGTTTAAGTAAAATCAGATATAAACAACGAAACCCTTGAGGAGTGCTGAAGCTTCATGAATAATTCTTGAATAGTGTGGATGCTGCCTTGCTCAACTCACAGAGTCTTTTCAAGATGTTAGTTTCATGTTTTATTTAAGCTCAACATAAACGGTACCGTGGTCCTCATCAGCTTTCTTTCATCTCACTCCCAAGACTGATGTGGTGATGTTGCAATATGGGAAGAGGGCCTTGGGGATAGGCTTTAAATCCCATCCAGATATTCTGTGAGGAGTCACAAATGAATTTTTTTTTTTGCCAGGAACCAAGTCGTAAAATTTTTCTCAGCAGGCACATCTGCTGATCAGTAGTAATTAGTCTTCTATTGTCCAACTGGTCGTCTAGATATGTCTCATGGAGATATAACTGGTGAAGCATCCCTAAGTGTAATCTTTCTCTGAAGAGATTCTGCAGAGCATGTGACCAATGGATCGACTATAAAGCACACATTCATCAAAGAGAATGCCACTAAAGGCGTACTAGAGCCGAGTCTCCATTGAGGAAGAAAACTAATCTATTGGTCTATCTTCATTATGAATGGTTGCCATTTATGATGATTTTATGATTCCACCAGTCAGTAGTTCTCATGGGATAGTTAAGTCCCTGAGTTACTTACAAATTAAGTTCTCGACCTCAAGTCATTTGTAAATCAATTAGTTATTCTTGTCTTAGCTCAAATGCTACTTTGAGCTACAGTGTTCTATTTGGTGACTAGGGCTCCTGGTAATTCTGATTGGTGTATTGAACATTAAGGAGTGGAACAAAGAAAGTAGTTTCATGATGCCTGCGGTTGGATCATTCTTATGAAATCATTATTCTATCAGTGCCACGAGTTGCTTAATGGAAACCTAATAAAGACCATGAAAATTTTTATGTGGACAAAAAAAACAACACCTAAAAACAAATGAAACAAAAAATACCACACAAACAAAACACGCACACACACACACACACAAACAGGAAACTAACATCTGGAAATACTTTACATCATCAAACCAGCATTCACCTTAATTGTTCTTACAGACAGTTTTTTAAGATTTTCTAAATTCAGAATCTAATATCTACCCTATATGTATCAAGAATGTGATTCAAGGGGGCTCTTAGCATTCTTCCCAGGAAACAGTTTATTAAATAAGAATTTACCAATATCTTAAGGCTCTTCATTGTCCCAAAATGGAAACCACACTCTTGTAGAAGGCAGACGAATTCATCAGTCTAAGGGCAAGGGGACAGAAGCTCTATTATCATGAAGAATCTACACTAATAAAAGACAAACATACAAATTGACCGTACCTTCGCTACACCTTAAGCGAGCCAATCAGAGCAACTATATGCAAATTAACCCAACCAAGATGGCAGCTGACAGCCATGGAGCTGGAGCAAGCAGGAGGCTTGGTTGCCTGGGCAATGGAGGAAGCCAAGCTTCCCACCTGCTGAGCCAGCTCTGGCCTCCACTCATGGCAACAAAGTTTCAATTATAGAAAATAAATAAATCCCAGATACCTGCTTCCAGCCAGCCTCCACTGGGAGCTTGGGTGG
>NW_006282381.1:2293018-2293560 GCF_000327345.1 Myotis davidii
ACTCTTAATACAAATTTTGCAAATGAGACAACCCAGGCACGGAGAAGTCAAGTAATTTTTCAAGGTCACATGAAAAGAATTTGGATTTGAAATTAAGGACTTCTAACTCCAGTGCTGTGGTCAAGCATTTAAACTGTTACCATAGTACCTCACTTTGCTACAATATTAGAATCCAGTCTGAAAATGGTTAAGGTATTTGGAACCATTCATCAGTCATCTGTAGTGGGGTCAGTACAATTTTCAGGGTATCATTTCTGAAGTTTTCTTGAAATATGTGCTTGATTTGTGGGTCATCCCATTCACAGGATAGAATAAGATGGGAGGGATGACATGGGAGGCAGGGGGTTTCTTTCCTCATTCCCACTCTCATGAGTTATGTGAACTTACGCAAATCCCTTCACCTCTTCGGACTGCAACGTCCTCATCTTTAAAAATGAAGAGATTGGACTAAATTATGTCTAATTTCTTTCCAGCCCTGACCTTCTGCTTCTACAAAACCATATCCTTTACATTCACAAAGGGACAAAGACATAAAACAATAA
>NW_006282381.1:2294950-2295839 GCF_000327345.1 Myotis davidii
GTCTCTCTTTGATGTTCTTTTTTCTCTATCCCTTTTCCTTCCTCTCTTTCTACAATCAATAAAAAAAAACATATTAAAAAAAATTAAAGGACTTTCTATAATTTACTAGAGAAAATTCTAGAGTTAATAATAGGTACCTGGACATCTCCCACCTTTAAACAGAGTCTCCAAAAGAGAAAGGCTGGGCCTCTTTGCTTAAGAAAAGGGACTGCTTCCTCTACCTCCACTTTCTGGCTGTCCCTGCACCCCGAATAAAAAGCAAAACTCTTTATATGCCACGAACTCAGTTTTCGTAGGTTATTTATGTATGGTCCTTAGATTCCTTTAACTTATAAAACGAAATCAAATGCATGCTTCTGATTTATTTTGATTTATTATTTATAATTTTTGGCTTTAGAAAAACGCAGGCTATTTTCCATGTCGGTCGAGTCTAGTTTGCTCTGACATAGAAACATCGGAATTGTTCAAGGGAGCCAAGTTTACAGCTCTCAGCAGACCGGGAATAACCAAAACTCTCTGTACAGGGTAAAGAGGTCATTGCATCATAAAATCCGCGGCCGTTGCTTTTGTGTGATCAGTAATTTTCTTCATATTTCTCTATTTGATACATCTTCATATGAATTTACAGCTCTCAGCAGGCCGGGAATAACCAAAACTCTCTGTACAGGTAAAGAGGTCATTGTGTCATAAAATCCGCGGCTGTTGCTTTTGTGTGATCAGTAATTTTCTTCATATTTCTCTATTTGATACATCTTCATATAATTTCTATTACACATTTACAAAAATAAGAAATTTCTTTAAAAACAAGCTAACAAAATTAATGGCAGGCCTGTGCCAATAGTTGCACCATTCTTTTCATTGCTCCACCTTAAAAACTGGCAGTTAGTAT
>NW_006282381.1:2296364-2315623 GCF_000327345.1 Myotis davidii
CTCTTGACCTTGGGAAAAAAACTCACTTCTGTGCACGTCCACCGCTTCATTGAAAGAAAGATTCTAAGCTCTGAAACTTGCCCTATAGAGTAGTTAATATAGTGAAATTCAGTAATTTACCTGGCACAGAATAAATGCTCCGAATGCTAAATGTTAATATGTCCATCGTTATATTTTTTTTTATTAGCCTCTACACATATCCTTGATTGACAAAAACTAGCATAAAGCAGACTACCTGGGGAAGTATGGCAGCCGTTCCCATCTCAGGATTGTTCTGTTTGCTCCTTAATACCATGTGACCAGGAACATATTCTGGGGAAAAAGGGCAGGAAATGAATTGGGCATAGACACTCTGTACCCTCCGTCCACAGTTTCTGTATGCCACACCATGAGAGCATTTAACATACCGTGGCACTTAGCTCTATTACCTATTTGACTCTGAGCCCCTTCAGAGTTGGGACTGTATCCTTTTCTCTATCCCCAGCACCAGGCACATATTAGACCCGCCAAAAATACTGGATAAATGTAACATCACTACAGTGTATCAGGTACAATCAGCAGATTGATCTTCATTCTGTTCTTCTCTTAAAGCAACCTAGCATCCCTTTAGTTTAATTTTTAGTTAGACGACACTGGTGGCAAAGAAAACACAGAAGTCCTATGTCTTTCCATAGTCAGGACACAGTCAAAGTTGTGAGAGTAAAATAATGATTTACATGATATCAGAATCAGTCTTATCATCTGGAATCTCATTCCTTGAACAAAAGTAATCCAAGACTTCTTCCTGTTGTTTGTATCGGTGATGACAAAGAAAATGTTAAGTGATAGAGATTATAACTTCTATCTCAAGTGTTGCTCAATTGGTCAGAAGAGACTGTGCAGATTATGCTGTAGAAATGGTGCAAGGAACAAATGAGCTATTATTTTCGCTGCTACTTCATAACTGTAATGTTGCTACTGTTATGAATCGTAATTTAAATATCTGATATGCAGGATGGTCTTAGGCGACCCCTGTGCAAGGGTCGTTCGACCGCCGAAGGGGTCGCGACCCAGAGGTTGAGAACTGCTGCATCAGGCGGACCATAGGAACTGTTAGCCTCTCTCCACCTCTGAAATTTTAGCCGATAATATGAAATTTTGATCAGTTTCAATGCTTCTAATTATGCTTTTCCCTGAACCCTTTGAAAGGATGATTATTAATGAAGACCAAGAGCCTGATGAGCTGGGTCCCTGCCATCGCAGTGAAACTATAATAACTCCTCTTCTGTAATGACAACCATTCCTGATGTCTGAGTGGTGGAATGAGCCAGGGATCAATCTTTGTCTCTCTGCTTTACACAGACCTTCAGCGCAGAACTCTTGTTATCCAGACCCACTGTAAATATGAGCCACAGGTTGACAATAGTGAGATATGTATCTCTACCTTTGACCTCTCACACTCCCTCCAGACTCACTCTCCAATTAACGATTCCCCATCTCCACGGGGATGGCTAATTGGCCTCTCACATTTAACAGAACTCTTGGTTCTTTACTCCCCCAAAGTGATCACCTCTTACCACGTTCTCATCTCAGTAAATGCCATCAATATTCGCACAGCTATTTAAATCAAATACCCGCGTCATTCTAGTTTCCACTCTTCTCTCGCTCTCCTGTTCCAAGGCATCAGCAGTTGTGTTGTGTTTACCTTTAAAACATATCTTAACCCTTAGAGTTAAGATATGTTCACAGCACATACACAACTCTCAACAAAGCATCTTTTCCTATTCTCTAGCCCCATCATGGTTTCTCCTATCTTCTCTCCCTTAGTTCTGTTTGGTTTTTTTTTTCTGACACAGTAATCAGAGTGATCTCTTTTCAGTAATAAATAAGGTCAAGAAATGTTGCTCAAGTCACTCAAAAGAATTTTCATACCATTCCTCACCCACAACTCCTCACCCGGCCTCCAGGAATCTGTGTGGCCCTTGGCCTGCGTATTTCTGGATGTCTCACTGACCACATTGCTTCTTATTCACACCTTTCTGTTATTCTTGCTACTCATTGGATAGGACCAGCTTATTGATCCTCCTGCCTAGAATAAATACCCATGGCTCCCTTTCTTTATTTGTAATACTCAACTGCCACCCCTCCCGGACAAATCTGCAGAGAAAAATCTGTTTTAGTAGCATACTCTAGTTCTACATCATGCTTCATTTTCCTTCATAGCTCTTTGGGGGGTGGGGGGCAGTTGATCACCACTACCTGATCTTTTTTTTTTATATTATGCCAATTCATCTTCTAAGTAAGCACTATAAGGAAGGGTGAGGCTATTTTTTGTCTTGATCATTGCTGTATCATCAGCCCCTAAAACAATGTAGTTGTTTAATAAACATTAGCTATATGAATTGATTTATGTTGGACTCTGCACTTGTTCATGTAAAAGCTGATAATTATCATATTAATTTCAGACGGAGATGCTAATAACACTCTGCACCTATTTTAAAGTAAACCAAAAAAAAAAAATGCCATGCCAGTTTTATTATTCTATATGTGTACTCCTGTATTTGCTTGTTCAAGCACTTTTAGCAGGTCAGGGACACGCTCTATTTCATTCCACACACAGGGAAATGCCTGCTACTAATGCTTCTCTCTGTGGGGTGGCTTTATAAACTACCCTCTTCTCCTGACAGAAAGAGAGCAACTTTCAGGCTGAATTATCGGAATAATGGGAATGAGTAGTTCCAGTGTCTTTTGGAAAACAGTTCTCAAATATGCTGGAAAACTTTCCATTCATCCCACAAAAAGGGGGATTTGTGATGGGCCCTCATGTACATCAGACATTCCATGGAGCAGCATAATGTCAGCTTTTTACATAACCCAGTGACTTGAAACATCATCATTTGTATTTATACATGTTTGCATGCTTTGATACCTAGTAATATCTATTTAAACTATTACATCAAGAACTATTCATTCCACATAAATAAGAATTCTGCCATTATCTATAAAAATCCATTAATTTAAAAAAGAAATATATATCTCTGTGATATGTCTATATCCATCCCCATATCTATATCTACATCTGTATCTATATCTATCTATATTCCCACCACTTAAGTATTTTAAAGTTCATACTATTTGATAGCAAAATATTCTCTGGATTTAAAGCTCCAACTCTTAACTGCCACCCAATTATAAACATTGCTATTACTTAGGCCATAGCCATGTTTGACATTAGATATTAACAGTATCAAACAAGGTTACTTACGGGATGAAAAAGCCCATCTTTAAAAAGGAAATGTTGTGCGGATTAATGAAATTACGTGAGAGGCACTTTAGTCTCCGCTGAAGGATATTAAAAGGAAAATACATATTATTAAGCGATTCGGACATGGCGAAAATGGAGCTTCTTCAGTAGTAATTGCTGTCTTAAAATGCAGAAAGGACTCCAGGCATGTAGAGTGAGAACAGGTTATTCTTAGTGTGGATGACTCCCTGGCTAGTGGCAAGGGTTCCCACGTACTGTGTCCAGTGACCTTCATCGTGGACATCACTCTCAGACCTCAGGACCAGGCTGCTCTCCAGTCCATTGCCTTGCACGCTGGCAGGTGCCCAGAACCTCAGAGTAGGTGGTGGTGTACCAGGGGAGTGGGCAACTGTGCAGGAACAACGGCTGCAATTTCCTAGAGCGTATATTTCACTAGCAGATTTGACAGAAAACTAATGTGTGTGTGTTTTTAATGTTTAAACTAAAATGGCTGCATTATGAGTAGAAATAAAATTTTCATGAATTTTTCAAGTAAATCCAGGAACTTAAAAGAAATTTTACTCTTCGAGTTGGTTGAAGCCTCTGGACATTTCCATTCAGTCCCCTTTGCTATTAGAATAATTCAGTGCGAGAGTTTGTAAAACATTGCATCGCCGACTCTTTTATATTCTCCATTAAATAACAATGAATTTCTGTCAAGATGCATATCCTGTAGAAACTTGCTTATTCTTTTTTTTCTCAGGGTCAGCTCAAGCCCAAATTTTGTTTGGGAGAAGTTGGTATTCAGAAAACTCATTTTTTCCTTTTTTTCCCCTGACTTTTCTTCCCTCCCGACTATATTTCTTCCTATTTTCAACCTGTTGTGTTTCCCTTCTTTCTTCCTCTCTCTTCCCTTTCCTTCTGTTCTCTCACTCTTTTTTCCTCTTCCTTTCATTCAAATATTGATTGGACACTTCATAGCTCAGCCACTGTGATGAGCACTATGTTTATAAAGAAGGAAGATGGGCATTGCAACTGTGAAGAATTAATTTTACCTTAAGTTTCCGGAGAGAATGATCTGCATTTATTTATTCATAATGATGTCACAAGTGCCTTATGTAATGCCTAGCATATACAAGATGCTTCGTAAATATAGGCTATCCCCAAAAATATATACACACTTTGAATAATTATTCATTCCAATGGGTTACATCTAAAAAGAAAGAAACATCAATTGAGCTGTCAGGAAAAAAGTATGTAAACATTTTAGGGACAACCTGTATTTATGGATAAATAAATACATAAATGAATGGAATAAAATAAGACCAGTAAAGAAGTTAGTAGAACGCATGCATTTATTTGATCCTATCATTTGAGACTTGAACTCATTGATACCTGAGGAAAGAAGAAGAACTGAGGCTGGGACTCAGGCGACATGCTGTTGCTAACCAGAAAAGACATGTAGCATTGAATATTCACTTCAGTCTTGAATGAAGATGGAAAGACTATTTCCAGATCTTAGCTATGGTGAATTGTGCTGCTATAGAGCCTAAGTGCCCATCAGCAGATGAATGGATTAGAAAACTGTGGTACATCTACACGATGGAATACTATGCTGCTCTAAAAAGGAAGGAACTCTTACCATTTGCAACGGCATGGACGGAACTGGAGAGCATTATGCTAAGTGAAATAAGCCAGTCAATGAAGGATAAATACCACTGATCTCGCGGGGGGAAAAATAGACACATATGTAATACCCTTTGTAATACTTTAAGCAATAAAAAAAGAAAGAAAAAAATAAATTAAAAAAAAACTAAAAAAAAAAAGATGGAAAGACTAAAAGGAAGGAAAGAACATCCTCTGTAGCCAGAAGGGTGTATTGGATGAAAGTAAGTCAGGACATGTCACGGTCTATCCCACAAGTTATTAAACTTTATTTCAATGTGGCTCATTGTACAAAGGAGATCGTGTTTGAGAGGTGGTGTTGGTTGGTAGAACTAATAAAGCCTCTCTGGTTAAACATCACAAGTGGCCATGTACACCATGTCACACCTGTTGGCGTCCACCTCAAGCATCTCTTACCCTTGGTCTCATTTCATTCCTCCAAACATGTCTGCATGGGGTTGTAAATAACACAGTTACCCTATGCACACATTTAAGTGAAACACTTAAATGATGGCCAGATGGGATTCTGACTCAAATTCCACAGGGATCTTGCAGGTTACATTAATGTATGGGGCTGCTGGGAATAATTTTTGAAGAGCGTGGCTTATCCACCTGCTTAAAAGGACTCAACTCCATGTAATTGTTTCCATGCAGGGATGTGGCTGGAGGGTTATCAGACATTTTCATTTTTCAGAAGAGACGGGGCTTCCATGCCTGCATATAAAGCATGCAGTGTTTAATGCTGGCTAATTGTATTGGTTTTCTATTGCTGCTGTTGTAACAAATTACTACAACCTTGGCAGCTTCAAACAAATCCATTGTCCTACAGTTTTATAGGGCAGAAATTTGACTCAAGTCTCATTGAGCTACACTCCCGGTGTCTACTGGGACTGCTTTCCTACTGGAAGCTCAGGAGGAGAATCCATTTCCTTGCCTTTCCGACTTCTGGGGCCACCCACATCCCTAGACTCACAGCCTCCTTTCTCCACCTTCAAAGCCAGGGACATTGCACCTTGCTGAACCTTTCTGCTATGGTCAGCACATCCTCTGACCACAACTGGGAAAGTCCTCCACTTTCAAGAATTCACGTGGTTAGACTGGGCCACCTTGGCAATTTGAAAGCCTCTTCCCACCTCAGGTTCTCGGGCTACATCACATCTGCCAAGTCCTTGTGCAGAGAAAGGAGCATATTCCCAGGTTCCTGAGGTTCGGACTCAGACATCTTGAGGGCTGGTGTGGGGAATGATCCTGACAACCACACAAATGTGTGGGTTTGCATGTGTGTTTTTTCCTTTGTGCAAATCAATACGAGGGGCTGGGGGAAACACACACACACACAACAAAGTTACTGTCAGCAATGCAGCATTGACAAAACCTTTTTATTCACCTCCGTTTTAATAAATTCCCGTCGTCATCAAGTTGATTGGGCATTTTATGTATTCCTCTGTTGAGTGAGTGAATATTTATTAAGTTCCTATTGTATGTGCTAGTTGCTGTTACAGTAATTAGTCCATTTAAAAACTGAAACTCGCCAAAACCGGTTTGGCTCAGTGGATAGAGCATCAGCCTGCGGACTGAAAGGTCTCAGGTTCGATTCTGGTCAAGGGCATGTACCTGGGTTGTGGGCACATCCCCAGTGGGAGATGTGCAGGAGGCAGCTGATCGATGTTTCTTCCTCATCGATGTTTCTAACTCTCTATCCCTCTCCCTTCCTCTCTGTAAAAAATCAATAAAATATATTTAAAAAATAAATAAAAACTGAAACTATGGACATGACTTTCTGTTGAGAGTGAACAGCTCCTCATCCTTGCCCTCGTCTTGTTTTCTGCACTGAGTTTCGAATGTTCTTCCGTGAAAGTCCTCACTGCTCCCTGAAACGCTTCTTCTCTGTCTTCCTCCTCCTGTCCCACCCCAAGTAGTGGGCCCATGAGAACTTTCCCTTGGAGGTCAAGGCCAGCATTCTACGGAGAACAGTGCATGGCTGAGGCCACTGTTCCCATGCCCCTCCCCAGCTTGCCAAATGCATCACTTCATTGTGATTCACTGCTTGCATTTGTGTGTGTGCGTACTACCAATATCAATGTTGGTG
The DNA here is from genome assembly GCF_000327345.1 of Myotis davidii. Lineage (NCBI taxonomy): Eukaryota > Metazoa > Chordata > Mammalia > Chiroptera > Vespertilionidae > Myotis > Myotis davidii. The sequence goes on from NW_006282381.1 coordinate 2,303,342, forward strand.
CCAAAATAATATGCTGGTTAACGTTTTATCTAGAAACCAGTGTGGCTCCCTCTGGATCACTTGAACTAAATCTATTACATCACTGCATTAAAAACAACACTTTTTTGCATTTTTTCTCACTTTTTATTTTGCCATCATTTCGCTACTATGATTCCTACATATAAAGGTCAGACTTCCAGTAATATAAGATATTGACTTGGCATAAAACCATAAATATAAGACCAAGCTGAGAAAAGCTGAATGGGCTAAGACAAAAAGTATCTCTCAGGGAGGAGGATTAGATAGTGAGGTATAGGCAAGGGACTTCCTCACGGATTAAAAGCAATGATAAAAATTGCTTGGCCGTTGTGGCTAAGTAGTTTAGCATCGACCTATGAGCCAGGAGGTCATGGTTTGATTCCCGGTCAGGGTACATGCCCAAGTTGTGGGCTCAATCCCCAGTATGGGGTGTGTAGGTGGCAGCCAATAAATGTTTCTCTCTCATCATTGATGTTCCTATCTCTCTTCCCCTCTCCCTTCCTCTCTGAAATCAATAAAAATATATTTTAAAAATTAGTATCTGACCAATCTTCAGGTTTATGAAATACAGTCCCAATATCTACCTTATTAAGTTGCAGGGGTCAGCAAACATTTTCTATAAAGAGCCAGGTTGTTTAGGGCTTTGCATTATGGAATCTGTCTCACCATGGGACCTTGCCTTTGCAGTGAATGTAGCCATAGACAATACATACACTTATGGCCATGACTGTGTTACAATAAAACTTTATTTAAAACAAACAAACTGCTGCCTGTAGATTTGTGGGTTGTGATTTGCTGACCCCTAAATGCAATTGCAGCATAGAGAGAGTTCACCTTCACTTACAATAAAGGGGATTAAATTTGGCTTCTATGTATATGATCTATTTTTTTGACTAGGGATATGCGGTATCTGAAAGTTCACTCACGCCATGACCTGGAGGTCAGTGAGGTGTAGACAGCCATGTTTACACAAAATTCATAAAGACTAGATGCACATCAGGAGCTGAACTTAGGCTAAGGACATCCACTTCCTCTCCTGCTCACTTTATTCCTTCTTTAAAAGCTTGGAAGGACTATATACTTTTTTGTAAGCAATCGGTAGACTTTTTTTAGGCAGTAGTTAAAATTTTTAAGAAAAATTTCCAAGGAGGTTAGGAAAAATGAGCAGTCAGTTCATTACACTTGCAGGAGCATAAAAAGGCCAGAGGGGGGCGCGCGGTGGGGGGAAGTGTTGGAATCATGAAAAATGCTGCTACCTGGTGGCAGGTATGATATGTTACTGTATTCTGGATCAGTTAATTTCTCTGAATCCTCTTTCAGTTATTTATATTCTCAGGCTCCGGAGAAAATGCAAGTATAGGCATGCTACCTACTGGGTTAAATAGTACTTACTTTTATTTCTTATAATCTGACCTTTTTCAAGATTGACAAAGGGGTGTTCACGTTACTTCAGCAAATCTCAGAATGCCAAACCTGTGTACACTCTCGAGCCCTCTTGTGATTGGCTAGACTATAATCATCCACCCCCTGAGATATCATCATTCTTGTTAAAGAGCTAATCCTCTTGTGACTAATCCCAGACTTCGGGGACTCTTAAGAAATTTTCCATCTAATTTGAAGATAGACAGAAATTGTTCTGGAATGGAAACAACACAACTTAGAGTACTATGAAATCACCATCCCTTTAGGGCTTTTTGCTGCAGGATCTGAGATCAGTCAATCACTCCATCATTATGAGGGAAAACACATTTATCAAGGCATCAGACATAATAGGAAGCCCTCGGATAAAGTCTTGAGTAAAATGAACATTATTGTATTCTCTTAAAAGTTGAGTGGGGAAGAAAAATTAATCTAAAACACATACGTTGCTATGGACATATGCTTGCTGCCTAATTTTGTTTTTTGATGGCAATGGGTGATTCAGCATTTCCAGAAAGACTTCCATGAGGCAGGATGTTGAAGAATGAGTGGGGGATCACCACAAAGGAAAAGACAAGGGCATTCTAGTCAAATGCGATCATACAGGTCATGTCTTTGAGAGGAGGGGGAGGGAGAAGAGAGAGAGAAAAAAAGAGAGAGCATTTGAAAGGATGTAGAATATGTGTTACTGCAAAAAAGCTAAGATGCTTTGTCATGCTAGAACAGAGGCTCTGTTTGAGAACAAAAATAAAAAGCAAATAAACAAGGCAGAGGTCTAAGAATCAAAATGGGATGGATCTAGGATTCAAAACGAGGCACTGCTGTTTGAACTTGATCCATTCTAGGCAGTTGGTGAGGGCACCTCATAGAAGGGCAGCACTATGGTCAATGGGATGAGAGAGGATTCCTCTTTGGATAAAGCAAATTCTGAAATTGCTTCTACTCATGTTATCATTCACTGCTGAGCACTTTGGTCTTATCTCTTCTGAAACATAAAAGAAGGCTAATTCGTTTTTAAAACGCAGTGTTCTATTTGTCCTTCTGCCGTCCACTCAGTGAGCTAATGTATTTAGAAAGCTTTTATCATGGAGCCAGCTTGATTTCTCCCTTCCTCGTACTAAGTAAATTTCAGCGAATTAAATGACAAAAAGCCATCTGCTTTCTATAAATAAGCCCTTCTAATACCTGGCAAATCTTAAAAGTCAAGCTGACAACAAATCGCTGTATGATTAGTGATCCAAATGGCATCTTCTGCTGAGGGATACTGGTCTTGTCGTGGTCAACAGGAAGGGGATGTGTCCATGTTTTTGACTTGGAGGTCAAGGTTTTATAAGAAATTCCATTTTACTCTGATAATCGCTGAGCAAGCTGTTCCAACTATCAGAATTAGGTATCTTCTACTACAGTGCTGGGGCAGTACCTATTCATCCTTAACCAGTCATTTCAAATGCATCTTTCTTTTGGCGGCTGCTCTCATTCATCAGTAGACAATGTATTACTTTCAAGGAAATAATAATAAATATATTGGTAATTATAATCATTTTATCAATTAATTATTAAGAAATTAATTTGTGCTAGCCACTCACATGCATCATTTACATTTATTTTTCATGACAACTCAGAGGTAAATACAAATACCACTTTCATGAACTATATGAGAAAAATATATGTTTGTCTTCCCCAATAAAATAAGAATGTCTTGAAGGGAGAATGCCATGTATCACTCATTTTTGTTTTATCACAGATAATGATTAGCTCATAGTAGATATTCACTTAAATGTTTCTGAGCCTCATACCCATTTTACAGGGGAGCAACTGCTAATAACAAGGCACATTACAACTTGTTAAGAGCATTCTAGGAATTATCTTATGTTTAGATTTTTAGAGTAGTTCCTGGCACATAGGAAGTTTGTGATCAGTATTAAGTACGTGAAGGAGGTTGGGACTAAGTCTTACAGAAGTGTGTGAGAGCTTTCTGATAAGATGATTTGTGGGAGTTAGAAATTTCAGTGTGCTACCCCTCCTAAGAATACTCGCCTGGAAATGGGAGTGAGAACTAACAGAATCTTCTCTTTAGACCAAGTTGTACGTTGAATAGTGGTTCCATAAAAGAACATTCCTAGAAAGAGGGTTCCTAGAAAACGTGTGTCCTATTTTAGATTTACAGTACTGTTCATTGTAGGTACCATGGGACAAAACAACAGAAGTCTCAAGCTTTACCTCCTGTGCCCTCAGGAATCATGGGCATCTATTCTTATGTCCTCCACAGGCTTCCGTCATTTTGAGACTGTACCTGTGGCTGATACCTGTCCCTCTTCCTTCCTCTTCCATAAATACTAACGGAGTTTCTGGTCTGTGCTAGGAACTGTACTAGGCACTAGACATACTGGTGGTGGGAAACAGGAGTAGCTCAGCCCTCCTGAAGGTTACCGTCAGCCCTTAACCTTTCTTGGTAAGGCATTGTTTTCTTTTTTTTCATGTTATTTCTTTTTACTCCTCAGTTAGAATGTGATATAAAAGCTATACACTCTAGGTGAACTTGGTATAGTCACCATAAATCTAAAATTTTCTGGAAATGCCTTGATTGCCTAACGTCATCATGTCAATCATACAACTGTCCTAGAAATTCCAATGCCCCTGTATTCTTGTACGTATGGAAACAGAAGAAGTTGTTGGTCTCCTGGTTTGGGATTTGAAAACTGTAGTCAGTTGCAAGGTCTGTCAGCTGATGATACCTGGAGAGTGAGTGTGACAGTCGGGCGATTTCCCAGGAGCAGGACCCTGCTTCTTCTAGTTGTCACGAGGCCAGAGTAGTGTCCGATGAGAAATAGTTGGAGGGCATGTTTAGACATACAACACCAGGCAGGGAGCTCAGCTCTCACCTGTGCCCAAGGAGGCTCAGTGCATCAGCCAGTGCTATGCTCGTTCTGGCTTTCCATGTGGCATGGTAAGTTGTCATATATTAAGAATGTCAATTCACTGTGCTTTCCGCTGGAACTGATCCAAAATAATGATCAATGTAAACCGTAATTGAAAACTAAAAATAAAAATAATGGCAGCTCAAAAACAAAGGCAAAACACAAGAAGATCTTAGTTGAGCTTCATAGGGAAGACCAAGACCAAAGAAATGCAAGCTGTGGTTCAAAAAGCCTGCTAATTCAAATTTTATTTTATTCGGAAAACATTATGAATTTAGATCAACAGAATTTATTCAGTTGGCTTCTTATTCCCTACCACCCTAACTCTGTGTGTGTGTGTGTGTGTGTGTGTGTGTGTGTGTGCGCGCGCACAGTCGCGCGCGCACAGAACCTGGTCTATGACTTTGATTGATACATATGAATGGATGGAAAATATAAAAGTATTCCCCTCCCAAATAAATAAATCTTACTGAACTCACACGTTCTGTTTTCCCTTAGAATTTCTGAGAGATCACTAGGAACCTGGAACTCTTACGACTTCATGGTGGGGAGTCAGAAAGGAAATTCAATTTGAGTGGAAAAAAAATATTCTCAGTGGAACAATTTTAACAAAGGGATAAAGGAGGACTTGGAGATCATATAATGAGAAATAGTAATAACCCTTCCAGCAATCATGGCTCGATGGGTGAACATAAGCTGAGATTAGAAGACCCACCAGGGAGCTGCAAAGTTGTAGGACTGCTTGATGAAATAATTTAATACCCACTGGCTCCAATAAACAGCATGTACAAAGAATGCTCGGTGCCCTGGCAGTCCTGCTAACCCGGAGCATGAGGGAACCTGCTAGAGGCAGGGCTAAGTCTCATACTTGCCCTCTTGCTATTTGCCTCAGCTTTATTCTGTGCCCAGAGTGTTAACTGGTACCTCGTGCCATTCTCCGAAATCTAAGGAGTAAGAAAGACGTAATAGAGAAAGAGCCCAGGATAATACATAAGAATAAACTGGATACTATTATGGTTATTAACACCTTGGATTTGCCGAGAACATCATAGATTCCACATTTCTTTATACCTGTTGATCCTCACAACAAGTCTAGGAGGTAGATTTGCAAGATGGGTGTTGACAATTAAAAATAACAATAATAACAACTATTTGTTAGAACAGAAATGTTATAACTAATGCTATTATGTGTTTATTCTGTGCCATACTCATTACACATGTTCAGTAACTCTTTTAATCCCTCTACAGTCATATAAGGTTGAGGGATTGTGGCTCAGGGAGGGTAAGCAATACATCCAATGCCATACATACAGTTGTTTCGTGATGAAACCAGCATTTGGATCCAGGCCACCTGTCTTTGGGCCATGCTCTCCTGTATCCACTGTTTTACCTTGAGGACAGTATAATGGTTAGTGTTTGTCCCTGATGCACACATCTAACTAACTTCACTTCCTCCTCCCACGATACCAACCTTCAGTGCAAAGAGTCAGTTTAGGGCAAACAGGGCAATAAAAGGAGTAGCCATCTCACCTTTCCCCGGATTCCTCTGGCCTAGAGCCAGTCCTTTCCATGGAGCACAGGACCCTCCAACATGGCCATTGTATTCGCACACGCTTCTTTCCAGGTAAAGAGGGAGCAAGACACGTTCTCCCTCTGGGCCAGTGTGCTCAATGGTTTGATTACCAGCCAGGGCACACGCCCGGGTTGTGGGCTTGATCCCCAGTAAGGGACTTGCAGGAGGTAGCCAATCAGTGATTCTCTCTAATCATTGCTATTTCTCTCTCTCTTGCCCTCCCCCTTCCTCTCTCTGAAATCAATAAAAACATGAAAGGAATAAAAAGACACATTCTCCCCAACCTCTTACTCCAGAGCTGCAGGACTCAGCAGGGAGAAAGCATGAGGTGCCAGGACTAATCTGTGATTTATTTACATCAAAATCCAGCCACGGGCCGAGGCCGAGGTCACCCGTCTTTCCCATCATGGGGAAGCAACCAGGTACAGAGCGAGACTGTGATTCCATTTTCAGTCGCTGGATGGCGCCTCAGAATACCAGCAGTCGGGCCAATTAACTCCAGTTGTCCAGACCTTATCAGATCCCGATCTGGTAACCACTGGAGTGAAACCAGTACTTCATTTCACACAGGCATCAGATAGTAATGCCTTTTAGTCACTGCCAACTTGGGGCATTTTTAAAATCGTGACCTCAAGATTTAAGCTGCAAAATGCCATTATCTATCCTCAAGCCAGCCAGAGCTGAATTTTTGAAATAGCCTATTAAGTTTTCTGCTCTGATAAAAATTCAGAGACCCTTTTCATATTAATCTCCCTATGGCAAATGAAATTTGCTGAGTGGAAGATTTAATTTGCTTCTATTTGTGTATTACTTTATTTGGGGGGAAAATAGTAATTGCTTGCAATATCACTTTTTCAACATTACTGAGGAAAAAAAATTATAAAAATTTAAGTCCTTTCCCCCACTTATTTCATTGTTTAGACTCCACGCGGTAAATTAGCTTATTCTTCACCTTTCGATCACTTTGGCATTTTAATTAAAATATAATTACTGTTCAAAGGGTATTAATGTGCAAGTTTTAGTAATTGTCTATGTCAGGTCATTAGGTATATTTTTAAAAATGGGCTTCAATAATCTAAAATATTCAGTAAAAACACACCTTCCACATATTTACATAACACAGGTATATCCTAGCATATTTTATTACTTCCCCAAGGCAACCTCCTCAGTTTAATTATGTAAGGAAATTGAGAAGGAATGAGAGAGAGTTCCCTGTGGAATTTGTAATAATAAAATATAAATGTTTTCATTGTGGTAGATTTGTCGAAAATCTATAGGATCTTGAAATAAAAGAAAATTGATGGTTCATATTTCTATCAAAAATGAACAAGGAACAATAAATGCCTTTTAATAATAGAAGAAGCCAATGTTTCAAGCTTATTTCCCCCGCTTCTGAACCCCTCCTGCACACAACTTTTTCCCATTATTGGGGCCTTTACTTATTTTTTTACTTTAATTTTCTGCAGCGGTGGGGAACCCTTTCTTCTGCCAAGGGCCATTTGGATATTTATAACATCATTTGCTCAATATAGTTCACTTAATATAAATGTATGTGGCTATGAAAAAAACTCCTAGGCTTATTGAATTTTGATTCCGGCCAGTGGTTGCCTTGGCAGGGCCAGACCAAATGATTTCGGGGGGCCCGAGGGCCAGACGTTCCTCACCCGCGATTTGTTGGATGATATTGGAACTTTTGTGGATTTTATTTTCCAGTTTCATTTTGTTTTTCTGATGGAAGTCAGTCAGATGCTTACAGAGGGGAAGGGATGCTGAGGTCAAGTTGAAGCAACACATGATGCCCCGATACCAGCAGCTTCTAACCACATAAGGTTATTTCTTCTGAGCTTCATCAATCACGGGTTGGATGGGGCACAGAGCCAGGGAAAAGTAGTCCATTCTGGCCCACATTTTAAAGGTAGAACCAAGAGGATTTGCAGAGGGACTGGGGGTAGTGTGAGGTTCAAAGAGAGGAACCAAGATTAAATTTTATTTGCCCCGAATGATGGTCCTATTTACTAAGATGCTAATAATTTAGGGAAGAGCAGTATGAAGGGATAGAAATCTGCAGCCTGGGTTTGGACATATTAATTTGGGAGATATATTCATTGTAAGATAACACTTAAGTGCCTGTGATGAGATTTTAATGGGAAGTTGAATATTTAGTCTAAAGTCCCAGGGAGGCTCCAGGATAGTCATGGTATTTAAGATCTCATGATTAGATGAAGCCATTGAAGAGGCTGCTATAGAGGAAGAAGGAAGCAGGATTTATGTTTGCCCCTGTTTTTCTATTTTCTTTTAAGGAGCTCTTCCAAGTTCTCTGAAGTAATGACGAAATGAGATAACAAATGGGTGCTTATTCAGGCATCACGAAAACCTAGATGACAAATAATGTTATTATCCCTCTGATACCAAGAAGAAAATTACAACTCAGTGAGATTAAGTAAATTTGAGGAGGTTGCGCAACCATGAGAGGCTGGAAGGCAAAGCCAGATGGGGCAGTGTTTGAAGCCCGCTTTATACTGTGCTGTCTACAGACTCTCCTTCCCTGGGGCAGCGTCACTATCCTAAGGCCTAAGGCCTAAGGCCTAAGGTGGGATTTCCATGCCTGGTAATGGAAGGTCTGTCTTAGCTTCTGGGGTTCCTCAGTAGGTAGGTGCAAGCTGATGCCTTGATGTCGTGTTTGTCATCTTCCTGCATCCCTCAGGTGCCAAGACCTACTTCGGCACCCTGTCTTACAGCTCTCCTCTCCATTTACAGAATACATCTGTGTTATTCTTTCTATTGCAAATCCCATGAAATCCCTATTGTAAGCCAAGGACTAGAACAATCCCCGCCTAGAATCAGTACTTGCTGGGTGAATGAATGAAGGTTTCCTTTTCATATGCATGTTTTAGCTCTTGGTTTAATGGTTAGAAAACCCTGCTTTCTGTTTCTTTTTCTTATTTTAAGAAATGTTTGGAGAAAATGAACCTTGATTGCTCTTAGTACACTGGCTCAACGTCTGGAATTGACTTTCTTTGAGTCCATGTGGCTCACACAATGTAAGGGAACTATACTTCTCTCCCTAGGGCTTGGTCTCTCCAAGAAAAGACGGCCAAGTTACCTTGTTGGCTTGTTAAATTATACATTCCTAGACTCTGCTCTCAAAGGATTTAGAATTAGGAAATTTTAAGGAGCTCTTCAGGCAATCATTAAGCATTTTAAGATTGACAGCCTATTCCTGTGCTAGCGGGTTACCTTAAGGTGGTTGATTACCATCCCCTTTGTATGGATTGGGAAAGCTTCGCCTTAGCCAGTTCTCTAAAGCATAAACTTGGAGTTGACAGTGTCCGACCTCAAATTCAATTGTTGTTATTACCAGGGGTACAACTTGCTGTGAATTTCTTAACCTTTCTCGGCTTATTTCCAGTCCTTTGAAATGAATTACCTCTTATTCTCTCAACACTTAAAGGTAATTATACTTTTGTCCTTTATCAAGACCAAGAAATGTGCTTAACATGTAGGGCACTAAATAAATGGTAGAAGTTATCTTAGGTCCTGTTTATTAGTAGAAGTAATAGGGTACACTGGTGTCTCAGGGCCTGACAGGCAGGGCTGTGACATCTCCACATTTGTCATGATACCTGAGAGAGAGAAAAAAAAAAGAGCCAGCCATTAAACGATACCAGGAAAGAACATTCCAGACCCACGAAATAGAAAATGTAGCGGGAAGAATTATATACTTATTTTTTAAAACTCTCCTCGAGTTTAGTGGACCTAAGAGAAAAGACTGAAATGAGACGAAGCTGGAGAGGTTAACAGAAAACTGCATGAGCAGAAGTAGAGCTAGCTGGGAGGTGGGGGCAATGCCTGTGTCTCCTGGGCAAGTTTTTCAAAAGTTGCAACTTCTAACTCCTTATTTATTCATTTTAGCTTATGTATTATTTAGGATCACATTGGCTCCTGTAACACATGCCTCAAAAATAGATATCTACGAGAAAAGTTTGTTAGTATTCATCTAAAAACATGATCAGGCGATTTACTAAGTGGTACATCGAGGGAGCTAGGTCCCTTCTCTCCTGTGGCTTTGCCAACTTTAAGACCAATGTATCAGTTCATATCATACTCAGGAAACAGGAAAGAACATGAAGGATCCATGGAGAGTTTTGTGAGCTATTCCTGGTTGTAGTCAGCATCAATCCTGCTTATACAACATGGACTTGTCACGTGACAACCAGAATAGCTGGTAAATATGTAGGTTAGCCGTAGACCCAGGAAAAAGATACATTAGTCTCGGTGCCCAGCTGTACTCTCAGCCACAGGATAGATGTGAGTGTTACCTATGAGAAAATATGATTAAGAGAGGCAGTTTAAAATACACAATAGAAATAACATTTTTGGACTGCACAATGACAAAACATAATCAATGGGTTACACTTATCTTACGTAGTCACTCTATCCTGCCAGAATACTTGGGCCCCAAATTTATTAGAATTTAGAATTTTGGTAATTATAGGTACTGAAGGCACAAGGGTGGGACAGAAAGCATGCATTTGCCATTCAGTAAGCTGGAACAGAATGGGGCCTGTGAGTCATGCAGAGTGTGGTGGAGATTAAGAATAAAGGAGTATGTAGGAATAACCATGGAGAACCTGGACTAGACATACTTCTGTATACTTGCTTGACTCATTGTCATTCATTTGGGACATTCTTTAAAATAAAGCCCCTTTGCTTGGATAGTGCTTTCCAATAGTTGCTTCTTTTACACAAGAGCTTGGAGGACAAATTGCCTTAAAATGCTCTTAGGATATTGAGCAAAGATTTAGCCATAGTCAAAAAGAAATGACAGTTGTAAGACAGAGAGTCACAGATGCTCAGAGCTGGGGGCGAGAGGGAATCTTCTATCTAAATACATACATACATACATACATACATACATGCATATTACACACATCCATAAGTGGTAGAGTATACTGTTAGGAGCAGAGGTTTTGCAACTCATATTTGGTTTCACATTTTAGTAGAACTATTATTGAGTAAGCCTGGAAATGTTACGTAGTAGGTCTGTGTCTGTTTTCTCATCTGTGAGGGAGGGCGGAATCTCCCGCAGTGTGTTATTTTGAGGACTCAGTGAGTTAATATGGGCATGGCACTAAGAACAGGACAGCTATATGCACTGCACACGTTAGTCATAATATCTTCAGATTACAAGTGAGGACATCAAATCCCAAGAGCCTGACTGAGTTACAACGCCCCAACTGCAGCGGGCTCTTCCCAAAGTTCTTTGTTGTGAAGCCCAACACCTCCGGGGAGAATTCTTGAATTTGAATCCTGGCTCTTACCTGTGAACTATGTTCTAGAAAAGCTTCTTTTTTTATAACAGCTCTAAAACTCAACTTTTCTCATGTGTGAAATGGGAAGTATACTAACATTTCATTCTTAAGATTATTTTGAGGTTGGAATGAAAAATTTTAGAGCACGCTTCTCCATGCCTGGCACAAAGCCAGTGCAAAAAATAGTATTGATGATGATAATGATAACAATGATAATTAGATGATGATCATTCTGCTACTTAATTCTCATCATATAAACATATTTCCATTAAGGGAATGATTAAAATCATTTGAGTAAGCCATCTCATTTCTTAATAGGAAGAAAAACATGTAGTATGATAACTTTTTTACTCTATTGCTGATGTTTTAGACTCTCTCTAATTGTTATAGATGATATTTCCCCCAATTCAATTATATACTGCTAAAAGGAAAAGAGAAAATTAAATCAATATCAATACATGCTTTACACAATAGAACATCTAGAAAGTCATTTCAGAACATGCTGAATTTCAATAATTAATAACTCATTGATAGAAAGAGTGGTTAATATATTACAATTGAGTCCTCACCCCTATTTCAGACACATAACTAATACTTAAATAGAATGTATTATGCTCCTGATATTTGTGCAGACAACTCATGATTTATTCACATCTGTTATAACACATTCCGATAATTTATTTGGAAGAAAGCAATCTGCATTAATCATTTATTAATTATTAATAAAATATAAGCACTGCATAAAAGAACGGCTGTTCACAAAATAACCTTTTCTTCTTGAAGCCAAGGACCTATTTATTCTCACCTTGCATTTTGTAAAGATTAATCACCGTTACATCAGGCGTCCTCCGATTTGACCCTGGGTGGCTTGCGGGGGACGTTTTTTAGCATTCAGATAGGCATGTATCTCCTTATGGAAGATATGGTATCGTCCCAGCTCTCAATAGCTCAGAATGTGATCTTATTAGTAAACAGATGTGGTGCAGATGTAATCATTTAAGTTAAGATGAGGTCATACTGGAGTAGCAGGGGCCCCTATTTC
>NW_006282381.1:2315706-2316843 GCF_000327345.1 Myotis davidii
ACAGCATTAGCTCACAGACCAAAGGGTCCCAGGTTCAATTCCAGTCAAAGGCAAGCACCTTTGTTGCAGTCTCGATCCCTGGCTCTGGTTGGCGCGTGTGTGGGATATATCTCACATCCCTGTTTCTCCCTCGGTCCCTCCCTCTCCCTTCCACACTCTCTAGAAGTCATTGGGGAAATATCTTGAAGTCAGAGTTAACAACAACAACAACAAACAAACAAAAAACACCACAACTGAGCCCATGTGAAAACAGAGAAGCAGAAGAAAGCCATGTGACATTAAAGGCCGAGTTTGGAGCGAGGCATTTACAAGCCAAGAGACTCAGGGTTGCTGGCTGTTGCCAGAAGCCAGGAGCAAGCCAGGAGACAGACTGTCCCTCAGAGCCCTCACCTTGATCTCAGGCTCCCAGCCTTCAGAGTTGGAAGAGAATACATTTCTGTTCTTTTCAGATTCCCAGCTTGTGGCGCTTTATTATAGCAGCCCCAGGAAACGAATACAGTGTGCTGCTTCTGTCCTCACCTGCGCACCTGTAAAGGTTTCCAAGTTCTCCCCGGGAAACACCTTGCATGTTGCAGAGAGAGAGCCGAGTGAAAATTCCAGCTCCTGCCTTCCACTAGCTGTGTGATGGCAGTGTTTGGTAAATGTATGGGAACCTCTGCGCCTTCATCTGTGAAGCAGAGACCATCCAATTACCCTTGAAGAGTTATTATACAACCTTGATGGTTGACAGAGGTTGCTTTCTTTCATTCCAGGTCTGCTTTTGAATAAATATTTTCTGGTGGGTAAGCGTCATGGAATAGTAACTAATACTTAGGGTTTTACGGAACTAATAAGGTACTAATATTTCTACTGCAGAGTGTCTTAACAATCAACTGATTGGATCAGTATTTTCCAGTGTGCCCTTTTATTAGGAAAGTTGACATCTTAATTGGGAAAGCTTGCTTGGACTCCATTCTCTGTGTGTGTGTGTGTGTGTGTGTGTGTATTGGTTGTTTTCTTTTTCTGTGTTTGCTATTATAACATGCCTGGTTTTCTTTGGATTTTTTATTCCTTTTAACAAATTTATTTTAACCTTTTCCTCATTTTCATTGATACATTTTATTTTTCACCTTTCCATTCTGTATTTTCTTTATGAGA
>NW_006282381.1:2316946-2326723 GCF_000327345.1 Myotis davidii
TTATTATTCACGTATTTTTCTAGTTTTTTCTTTTATTTCTAATCTTCCCTGAGCTTTTCTCAGCTCTCTCATCATGGTTCACTATTGCCTATTGTCAAATTTGTTAATTTTTCTAATTATAATTTATATTTGTTGAGCACAATATGATATATAAGACATTGCAAGAAGCCATTTTTGTATCTCATTCATTTGAACAGATTTTTACTTAGATGGCTATATATTTTTTTAAAATATATTTTATTGAGTTTTTACAGAGAGGAAAGGAGAGAGATAGAGAGTCAGAAACATCGATGAGAGAGAAACATCGACCAGCTGCCTCCTGCACACTCCCCACTGGGGATGTGCCCACAACCAAGGTACATGCCCTTGACCGGAATCGAACCTGGGACCCTTCAGTCCGCAGGCCGACGCTCTATCCACTGAGCCAAACCGGTTTCGGCTAATGGCTATATATTTTTTTCAAGCAGTACCTTGGTGTTGGGTTGAACCACAATCTTTGTTTTTCTGGAAAAATTATATATACTTACGTTCCAAACAAAATGGAATAATTGGAATCCAACTTACCATCTCACCTTTCAAAAAGCGGTCAAGTTATACAATTATGTAAATTTATACAAAACAAAAGTATATGAAATATTAATAGGCTAAAACTGTTTCCTTATATCTTAACTGCATCACAGCAAAAAGGAAATGTTTTTAGAAATTCCAGAATATCCACCATGCCAGAAAAGTAAAATTTACAGTGTCTGAAATCCAATGAAAATGTCCATGCATGGCCGAAACCGGTTTGGCTCAGTGGATAGAGCCTCGGCCTGCGGACTGAAAGGTCCCAGGTTCGATTCCGGTCAAGGGCATGTACCTGGGTTGCGGGCACATCCCCAGTGGGAGATGTGCGGGAGGCAGCTGATCGATGTTTCTCTCTCATCGATGTTTCTAACTCTCTATCTCCCTCCCTTCCTCTCTGTAAAAAATCAATAAAATATATTTAAAAAAAAAAAAGAAAATGTCCATGCATGCAAAATATTAAGAAACTCTAATTCAGAATGAGAAGAAAATATAATCAATAAAACTGATCCAGAAATGACAGATTATAGGTTTAGTAGACAAAGATATTAAAACAATTAACATAACATTATTTTATGTATTTCAGAAGGTAAAGAAATATTAAACATGTTATGCAGAGACACACAAAATTTTAAATGACCCAAGTAAAACCTCTAAAAATGAAAATTAAAATATCTGAGGTGAAAACACAAGGAATGGTTTAAGGGAAATTAGATATTGCAGAAAAATATTACTGATATTAAAGACATAGAGCAATAAAATGATCTAAAATTATACACAAAGAAAATTAATAATAGACAACAATGAACAGTGCCTTGTGGACAATCTCAGATAACCTACTCTATGTGCAGTTGACATTCCTGAAGAAGAAAGGGAAGGGAAATATTAAAAAAAAAAACATATTTGCAGTAATAATGGCCGGACAAATTTCAAATGTAATGAAACTATAAATCCACAGATTAAACATACTTTAGTAAATTAAGACACAGGAAGAAAACCACACAATTGCAAACGGTAAGCACATTGCTTAAACCCAGTGTAAAGAGAAAGCCTTATAAAAGGAACCAGAGGAAAGAGACAGAATACATAGAGAGGAACAAGAGTCATATCTTACCATGTGCAGGAACAATGCCAGACCAAAAAAATAAATAAAAGTGGAGCAATATGTTTAAAGTTCTGAAACACACACACACACACACACACACACACACACACACACACACTTGCCAAACAAAATTCTATAGTAAAAGAAACTATCTTTTAAAAGTGAACAAATCATAAGACATTTCAGACCTAGAAAAATTCAAATAATTTATTCCTGGCAGACCTGAACTGTAAGGAAAGATAAAGTATACCCTTCGGGTGGAAGTACAGGATATAATATCAGATGGAACTCTGATATACACAAATGAAAAGCATTACAAGTGGGAAATACATAAGCAAATTCTAAGACCATTTTTTTCTTTTTAAAAAAATATTTTTTATTGATTTAAAAGAGAAAGGGAGAGGGAGAGAGAGATGGAAACATCAATGATGAGAAGCATTGATCATCTACCTCCTGCACACCCCCTACTGGGTAATTGAGCCAGCAACCCATTCCTAGCCCTGACTAGGAATCAAACTGTGACCTCCTAGATCAGTGATGGCGAACCTATGACATGCGTGTCAGAGGTGACACGCAAACTCATTTTTTTGGTTGATTTTTCTTTGTTAAATGGCATTTAAATATATAAAAGAAATATCAAAAATATAAGTCTTTGTTTTACTATGGTTGCAAATATCAAAAAAATTTCTATATGTGACACGGCACCAGAGTTAAGTTAGGGTTTTTCAAAATGCTGACATGCCTAGCTCAAAAGGTTCGCCATCACTGTCCTAGATCATAGGTCAGTGCTCAACAACTGAACCATGCCAGCTGGGCAAGAATCTTTCTTATCGTTTAAATTTATTTAAAACATAATTGACTCTCTAAAGCAGTGATTCCCAACCTTTTTTTGGCTGTGCCCTTCCTAAGCATTTCTAAAATCCTGATGGCCCCCCTGTGACATATAATTTTTATTATTCCAAAAGTGAACTCCTATTCATGTGGAGGAAGCCTAAAAGGCCATTTACTTGGTCTAAACAAGATTCCAAAGAACATGGCATCCATGGAAGAGAAAAATAAAAGGATAGTTGAAGTATTGAGGAAGAAATCACTAAGAAATTGTTAAAAACAACAACAATATGAAGTGAAATGAAAAAATAGCAAATAAAGCTTCAAAACATAATAGAGAACTGAAATGCGTAAATATGTGACAATATATATTTATATAGAGCCATAAGAAAGACAAAAAATTCACTGTTAATCATTCTCAAATTGCGCCCCCCCCCAAAAAAAAAACCAAATTGCCCCCTGTGGTGCATGGGCCCCACATTGAGAACCACTGTCCTAAAGCAAAACTAGGAATAATATATCATGGTGTTTATAACATATAATGACCTAACATGTATGACAACCATATTACAAAGTTACGGAGGGTCTGCGAGAAATGGATATATGTTTTTAAGGTGCTCAGACTGAAAATGAAGTGCCATACTTTTACTAAAGGTAGACACTGATCACGTAGCTGTGTATATTCTAAACCCTAGATTAAACACTGACATAAAACACAGTAGAAATAGAGCTAGTAAGCAAGCAAGGAGATACAATAGAAACCTGTCATTTCAATGATGCAGAAAAACATCTGATAAAATCTAACATCTATTCCTAACAGAATACCTGCATAATCTAGGAATGGTAAGGAATCACCTTAACCAGATAAAGTATATCCTGAAATATGCCTACAGATAACATCATACTTTAATAGTAAAAAACTAAATGCATTTGCTCCTAAAATCAGCAGCAAATCAAGACTGAACACTCACACACTTCTATTCAATATTGCTCTGGTTTTATTCAGTGTAACGAGATGAAAAAAATTGTCAAGACTGGAAAGTAAGAAATATAACTCTTTTTATTAGGAGACAACATGATCTTGTAAGGAGAAAATCCTATGAAATCTGAAAGAGCAAACTCTAGGACCAATTAGTGAATTTAGGAACATGTTAATATGTAAGATAAATAAATAAATATCAATTGTATTTCTTATGCTGATAAAGAAATATCAGAAATTTAAAATAAAGATAACCTCTAACAGCCAAGAGACACATAAAATATTAAGCAATAAAACTGACCACCCACGTATAATTCCACTAAATTGAATACTATAAGACACTTTTGAGAGGAAAGAAAAAAACCTCAATTAATGGCGAGATATGTTACTTCACAGATCAGGAGACTCAATATTGATATGTCAGTTGTCCTTAAATTCATCATACAGTCAACACAATCTCAATCAAAATCTCAACAGTGCTTTTGTAGAAAGCAAACAAAAATACTGATTCTAAATCCACATGGAAATGCAAAGAACGTAGAATATCCAACACAACTTTGAATGAGAAAAACAAATTTGGGGGGCTTACATTTCCTCAGTTCAAACCAGTAATCAGGAAAAGGTAGTCCTAGTATTAATGTCAAGATAGAAAGTGAGAATAATGGCACATGCTACGGTCTAGATACAGAGACATATGTAGTTGATTGATGAAGCTTGAACAAAGGTACAAAGATAATGTAGTGTAGAAAATATCTTTCTGTTTCTCCCTCCATGATCCTAGACCAGTGATGGCGAACCTATGACAACCGTGTCAGAGATAACATGCGAACTCATTTTTTTGGTTGATTTTTCTTTGTTAAATGGCATTTAAATATATAAAATAAATATCAAAAATACAAATCTTTGTTTTACTATGGTTGCAAATATCAAAAAATTTCTATACGTGACACAGCACCAGAGTTCAGTTAGGGTTTTTCAAAATGCTGACGCGCCGAGCTCAAAAGGTTTGCCATCACTGTCCTAGACCCAAAGTGTCTATTCCCACACAGATTCCCCCAATTTATGCTTGTATAAGGTATAAAACTCAAGTAGTTATTTTGGAGTGTGGCAAACCTCCTCACATATATATTTGTTGTTTCTATCTATGTATCCATCTCTATATATTTCTATTTTATCTATCATCTGTCTGTTTTTCTTATTTAACACTAGAGGCCTGGTGCACGAAATTTGTGCACAGGGGCGGGGGCGGGGAGGGAGTACCTCATCCAGGCCTGCACCCTCTTCAATCTGGGACCCCTTGGGGGATGTCCGACTGCCGGTTTAGACCCAATCCCTCTCCCAATCCGGGACCACTGGCTCCTAACCGCTTGCCTGCCTGCCTGCCTGATTGCCCCTAACTGCTTCTGCCTGCCAGCCTGATTGCCCCTACCTTGCCTCCCTGCCGTCCTGATCACCCCTACCTTGTCCCCTTGTCAGCCTGATTGCCCCTAACTTGCCCCCCTGCCAGCCTGATCGACCCTAACTTGCTCCCCTGCTGGCCTGATCGCCCCTAACCACCTCTACCTCAGCCCCAGCCTAAGCCACAGTCTGACCTCCCTCTGTGAAAGGCGACCTGGCAGATCAGGGGAAGGCACCACCCTATTACCTGACTGCTGCTGCCACTGCCTGCCTGAGCCTGGACCCTTCACAGCCACTAGCAGCCGCCTGAGCCTGGGCCCTTCGCAGCCACTGCGGCTTTGTCCGGAAGGATGTCCAGAAGGTCCTCTGGAAGACGTCTGCTCTAATTAGCATATTACCCTTTTATTAGTATAGATGTTTAAACTGAGCAGCACATTCACAAATGTGGTTCAAGTTATATTCTTGCCCTTCATTTCAAAAACATTCCATTTTTACCTTTTTAAAAAATGTGTAGTTTATGTTCAGGTGAAGCAGTTTGTAGTTTTAAAAACGACCGTCTATGGAAACCTACACATGTTTTCAACCATCCTTTCCTCTTAGAAGTAATGAACAATTTCTGGGGGGCATGTGAATAAGCTGTCTGTGTGTATTGATGTAAAACTACATTTCCCCCCACGGTGAGAGTGGGGACCCTGTAGACAACAAGTTATTGCAGTCAGGGACAAGTTACTCAAGGACGTGGTAGACAAGATGACTTCAATAAATCCTACAATCCCTGTTCTCCGTGAAAGTTCACCAACATCAAACTTGTTACCAAAGCAATTCTCTTTCTGTCTTCTACTGAGGGGAGAGAGCAGTTAAATATAAAAAATAATATCAGTGTGGCAGGTCAGATATTTAGAAAATTATCCTTTGCGCCTGTGGTCACATTCTTATAAAAGTACACGGAAACACTGTGTTCAAACTTGTATATCAAACTTTAAGAGGGATATAGGCCAACCAGACAGAATTAGAAGTTACTATAAATACAGAGAATTACAAATTTACTACCTGTTACATACTATTCACAATGATGGTATATTTAATATTCCTTGGCAACAAAATGTGAGATAGTTATTATGATACCTACTTTACAGAAGATAAAACTGGGATTACATTTTTCTGGGACATATTAATAAACAAATGGAGCAACTGGGTTTGCAATCTACATTTGCAGAATTAAAATCTAGAGTCTACTAGACTACAGTCAAACATAAAACTAGAGAAATACTTGATAAAAAGGAATCTACTTGGACTAGAGAATAAAATACTAGATTAGGAAATTAGCGTGGCCAGTGTGGCTCAGTGGTTGAGCATCAACCTATGAACCAGGATGTCATGGTTTGATTCCAGGTCAGGGCACATGCTCGGGTTGTGGGCTCAATCCCCAGTGTGGGGTGTGCAGGAGGCAGCCGATCAATGATTCTCTCCCATCGATGTTTCTTCTATCTTTCTCTCCCTTCCTCTCTATAAAAATATATTTAAAAATTAATTTGGAGAGTTTTAATGTCAATGAAGTACAGTATTTGACTTTCTTTAAGTGGTTCCAGTGGTTTGTGCTAAAAGTAGTTTGAGGAAAATATAAGGAGATGTAATTTGGCTTCCAAAACAAAGATGATCAATACAGGTCTCCAACAATCGATTGGGTGTTTCCTATGTGGTGACTTCCTTGTTGCCAAAGGAGTTCAAAGTGAGGCTAGAGTCTAAACCTGCACTCTCCAATGTGGTTGACTAGCCACATGAGGCTTATAATTTATGCTAATTAATATTAAATGAAATTAAAAATTTAGTTCCTCGGTTGAATGAGCCAAATTCCAAGTGTGCTATAGGCATGTACCACTGCACATAAAATATTTATTTAAAGGACATTATAGTGACTTTCCTATTTAGTTTCATGCTTCCTTTGCAAGTTTAAAAATTTTTAGAAATATTTTATATCTTCGTAATATTGAAGTCATCACAGTGGTGACTGGGTGAATGGGATTCTTTGAGGGCATTGTTTATGGGCACTTCCCAGCTATCTCCTCTTGTCTTTCCTACCAGATACAAATGCCAAGGCAAAGTTGTCACTGACACACAGGCCTTTTTCCTACATCATCGATGGTAAAATATCTTGCAAGAGGAGGTTTGGTCAACTCCCATCTGTCATCGACCTACAGTTACATAGAATCAATACTAATAAACAATTCCATATTCAAGGAAATAGTGCACTGGTGGGGGATGTCCCTCAGCCCAGCCTGCACCCTCTCCAATCTGGGACCCCTCGGGGTATGTCTGAGTGCCCGTTTAGGCCCAATCCAGGACTGCTGGCTCCCAACCACTCACACATGGGGATGACCATCTTGTGTGTTGGAGTGATGATCAATTTGCATACTGGTTATGACTAATTAGCATATCAGGACTAATTAGCATATCCCTCTCTTATTATTGTGTTGGAGTGATGGTAAATTTGCATACTGGTCGTGACTAATTAGCATATCTGGCCATGACTAATTAGCATATCCCGTCGTGACCAATTTACATATTACCCTTTAATTAGTATAGATATACTATGTTCTTTTCAAAAGCTACTCCTGCCCAGCTGGTGTGGTACAGTGGTTGAGCATTGACCTATGAACCAGGAGGTCAGGGTTAGATTTCCTGTCAGGGCACATACCCTCATTGAGGGCTTGATCCCCACTAGGGGATGTGCAGGAGGCAGCTAATCAGATTGTCTCTCATCATTGATGTTTTTATCTCTCTCTTCCTCTCTGAAATCAATCAAAATATATATATTTTTAAATCGTTCTTTCTCCAGTTCCTATAATAAATACATCTGTACTAGCATTACAGAGACACTGCCTTTTCTCCCTGTCTGAACATTTTTTCTGAAACAATGAGTATGTTATCATTTTTAACATTTAATACCCAATTACATATTTTTCAAATATAAAAATGATCAAATACTCGTTGAGCACCATTATGTTTATGTAAAGTGATTATTGAGTTCAAAATCGTTTTAATTAAGTTCCAAGAGAATATCAAACTGTACATTTACTTCATTGATTATATATCTATACTAGAGGCCCAGTGCACTGTGGGATCGGGGGGCAGTCCCTCAGCCCGGCCTGTGCCCTCTCTCAGTCCAGGACCCCTCGGGGGATGTCCTCTTGCCAGCTTAGGCCCCACTCATAGCAACCGGTTGTTCTGTTGTTTGGTCGATTTGCATATTAGGGTTTTATTATATAGGATACCTCTATCTGTCTATCTACCTATCTATCATCTACCTATCTGTCTCCCTGCCCTCAAGGAACTTGCTTTAGTTTAATATTTCATGTTTCCTCCCATTAGGAATGACTGTGTGAGCTATAATAAAGCTATGCACAGAGCAGATTGAATATCAAAGGCTATGTCAAATGGGAAGGCTTCACAATGCAGCTGCCAATTCTTTGAAGACTTGAAAGCAGAGTAGGATTTGAAAAGGGACATTTTTTGAAAAGCCAAGTGCATGCATTTTTGAAGATAGCCCTCCATCGCTACACAGAGGACCCTGGCACAATGGTTCTCAACTTTGCCCGCCCAACTGAAACCACCCAGGGAGCGTTCAAGGCAGACATGCCAGGCCCCTGCCCCTGAGATTAGAGTTTGTTTGATCTCAGAGGAGGCCTGGTCACAGAGACTTTAAGAGCTCTCCGGGTGATTCTCATAAGCAGCCAAGGTTGAGTGCCCTTGCCTCAGGTGATAGGCAAGAGGTTGCAGGTAGGGAAAAACTGGCTGTGTTACCAGGCTGTTGTAAAAATCTCCTATGTTTAGGGCGGGGCAAAAGTAGATGTATGGTTGTGCATATGCAAAACAGAGTTCATAAAGCTATTGTAATAATCACAACCTGCATGTCTTTTTCCATACGAACCACTGTAAGCCTACTTCTGCCCCACCGTGTATAATAATTTACACCAATTGTGGACGTCATCTACATTACTGGCATACATTTATTCATAGCGTTCCTATAGAAAGCTGTAAAATCTTCTTGCTATGTATTTCATTTTAGCTTACATTTCCAGAGTATTTTAGACACTTCCCTTTATAGTATAAAATAATGTTACTTGTGAGACTTGAAAATAATTTTATACTTCCCATTCTTATGTGGATGAAGGCAAAATAAAATAAATTTACTGTCGTATGCAAAATACAAATAAAGTGTCTAATCCAGTGCCTGACATGTAAAAGATGAAGGAAATAAACTAATATTTACTAGCTATAAGTCCAGGACTGGGCTAGGTAATGACATATGTAATCTGAATTTATCTTCCATCAACTTATTTATGCCCACATAACAATTTTATGTATGTATATGTGTGTATACAAAGACAACAAAAAAGTATAGGATTATTAAATGCACAACTTAAGTTAGTAAACATTATTTTTCTGAAAAAAATATTATGAAAACACTTTATTTTTAAGTGCAAAGTACGCTTGTTTAGCCCTAGTACAATGTTCTGCCATACCTTAGCAAACATCAAGGGTCATATAGATTACTACGACCTATTGTAACTACATTCTTATCACCAAATTACAGTGTTCACCTGAGTGGAATGCTGGTTAAATCCATTCACAGATACCACTTAATCCTGGAGTGATAATGGTTAACATACTAAACATGACTTAGGGAAAACTCAGGCTGCGAAGTAATTTTTTAAAAATATTTTTTTATTGCCCCGGCCAGTTTGGCTCACTGGATAGAGCGTCGGCCTGGGGACTGAAGAGTCCCAGGTTCGATTCTGGTCAGGGGCATGTGCCTTGGTTGCGGGCACATCCTCTGTGGGGGGTGTGCAGGAGGCAGCTGATCGATGCTTCTCTCTCATCGATGTTTCTAACTCTCTGTCCC
>NW_006282381.1:2326769-2338532 GCF_000327345.1 Myotis davidii
GATTTCCCACCCATGTCCCACTTCCCGGCTGCTCTCACTCACTGGACTCCTCACACCCTCGGAGACCATAAGCTGCTTCTACCCCAGGCAGTTTCATACTCTGTCCTATCTTACATGTTACTGTCACCATCACCATCACCATCGCCATCACCATCACCATCGCCATCACCATCACCATCGCCATCACCATCACCATCGCCATCACCATCACCATCGCCATCACCATCACCATCGCCATCACCATCACCATCGCCATCACCATCACCATCGCCATCACCATCACCATCGCCATCACCATCACCATCGCCATCACCATCACCATCGCCATCACCATCACCATCGCCATCACCATCACCATCGCCATCACCATCACCATCGCCATCACCATCACCATCGCCATCACCATCACCATCGCCATCACCATCACCATCGCCATCACCATCACCATCGCCATCACCATCACCATCGCCATCACCATCACCATCACCGAGAAGGTGTACCTGATTACTTTCATCTAAACAGGTCACACCTATTTCTTTGCCATGATCCTTTTTTTTTTCTTCTCTGAATTAATTCCGCATTATAATTATACTAGAGACCTGGTGCACAGGATTCATGCACTGGTTGTAGGCATGGCCTATGGGGATCGGGCCACTATGGGAGTGCCGCTCATCCTGGTCAGCGGAGCAGCTGGGGACCCGCCCTCAGAGCGGCTGCTCCCGCTGTGGTAGCAGCTGTTCATCCTGATCAGTCAAGTGGCACTCCCATTGTGGGGGCACACTGACCACCAGGGGCAGCTCCTGTGTTAAGCATCTGCCCCCTGGTGGTCAGTGCGTTGTTCTGGTCATTCCACAGTTTGTTCTGTTGCTGGGCTTTTATTGTATAGGATTTTCATGTCTCCCAAATATAAACCTCCAGAGGGTAGGAAACTAATGTGTTTGTTTTTTCACTATGGTGAAAACACCAATTCATTTAAAATAGTCAAACCTGTGTTAAATGAATAAAAAATCCATAACACTGACATGGGCATAATATAGAAAACCAACCCAGCAATTGAAATAGAGTTTTCATGAATAGACTTT
This sequence comes from Myotis davidii, assembly GCF_000327345.1. Taxonomy (NCBI): domain Eukaryota; kingdom Metazoa; phylum Chordata; class Mammalia; order Chiroptera; family Vespertilionidae; genus Myotis; species Myotis davidii. The sequence continues at coordinate 2,327,852 of NW_006282381.1, forward strand.
GACCAACCATCTATGGATTATAGAAATTTGTAGAAAAGGACGATGTTCAGTTTCTCTTCCAGCTATGACCAAAAGATTCAATTATAAAAATTGAAAGATGATCCTTGGCCAAAATAGTTAATATGGAATGATTTTATCAAACGTGGAAAATTACAAGTCCTGTTATTAGATGATAGAATTCCTGTAAATTATTCAAAAGGAATAAGATAGAAACATGTGAAATTACATATGAAATGGGGAAATGACAAGGTGTTTTTTTTCTAATGATAATATTTGTTTGTTTTAAAGTAAATATAAAAAATGATAGGCAACTTAGTCTGATTCCTGGCCATAACAGCTTTAGCGTGTCTTAAGTAAAACTGTAATGGGATTGATTTATAACCTCCACAGTACACTGTCATAAATAGCTGTTTCTATAACCCTGCCTTATGCCTCTGCATTTGTGATGGGCCTAATGTGAACTGTTTTTACAGTTTTGTGTGATAGCAGCAGAAAGTTGCAGGCAGTAGCACATCTGTTATAAAATAAGGATGCCACCCAGCATGAGGGCAGATCAAGAGGCATGATCCTCACGCTGTGTGAAAGGATATTAACTGTGGAAGCGATGTTAACTCCTTTCTAACTGTCATTAATTCAGTGCATTCATGCTATATTAATAAAAGAAAAGTCTATTATATCTTAATGGTTACTGGGACAAATAAACACGAAATTGCTGAAATAATTAAATCCTTTTAATAGGAGTGTGTTGGGTTCTGTTAGATTTATTTTTTACGCATTCAAGTTTAAATGGGTTAAAGGTACAGCCATCAGGGTGGGAGGGACATTGTTAAGCTGTGCTTATTAAAGGATGTCTCCATTCAGTTATGTAAACAGTACAGGTGATAGACAGATAAAGAAATGAAGCCAGAACAAATGGGCATGAAAGGTCGCTCCAGAAACTGCATTTAGAGACAAGCACATCGCACATCGGTGTTTCTGATGGATTACCATTCACAGTTCTGATTTGTGAGGCCAGTATTTCATGGCATTGTGTCCCAATGCGCATTTCCTGATAGACACATTTAAACCACCGGCTCTTGAATATTCTTACCTGGACTGGTTTGAGTTACTGAGATACAGACAACAAGATAGGATTAGACATGCAAGAGATTTATGGGGAGAGAGAATGGGAGAAGGTGGGGAGATCCTCAGAATGCAACCATCTGTGCAAGGGGAGTCTGGCAGGAAACATCTGACTGTGGCATGGATCTAGGAGAAGTTTCAGCAACGTCACTGGGGAAGTCTCAAGCTCAAGGCAATCACTGAAGCAGTGACATCTCCCCAGGTGCCTCCTAAGTAGCCCCTCCACGCTCTGCCACCGGCTCAGAGCAGCCCACACAAAGCTTCGCCTTGGTGCAGAGGACACAGGAAGGTGACAGCTGAGCCTTCGTCTCTGCAACAGGACACACGGACCACACATGGTCATACCGGTCATAGTATCAATAGATCTTGTTTCCTCTATTTATCTCCTTATATGTCCATATCCTCATAGTATTTTAAAATTATTATGCAGCCCTAACCGGTTGGGCCCAGTGGGATCGAGCGTCAGCCTGAGGACTGAAGGGTCCCAGGTTCGATTCCGGTCAAGGGCGGGTACCTTGGTTGCGGGCACATCTCCAGTAGGGGATGTGCAAGAGGCAGCTGATCGATGTTTCTCTCTCATTGATGTTTCTAGCTCTCTATCCCAGGAATAAGCATGAAGTGATATTCAGGGTTGATGGCAGAGCTGTGTTTTCGGACTCCTTTTGGCATCGTGTCGGGTACAGTGGAAACAGAAACTTGGGCCTTAGGAGAGGAGCATGTGGGCTCAAGGGTTCTGTGTGGTTATGATATAGTTCTCGCCTTTTCCTGCTGCCTGACAAGTCTTAATGCTCGGCCTGTTCTTTCATTCCAGTGGCACCTGCTTCTTCCGTTTATTTCTTCATTCTTTTGATCCTGCACTGGGGCGGTGGTAGGTGAGCATATGGAGGAACCCTCCTTTGGAGAATTGCAGACAACAGAAACAGCAGGCCTGCTGGTGGGGAGGCAGCGTCTTATTTGTTCAAGTCAACCCACTTCCCCCCAAATGAGCCCCGGGCAGAGGGGCCTCGCAGCCCAGACTGTCAGAAAACACGGCGTGCCTCAGACCTTCGCCGAGATTGGCATTTCGGGCACAAAGGCAGCCTGTGCCTCGGGGATGTCACTGCAGAGTTTGATGGTTCTTAGTAATTAATCAACTGCTTCCAGGAAGGCACCAGGCTGTGTCAGGGAGAGTGGATTAGGAGAGAACTCCACACGAGTGGAGAGGAAAGTAGAATTATTCTCAACAAAGATGATGCCACCCTGCACTATCCTCTCCAGAGGAAGGGTTCCCACGTACACACAGAAAATCAGAGTGTCTCCCATGGCTTTGTGCAAAGTTGGGTCTTCGTTTCCCTCACTGTAAAGTGAAGCAGCTGAAAACGAGATCCTGAAGAACCCTTCCAGGTTTAATATTCTGGGGGCTCCATCCATGTCTTTCCTCTCCTTCAGCTTGATGCCCCTACCTCTCAGACCCACCTGTACTTGGGGTCATTTGAATTCTTTCTCCTGTCACCTGGGACAGTTTTGACAGGTGTATTAGTCAGCTCAGGCTGCCACAACAAAATGCTAGCGATTGGGTGATTTGAATAACAGAAACTTACTTCTCGCACATCCAGATCTTGGGAAGTCCAAGATCAAAGAGCTGGCAATGTAGGTGTTCACCTGAAGCCTCTTTCATCTTCTTACTAAGACACTAGTCATGCTGATTATGCTCTCCTTTAACCTCAGTTACCTCCTAAGTGTCCTCTCTCCAAATACAGTCATGTTGATGGTTAGGGCTTCAACATATACATTTTCCGGGGACACAATTCAACCCATAGCAATTAGGGTTGTGGTAGTTAAGGAACCACCTGAAGCAGTGATTATGGTGTGTTTCCCTCACTCCTCTACCCTGCCTTTTCATGCCTCTTACCGTCAATCTGTTCCATTTCTCTGTCTAAAGTACTTTCTCCAGAGCTTGTCTTTTCGCTAACATGGAAATTCTTATCTTTAAAGAGTCAATTAAAACAAAACTCTGGAATTTTCCCTTAAATCCATCTTCATTTAGTGTCTCTCACATTCTCCCCCCATTTTCCTACATTCATTTGCATATATTTCACAATAACACTTACTCCCTTCTCTCAGGGATAATATGCCATCCATTTCTTTTTCTTCTCTTAAATTATTTATTGAAGTGTAATTACTATGAGGGTTGAGATCATGCTTCGCTCAACATGTATGAAAGAGAATTGTGGTTTTTGTATTTTGGGGATGAATTAGCCAGGTTCTCATGACAAGGCCCAGTGTGAACCAGTTAATGTAAACGAATTAAACTGAACACTATTTTGTGTATGCAAATCATCTCCCCACAATAATTCACCATGACCAGTGCCCGCATTTCTATATCAGGATTTTCAGTTGCTACTGATAATACTAGTTGGGACAAAATATGGTAGTGGACACTAGATTTTGCCCATCAAACAATTTGAACTTTTTTCTTTTTGTGCAAATGTTATTTCTGTTATTTAATATTTATGAATATGTTCAGATTTTTAAAAAAATAAGTCTATACTCATGAAAGAAAATTTAAAAACATTTTTAGAAATAAAAATATGAAATATGTTTTTAAATGATTAGCAAAAGGTTGTGTTTAGAAACCTCTGAGTAACCAAGAATTTCCAAAGATTTAGGGTCCCCTTTCCTTTGCAGTGTTCGATTCTGTTCTTGTTCTCTTACATCCTTGACAAAATTAGCAGAGACTTTTCTATTTTTTAGTTTTGTTAAAGAACTAGATTTAGTTTTAGATTTAGTTGATCGTCATTATTGTTTTTATTTATTTATTTGGTTTTATTATTTCCTTTCTTTCTATATTCTCTGGATTCAGGATTCACTCTGTGGTTACTTATTTATTTTTAATCCTCTCCTGAGGATATGTTTATTGATTTAGAGAAAGAAGGAGGAGACAGAAGAGAGAAACATTGATGTGAGAGAGAAACTTCAATTGGTTGCCTCCCTGACAAGGAGGTTCAAACTCGAACCTTTTTTTATTGTTATTATTATTAAGGTCGTGTTGTTGCAACATTCCAGCAGAGGAGGGCAAAGTATTCAAATTTACCATTCATTCACTACCTCAGATTTCCTGGTGGTTGATATTGGATTTGGGGGAGTTTGGGGGGTAGGGGGAGGAAGGAGAGTAATTTGCACAACAATACAAATTTTACAGGTAGTAAAATTGAGGTTTAGATGGCTTTTAAGAGATATTTGTAAATTCACATAACTATGAAATGATGATGCTATAGTTCAAACAATGTAAAACAGAATGTGCTTAAGGCAAAAAATAAAAATAAAAAAGATAAAGGAAACTAGATGTTATACAATGTTTTAGGGTACGCTATGATAAGAATAAGAGACAAGCTATAAGTCCAGAGACGGAGAAATTGGGAACAGAGCCCAGGAAGTAGGTGGAAATAGAGAGAGAATAGCTTTAAGCAAGGTTATACCTTCTGTGCAAAGCCCCTTGAGGGAAGAAGGTGGGTCCGTATGTGTTAGTACTGCCTCATCACTGTGACACTGAATTCCTAAATCGTGTGTGTTTACCAAAGTTACCGTCACTAGATTGTCTTTATGAGCTGACTTCCACTTCAATCTTGAAATGCCTAGAGGGTAATAATTGGAAAACCAACACAGACAGATATGTTTGTTCAGGTATGTGTGCCTAAATGTGAGGTTAGAGATGGTTCCTTAGCTTATGATCCTAAAACAGGATCTCTGCAAGGTCATTACACCTAAGACTGGGAGCACCTTCCTCAGACCTTTGGTGGTTCTAAATATATCTAGCATATATAGAACAGAGAACAAACCGATTTCTAGATTCCACACATTGTATGTGCACACGCGTGCACGTGCACGCATGCGCGCACACACACGCACACACACACACATCTGTTTCTTGGCCTGGCTCAGGAATTTATTTCCCATATGCTCCATTCTCTGGCTTTCTAATGGTTCATTTTATGATATGATATTGTTTCACACATGAATGAATTGAAAGGCATGAGAAGTAATCTGCCTGCTGTGAATTTATTTGCAAATCCCTTCTCTTTCTCAGTGTCCATGCATTTGAGTCTCCATAACCAAGTGCCAAGAAATATTTTTTTCCTTGGTAGCTTGGTATTTACACTCTGCCTTCACTTCTCCTCTACCCCGCCCTCAAAGAAAACATTTGGACTCAGTTCAGAGTTCTGAAGAACATTTGCATTGTAGATTCCCTCTTCACATTTGCAGTGAGTATAATAAGAGACAACTCATCCCCTAATGCTCCCATTACAGAGCATTTGCATAACATTAATTATAAAGGAATTAATATTGTATATGCTCCACTTATAGACCCAAATATTTTCTTGGAATTGATGTGATGTCATGCAAATGTGCAAAAAAGTCACGAGCGTGTTTTTTCAAAATATAGTCAGCATGATACAAATATTGATTGCATTTTTTATTTGTATTGGCAAAATATTTTTTTTTTCCTTTTTGCTTGTAGATCTTTATGTTTACCCCTCTCAAAAAAATCTAGCCATGGTATTCTGTATAAACAAATAAAACACATGCACTTATACATAGACAAGTCAGAAATGGTCCTTGACCTCAGAGAGCTTAGCGTCTAATATGCAAGAAGGTTATTGCATAGGTGATTGTAGGTAAGAATAGAAGATATACTCTTCAGTCTGTGTTTAACCTAGCCTGTGACAGCATTGAGGACTTCTAGAAAAAATGCCTGAAATATTAAGATCTGATAGATGAGTAGGCTCTTGCTAGCTTCCCTAAAAGGAAGGATGAGCTCTGCAGACCAGGCAACTGTAATTCTCACCTGCTGATGAGCACGCACTACCCACAGGTCACCTCCACCAGAGAGGACCATTTGTCAGAGAAGGGACAGCATTTCAGGGTTCCCCTAACCCAGTGCAATGAAAAGGCTGAAACAAGTTGAGAAGGCAAGCCTACAGTGTAGATTTTCTTCCTTTCTTTCTGTCTTTCTTTCTTTTTCATAAGATACAATGTTAAGAGCAAGTTAGATGTTCTGAGCAGCAGAATGTGTGTGAAAACTACTTTGGACCTTACGAAAGGACATTAAAGAGCACATGAATAAATGGAGGGGACTTGAATTTGCCTGCTGTAGGGAATTACCAACGTGATCAGTGGAACACACAAGCAGGACTTCAGCCTATTTGGAATCTATAGGCACATTTATTAATTTTTAAAAAGCAGGGGGAGAACTTTCATAACCAATGAGAATATTAAAGGATAATCCAACAAATGATCCTATATAATAAAGAGCTACTATGTTAATTAGACTGGACAGCTGAACGACCGTCCGAACGGCCTTTCAGATGAAGCTGGGGCTGCGAGGGCCGAGCCCGTTGCATGAATTTCATGCATCAGGCCTCTAGTATTAAATAATTCTACAACTTAGGGGAAACTTAGAGATCAAGTTATATTATGCATCCACAATGCTTTGGTAAAAAGCTTGTATGTAAAAGGGATAACATCTATAACAAGCACCCATACACATTTGGGAGCAATAATAATAATTGATAATAGTTAGGGTGAAATTTTAAGAAACATATTTGGGGGAAAAGTTAAATACTTAAAAATATCATATTAATAGGAAATTGCAAAAATGACAAAGAAATAATGCCCTCATTTGAAGCACTGTAAAATTTAATAAAAATGTTGTCGATAGCCAAATAGGCAAAGGATATTAATGGTAGAACTTCTAAATGGGTAATACAAATAGTCAATAAACTTGTAAAGTGCACAATAAACTTCACACCAATGCAAATGAAAACAATAATATGCTACTACATGTTTATTTAACTAGTACTTGATGAACTGCTGGAAATTTTATAGACAAGCAGCCTTAGTTATATCTTGCTGGTAGAAGTGTGAGTTGATTCCATCTCATATTAGAGCTTAGTCCTTTGCAGCCCACACAGTTTGCTGTGGGGCACAGGGCTGTCACACCTACAAGGTCTTGTGTTTCTGGACAAGAGAGAATGCAAGTGAACAGGGCAAGTGTGGATCATGGGATGGGGGAGGGGAGAGGGAGGGAGGAGGGGAAGGAGTATACCCACATTTTGTTCCCTGGGATTTTAATCAGGATCTTTTCCAAAATAACCAACCAACTTCCCCAGCTTTCCGGGGCCTATGATGGGTCCACTCCTCACCAATGATCCCTTTCTCAGGTTAGACTGACAGGCCTGTAAGGTCACGTACCTCCCTTGTGCCATGTTCACTTCTATTGCCCATGTGTTTGCTTCCCCTTGCTCGCCCCTCCCCTGCTCCCCGTATCCTGTGTGGGAGGGCAGACTGCTCCCTATGTGGGGGGGAAAGAGGGTTGTGAGCAAACAGGCTCAGTGTTCTTGCCCATTAGGCTCAACAATGTTCCATTCCTTTTGCTTCCTTCTATTAATTTTTAACTGACTAGGGTAACAAATCCACAACTTCCCAGAATGTAAAATCTTTTGAAAATGAAAAAATAGTTTCAGAAGATTTACAAGCAAAGAAAGTGAATAGAAGAGATAGAGAGTAAACAGGTCTGAAAACTCCCCAAATTGTATCCTTTCAAAAATACAAGTTAGCATAATCAGGAAAGTAAAAATCCTATTAACAATTAGGGTATCATTCAAATTGAATTCTTAGAGTTATATAATTAATTTTTTTTTTCAAAAGTAGTTTCTGTATTGAAAGGAATATAATATGCAAATTATTTTAAATGTTATTTCAAGTAGTTAAAAGTTTCAAACACATGAAGGAAGACCCATCATGGTTGTTTTTGTGTGTTTTTTAATTCTGAAAGTTTATTTTTGTGTGTTTTTTAATTCTGAAAGTTTTCAGAAAATCATTTAAAAAAATAAGCTTAAAGTAAATTTCAGAACAATTAGTATCCACATTATTCAAATCTCTTAATAGGTGGAGACCAAAATAGTATTTACATTGTGTTGTATCCCTATGGGCCAAATTCAGAGCATCATTTATTAAAAGGCTAATCCATTTCTCATCCAATTTTTTCAAATCTCTCTCTCCCACACTATTCCCTAGGTCTCTGTTGTGTTTAGCTGGTGACCATTATCAATATGTACATTAGATGCTAGACATTTTTTAATATCAAATTTATTTCTCTCGATAGTCTCTAAGCATTGAGGAAAAAGACTACATTTTATTATTTTTATATCAGTTATAATACCCAGTAACACATAAGTATCATAAGAGATGCATGATAGAGTCAAGAACTATGTAATGTATTTAAGATCATATTTAGGTATCTGTGAGGAAATCTGTTTATGTTACTTAGTTACGTGAACTGAGGGGAGTTAACTTCCCTGAGTTTTGGTGCCCTCGTCTATAAAATGAAAACCCAAGAACTGTACAAGTTGTTCCATGAAACTATAAAGCTGTCTCGTAGACATTCTTTTTGAAGAATAGCCAGGATTTATTGGAAACATACCAATGGTGTATATTTGGTAAGTTACTTCACCTTGTTAAGGCTCAGTTTCCTCATCTGAAAAATGGATATGAAGATAATTACTATCTTGTAGGACAATAATGGATACTGACGAAGGTAATATAACTAACTTGTTAGCAAAGTGTTTCCATCAATGTCCTACCATTTCAACAACTTCACCAGATTCTCCCAGTGACAAATGGCATCCTCGCCTCTTTACCTTCAGTTCGCTTCCTCAATACTTTTGTGCTTTACTTCTCCTGGAAGGAATCAGAAGTCCTGAACTCCAAGTAAAAGAGGACAGATAGAGTCGGCTAGGCCAGGAACACATAGCTACACTGGGTGCAGAATGGAGGGTCAGAGCTGAATACTTGCCCTTCTGTTATTAAATGATAAATACTCATGCAAAGTCATCTTTGCAGACACAGGCAACAAACAATGAAAGGGACATTATAAATCCTTTGAAATGCAGCAAAAAAAGCCTTGGTGAAAATTTTACCAAGTTAAAGTCATTAGCTAAACAGATCCTGACAGCTTCACACTCACACAGACACCTACCAAAGGCTCAATTTGTGAGACACCCTAATAGGTGCCTCTGTATTTCCCTCAAACATCCCATTTTGTTCCAAAGTGTGGATAGTGAGATGTCACTCCCATTCTCTCTACCAGCCACGTGTTTTAGAAAAGCACAGTTGACATTTCCCCTCCACAATGATGGGAAGAGAGATTCTCTGCCATCTCTCACTGTTTGATCCTATAAAAAGGGGGAGCATTGTTGAGGGAAATAAGTCAATTGATCCCTTTAAGCTTTCAGAATGAATGGAGACTTCCTTAGGTTTTGGCATTTTCTCTCAACTGCTAAAACAGCTCATGGTTATGTTACCCCAACTGAAAAATTATGGATTATACCACATAATTTATATCACTTAAGAGAAAGGTGACCTGATGGAAATAGATTTTAATGAGCATATAACACATGCTGGGCATTTAATTCATATATAGTGGTCTTGTACTGTTCACGAAGATGCAGTGCCATAGGAAATATTGACCTTATTTTGTAATCAAAGAAACTAAGGTCAGAAGGTTGAAAATAAATAAAAATAAGTATCTCTCGTAGAACAATACATGTATGAGAGGATTCCGAGAGAGATATAGAATGAGAAATGAATTCCATTTGTTTATTTTTTTATCAGGGAAAAATATTACTATCACTAATAGAATATGTTATATCCATATTTCAAATTTATTTTGAAACTTATATTTTTAGATTTATTTCATTCTTATGTGAACTGAAAAATAGAACTTTTAAATATAATGTTTCTATTGAATTACTTCAATTCACCACCACCCCTGAAGCTCATCTCAAATTTTACAGAGCAATTGGCTTTAAAAATGTCACAAATATATCAAGCTCTTAAGTATTTTCATAACCCTTAATACTTAATCTTACTTCTGGAAATAAATTCTGAGAAGTTAACAACAAAAAAGTTAAAATATCCACATGAATATCCATAATGTATAAAGCCTTATTTAAAATACTGAACCCTTTGGAAATGGCACTTCTAATTGAAAGGAGAGAGATAAATTATGGTCTGATTTACATGAATAAATACTATGCAGTAATTAATCTTTGCAAATATTGTAATTTCATGAAAGCATGTTTGCTTTCTATTATGTGAAAAGATAATATACTTTATGTATACAATACTTAAAATATTGTATGTATAAAGTATATTGATCTTAAAATTATATACAGGTTAAAATATAAAGGAAATATACTGAAAAGGTTAATTTTTATTGGTGACTGTATTTAATATTATGGGTGCACTTTTTCTTTCATTTCTCTATTTTCTATATCCCAAATATTTTCTCATGAGTACATATAAATTTTTAAAGTGAATAAAAATAAATCTCATTAAAATTATTTTAAAAATAAGCCTTAGCATTTGGAAGGCTTTTTTAAAAAAAAATTTTTTTGTGTGTGGGATTTATTGTTTTAGTAAAACCTAGAATAAGCTAATCACCACCACAATCCCCCAAAATGTTGAAAGATGTCATCTGAATAGGATGGATCACCCCTCCACAAAACTAGATCACATT
>NW_006282381.1:2338546-2339374 GCF_000327345.1 Myotis davidii
ACCTGCCCCTGCTCCATTTATTTTAGAAACCTCACCTTTCAACCATCTACAATACGGCCATCATTCATATCAAACTTAATTAGAAAACAGGTTGGAAGTTGGAGGAATTCCTAATTTAAATCAATTAAAGGGGAAGTTGTCAGTTTCGCTTTGGGTTGGCTTATCTCTACTCTCAGGGCAAAACGGAAGAGGCCTGTCTCCCCCAATCTCCTTGTCTTTCTCCAGGATGATGTCATCGTGTGTTCCGTGTGTAAATCTAGGGACTCGGGGTGACAATTAACATCTGAGACTCCTGCCACAGCAAGGAGAAGGGGCCCCGGTGACAAATGAGCGAAGGCCTCCCAGGATTCCATGCTGCATAGTCTTTGATGGGCACTTTTGTTCGCAAATGACATCTCTCTAGCAGGTGGGGCGCGGGGACTCTGTTCCCCGGCCCTATTTTCGTTCTGTGTTGAGAGCGCTTCCTTCTTCCCTCACCCATGCCCTAAATCCTATTGTGTCACAGTTAATTTAGTTATCAAATGGAAACAGCATGTCAGGCAGTGACTATTTAAGGAGCACATTCCTTTCACTGAGGGGATCATTATAGGTCCTTTGCCTCCCCATTGCTAAAATAAGACTCCTTGCCTTATCTTGTGTCTACCCATATCCCCGCTGGTTTAACACGCGTGCTCCTTCTCCCCCCAAGTTATATAGAACTACTTTCTGTGTAGTCATTTCGTTTCATGCATTCTAAAATCATCATTATCTGCCAAGCAAAGGGGACAAGATATATTCTATATAGTGAACATTTTTTGCCTGAAAATTGGGGCACATGATCATATATAT
>NW_006282381.1:2339588-2354368 GCF_000327345.1 Myotis davidii
GTATCAAGTTTTAACTATCTTTAGTATCCCAGGATATAGGTTATATCAATTTATGATTTAGAATCAGTAAAAGAATAAATACAAAATAACTGCTGTCTTGTATTACTTTTGAGCACAAAAGCAGTTGAAAATTTCAAAGTGATAGAATTTCTGAAATACTTTAATAACTTGAGAAAGTGATTCAGGGGACTTGAAACTAGACATACCTTGGAATTTCAGAATACACAGAGCAGATACATTTTCACACTAGAGACTAGGAAATCTAGACTATTTCATGGCTGTGCATTTAGACTATTTAATGGGAAACCTAGACTAGACGTTAGGTGGCTTTATGCAGAGTTTTTAGATCTGTAGTCAAAGTAGAGGTAAAAGTCAAGACAATTACCCAAGAAATTAGGATGAGTAGATTTTTTCTCTTCACTTAGTTTTTATGTGTAGCTTTATCGCCTACCAGATTGTAAACTCCCCTTTTTCAAAAGCTTTTTAAAAAACATATTTTTATTGATTTCAGAGAGGAGGGAGATGGGAAAGAGATATAAGTATCAATGATGAGAGAGAATCATTGATCAGCTGCCTCCTTCACCCCCCCTACTGGGGATCAAGCTGCCAGGGCGTGTGTCCTGATCTGGAATCGAACCTTGACCTCCTGGTTCATAGGTTGATGGATGCTCAACTACTGAGCTACACTGGCTGGGTTATAAACCCCTTAAAGTCAGAAATTCCACTCTTGTTTGAGTTTCCACAGTAGCTTCTCCTGGATTGTGTGTTAGTAGACACTCATTTGGTTGATTGTTGTCCACTATACAATGCGCAGGTTCCGGAGATTGCGGTTCATGTGATTTTAGGCCATTTCTTCTGGCACCTCAGTCCCAGTTCTCTTCTGAAGGGCTGGTGCAATAAAGAAGAGCCCAGGGCAGGAAGGGGGGCAGTTAAAACAAGAGGTGTGTAAGTCATACCTTAGCTGTTTTAACCTTACTATGCTTTGAAATCATCTATGAGACTTTTAAAATGAAGATTTCTAGGCTCACCCCCAGATATTTGGGTTCAATATTCTTGGAGTAGAGCCTAGAAATACATATTCTATTTATTTATTTATTTATTTATTTATTTATATTAATTGATAAAATAAATTGATAATGCTATATTATATTAGTTTCAGGTATACAACATAATGATTTGATATTTGTACATATTGCAAAATGATCACCCCATTAAATTGAGTATATGTGTGTGTACATACATATATACATATATGTGAGTATATGTGTATATATATATATATGTATATATAATGTGTGTATAATATATATTAGGAAGAAGGCATTTTATTGAAATTTTGCTGAATATTTAGCTACAGAAAGCTGGGAGGGCTGAGAGGAACAGGAATCCCTGGGAGAGCCTGGTAATGACCAGATGGAGAGAGGGCCCCTGGGTGCTCTCTGACATGAGGAGTGGGATGGAGGAGCGAAAGAGAGAGGGAGGAGCTCACAACCCAGATGTCATAAGGGAGCAGCCACCGGGGATCAGCGGTCACAGAGCTTGGCAGTCACTGAGTCAGGAGCTGTACCATGTCCTTTACCACCATGGTGCCCATCACCGTCCTCTCACTGTTGACTGTCAGCTGGGCAACTCCAGTGTGCCGGGCATCCAGAGTCAGCAGGGCCAGGCTTCCCCTGCTTGGTGTCCTCCCTGCAAACCTGTCCTCATCTCTCACAAGGGACAGGACCCAGGTTGGCAGTGGCAGTCACTCCCTGCACCACCGTGTGGTCACTCAGACAGGTGTCCGTGATCTCGTTCATGCCATTTAGCTGTCCCTGTCCCTTTAACTCATTCTCATGAGCATGGGGCCATCAGCTCCCCAATGGGTTGCTAAATGGACACATAGAACTGCCAAGTTGGGGTGCACAGCTGGAACAAGGCTGCATAGATTGAGTCACAGAAAGTAATGCTCATTACAGCAGTGGTGATTCTCCTCGTGTTACCAGGAACCTTCCTGGTGGGCTCGGGCTGCCTGTCGCTGTGTCCAATAAGGAAGGCAGGATTGAATCATATACAGCATTTAATGAGAAGGCCAGCCCACCAAGAAGACAGGGTGCTTACAACCATTCAAATCCTGTCTACAGCAAGGTGCAGGGGACAGGATTACAAAGGGGAAGAGGCTAGGGAGAGACTGGGAATGGATATAGCTGCGTGCAGCCATGGAGGTCCGCTATTGTCCTTAGTCGTAAGGCGATGCGATGATGTTTTGACTTCTGGTGGGTCGGTCTGACCATGCTTATCGATTCTGCTTGCTGGGTTCACAGCTGAGCCACCTCCTCAATTGCTTTGCACAGGCCTTGAAAAGGAAACTGAAGAAAAACTGAATCCCCTATTCACATAAGTATATGTGTTCTAAGATTTCTAATAATATGATTATTTTTTCAGATTAATTCAGGTTGTAAGTATACATGTTCTAAGATTTCTAATATGATTATTTTTTCAGATTAATTCAGGTGCTCTATCTATCAGATTATAAGTCCCCCTATCACTGGTGCCAGCGAATCCATTTCAGGGAATTCCCGGATGCTGATGCCACATGCCGGCCCTTGATGAGGAGATCGGAGTTGTTGGAAAAGTGGATGTGCACAGCACCATGTGAGGGTCCGTGGAGAAAGATAGGTGGCTGAAGATGGAGTTCACAGCCAGCGCCTCACCAGCTGTGGGTACAGGAGCCCCTGCCTGCTGATACCAACACTGGACTCAGCAGGAGGGCACCAGGGGAGAGTCCAAGTGTCGGGCCATGTAGATCAGCAGCCAGACCGGTCGATGCAACCAGGGGAGAGACACGGGTGGCCACGGAGAGGGGCGAAGTCCTCTCCATCAAGCAGGGAGATCTCCTTGACTACAGGCGACTTTTGCTGCTGGGAGTTTGATTTTACCCTCCAGGAGGCCGTTTCCACCTCTTCCCCTCCTACTCTAGTAAGCTACCCCTGGAATCGCCACCCGCATCCAAGATCAGGCCTGCTCCTCGTGCCTCTGGCACGTTCTCCCTCTCTCTCTTCCCCTTCTCGCCTGCCTCCCCACTCTGTTCACTCCCACTGCTCCTCCCTTTCTCCTCATCCTCACCCTGGGTTTCTCTTCCTCTTCCTCTTCTTACAATTTGAGCTTTAGCCCACTCACTTACCTCCATGTTGCACACAGAGAGACATGTAGCCTCCTCTGCCCCGTCTGGGAGCTCCTGGGAGCCCGTGGCCTTGGCATTGAGCAGGTGGGACAGTGAGTGCCGCTGGAAGCCGTCCCGGTCTTTGAAGGATGACTTCAAGGCTGGGGCCGGTTTGGATGCCAAAAAGGAGAGGTTCTTGGCCCCGGCGGTGGCTCAGGGCCCCACCCAGCTCAGGAGGGATGATGCGCCGGGTGAAGCACGCTCCATGATGGGTATCGCCGTACTGGTCAGACTCGGCCAGACTCAGCACACGCTGGGTCACCAGCATGGTCTGCTTACACTTGGTGAGGTTGAGCGTAGCTGCCGGGTGAAGTGTGCTCCATGATGGGTATCACCGTACTGGTCAGACCCGGCCAGACTCAGCACATGCTGGGTCAACAGTGTGGTCTGCTTACACTTGGTGAGGTTGAGCGTGGCTGCTGGGTGGATGCCCTCCTCTACTGTGAGGGGCTTTGCCATTTTCCTTGGGTCATCAGGTGCAATCCTGGAGACATGCTTGCTGTACTCACTACTGAGCCACAGGGTGCTGGCTTGGGCCACGGGCACCTGGATGCTGTCTGTGAGCTTTGCCAAATGTTTGATGATCGCTCTGTGCCAGCGCATATACAGTAGCTTCTTGCTGAACACAGAAGCCGCAACCCCGACCTCATTACAGGAGGACAGTAGCTTTACCAAGCCATTAAGGCAGGTGTCACAGACTAAGCCCATGTTAGTAGCACAGCATCCAGTGGCCTGGACTTTGCCCCAAAGTCCTTGTCCACGCTGCCAATGTAAGTCTGGAGTCCCCACAGGGGACATGGGTTCCCTCGCCAGCTTGGCCAGCTCTTCTGGCTTCAGGGTCTTGATCTGAGTAACGTTGGTGGACCTGATGTAGAAGCTCTTTAGCTTGGGCTCAAACATACCCTGGTTCTGGAGCACCATGTACTGTCCCACACTGCTGAGAGGGTTGGTCAGGAGTACCTGGGCCCTCAGCTGGGGCCATGGGCAGCAATGGAGGGTAGGGAGGTGGTCCAAATAGGAGGGAGGAGAGTAACAGCAGGGGGAGGGCACTAGTGGGAGGAGGTGGGACTGGGGTCAGGAAGCAGGGGGCCAGGGTAGGAAGGGTGGAGGGGATATGATTCATCCAGTTTCCTGGAGAAGACTTTTTATTTCAGATAGAGATAGAAGGGAGAAAGAGAGAGAGATGAGAGCAAAATACTCCATTTTTAACATTTTTTCAAATGTTTCATTGATTGTTTTCAAATTAAATTAGTTGGGGTGACATTGGTTAATAAAATTAGCAGTTTGCAGTGTAACCATTTGCATTTACGGAAAAATAGCAGCTCCCACCTTGGAGGAAGCTTCTTGAATCAAAAGTCACTGGCAGCTGAACCCTGTTTGGCTCAGTGGATAGAGCCTCGGCCTGCGGACTGAAAGGTCCCAGGTTCGATTCTGGTCAAGGGCATGTACTTGGGTTGCGGGCACACCCCCAGTAGGAGATGTGCAGGAGGCAGCTGATTGATGTTTCTCTCTCATCGATGTTTCTAACTCTCTATCTCTCTCCCTTCCTCTCTGTAAAAAATCAATAAAAAAATAAAAAAAGTCACTGGCAGTCAGTAGAACAACGGGCAGGGCTGGACTGGAAGAAGCTGAGGGAGCAGGAGGGTCCCCGGTCCCGGGAATCTTCCCCAGCACTGCCCAGGGGACACAGAGACAGCCCGTCCATTAAAGCCCAGCCTTTCTCAACGTGGCAAGAACAAACCACTTTGATCAAGTGAACCAGAAAAACAGATGGGAAGGGCCTGTGCCGGCACCACCTTTAACCAATCCCTACAATTAGATTTCAGACCCCAAGGACACTCTGTTCTCCCAGCAGAACCTACAGAAGTCAGTTCCGTATGATTTTTATAACTGTGGAAATCATTCTTTTCAGTCTCTTTAGACTTCACAAGACTGTAAATAGTTTCAAGAAGAGTTGATGAAGCCTTGAGGCCAGTAAGAGGAGGCCCCCGTTTGCAGTGTAATATGGTGGTTAGGCAGCAAATTGCCTACTTAAGACCTGCCTGTGGGGTCGATCCCAGGATGGACGGAGCCTGCACACGTGGCAGGAGGGCCTCCTCCAAACCAGAGCCTGGAGACGAGATGCTGCCCACCTGCTGGAGAAGTCGGGTCAGCAGGCCCCGGATGTGTGTTACATTAGCTGCCTGCGCCTCGGGCCCATGCTGCTGCCTAAGATCAGCAGATGAGCCTGTGCATGCAAAGTCTGCACACCTTAGGCCTGCTTTCTCTGCACCCAGCCCTGGGGCAGGTAAGTCTGCACGTCAGGCCCTGAGGAGCCATTTCTTAGTTCTCCAGCTTTGCAGGTCTCGTCCATGGGAGCCCTGTAGGTTTCCAAACCTAGATGTTCTAGGGCAGTGATGGCGAACCTTTTGAGCTCGGCGTGTCAGCATTTTGAAAAACCCTAACTTAACTCTGGGGCCGTGTCACATATAGAAATTTTTTGATCTTTGCAACCATAGTAAAACAGAGACTTATATTTTTGATATTTATTTTATGTATTTAAATGCCATTTAACAAAGAAAAATCAACCAAAAAAATGAGTTCGCGTGTCACCTCTTAACACGCGTGTCATAGGTTCGCCATCACTGTTCTAGGGGCTCGTCTTCCAGATGCAGGTCTTAAAAGTTGGGGAACCCGGCATGGGGTTCAGATTCTTGGCTCCTCAGAGAGAAACTTAGCATTTTCACTTTCCTCCAAACTGACTGTGTGGCTGCCCGGGAATAGGGTGGGGACAGTGGGCCATCTCTCGTTCTGGGATGTAGGTGTTGCTCAGCTATTAGGCTTTTTCCTGGGCGCTTGCTCCATGTGCAGTTGCAGACTCTGTGTGTGCCTGGGAGGAGGTGAGTCCATCTTCTCTCCTGGTGCCGTCTTGAAACCAGGATAGTTCTGGAGGTTGGAAGTCTGAGATCAGGTGCCAGCAGGTCGGCCCCACGCAGGTTAGGCAAGCATCACCTGTTTGTGTTTTTCTAATTAAATTTATTGGGATGACATTGGTTAATAAGATTATATAGGTTTCAAGTGTACATTTCTATGATACCTCGTCTGTATATTGCATTGTGAGTTTATCACCAAAGTGATGTCTCCTTCCATTACCATTCATTCTCCCTTTACCCTCTTCTACCACCCCAACCCCTTTCCCTGTGGTAATCACCATACTGTAGTCCAAGCATGTCAAACTCAAAGGCTAACACAGGCCAAATAAACAAGGCATGCGGCCTGTGGACCGTGAGTTTGACAGGCTTGCTGTAGTCTGTCTATGAGTTTTTTGTTTCTTTGTCTGTTTTCTTTTTTTACTTAATCCCTTCACCTTTTTCACCCAGCCTCCCCACACCCCACAGCTACCAATCTGTTCTCTGTATTTATTAGTCTGTTTCTATTTTGTTTGTTAGTTTGTTTTGTTCATTAGATTCCACAGATAATTGAAGTCAGATGGTATTTGTCTTTACATTTACACAGTGGACTATTACTCAGCCCGCCCTTGCCTCCTGCCCCAGGCCTTCACCACCCTATTGTCTGTGTCCCTGGGTGATGCATATATGCATACAAGCTCTTTGGTGGATCTCTTCCCACCCACCAACCTTCTCCCGCCTTCCCTCTGAGATTCCACAGTCTGTTCCATGCTTCTATGTCTCTTGGTCTATTTTGTTCATCAGTTTATTTTGTTTATTAGATTCCACATATGAGTGAGATCATGTGGTATTTGTTTTTCTCTGACTGGTTTACGTAGCTTAGATAATACTCTTCAGGTTCCTTTTAATCCAGGTCTTCATAATCTGGTTATAGTGACCGAAGAGATATGCATGACACCTGGGGCAAATATGTGTAACACAGTGCAATAGAGGTGAGCCCCCCAGGAGGCCAGACAAGCTAGAACAAGCGTGTGTTGGATAGGCGGGATTGGAAACTGACGTGCTCCTTAAAGAAATGTCCAGAGCAACCTGGCCAGTGGTTGAGCATCACCTAAGAACCAAGAGGTCAAGGTTCAATTCCTGGTCAGAGCACATGCCCAGGATGTGGATTTGGTCCCCAGTGCGGGGAGTGCGGGAGGCAGCCGATCAGTGATTCTCTCTCATCATTGATGTTTCTCTCTCTCTCTTCCTTTCTGAAATCAATAAAAATATTTTTTTTAAAAAGAGAATTTCATCTATAGAAATTTCCTAGGAACATTTTTGGAAAGTCCCCCCCACCCCCCGCACTTTTTTTTTCTTGTCTCACCTGAAAAGCTCTGGGGTAACTCTTGTCTAAAGTATAACATCTCTGAATGACCCAGAATTATGTAAAAATGTATGGATAAATGAATGTATGTGATAAATGCC
Organism: Myotis davidii; assembly: GCF_000327345.1. Taxonomy (NCBI): domain Eukaryota; kingdom Metazoa; phylum Chordata; class Mammalia; order Chiroptera; family Vespertilionidae; genus Myotis; species Myotis davidii. The sequence goes on from NW_006282381.1 coordinate 2,347,146, forward strand.
CTTATTAGTAAATCATTAGGAAATATAAAACCTTGACATGGATAATCCTCATACATACATATTTACATATATAGCACATCATGATAGTTATGACTCTTCATCATGGGTGCTCTTTATTGACTGAGATTTACGTGGGAAATGGCAGTCGGCGCCAGAGGAGCAGGATATCAGCATTATGATCGCCGCAGTGTGACAGAGGGCAGGGAAATGCTGAGTGCGGCTTTCGGTGTAAAGCAGTAGGTCTAAGCTTTGGCTGCACATTAGAATTGCCTGGGGAGTTTTCACCGTGATATAGTGCAGCCCCACCCTGGTGGATTCTCATTTAATGGTCTGAGATGGGGCTCAATATTAGTTTTAAAAGCTCCCCAGTTGATTCTAATGTGCTCATAGAGTTGAAAATCACTCAGTTTGACAGAACACATAGTCGAGGGTGACAAAAGTATCTGGTTGAGCAGACTTGCACAGCTATTCATTGATAAACTTTTGAAACTTGAAGAATATTTGGATCAGTTATAAAATCAGGCATAAGCGTTGCTAATACGGTTTCTAAAACCTGAAAGCAACCAGCAGTAGAGCACCGTTGGCCAGCACAGTGTGTCACAAAGTATGGTGCCGCCCTCGTGTTACCCTCTGCAATCCGTGTGTCAAGTACGTCTCCCACCAGGTCTGCCCTAGTCTTCGCGGGTCCTCTGTCTCCTCCCTCCCCCTTGCATTGTTTCTATGGATCTCACCCAGTTTTCTTATTATCTGAAGGTAAATTTCAAAGTTATGTCTAATAGCTATCTGTAAATAAATCCCGGAGTCTGTATTTATTTAAACCTCTATCAAAAGTCATTCTAAATTATTTTAATATTACTAATATTTATTGTTCATCTTAATGCCTAGATTACACTGTAGCAATTTTGAAGATTTATTTTAAGAAAAATAACTCATATTTAATTCAGGCAATAAAATGGTATTAGAATTTCTTCAAGGTGGGACAGGGATGGTCCGCATATGAAGCCTGGCTGGAACGAGTTTGTGTTTTGATTGTAGGACAGACATAGGCACATACTTGGCATTCAGTAAATTGGATAAAAGGAAGGAAAGAGATTTCTTTTACTATTATTTTCCTACTGAGATAGTTTATTTTCTTTCTTCCAAAGCAGGCCTATCTAAAGCTTAGTCTATGTCCCTATATAATAAGTAAGTCTCCACTACTCAAAGCATTTGTTGTATTTTACCGAAATGAGCACTTATACAGTATACGCAATATCAGATATGAAGAAAAAAAGACTAAAAAGGCTTTTAAATCTTATTTGATAAGAGATTAATAGTTAATTTTATTTATTTTTTAATATATTTTATTGATTTTTTACAGAGAGGAAGGGAGAGAGAGATAGTTAGAAACATCGATGGGGGAGAAACATCGATCAGCCGCCTCCTGCACATCTCCTACTGGGGATGTGCCCGCAACCGAGGTACATGCCCTTGACCGGAATCGAACCTGGGACCTTTCAGTCCGCAGGCCGACGCTCTATCCACTGAGCCAAACCGGTTTCGGCAATTTTATTTTTTGAGAATTATAGATATGATGTCTGTCATATATGAGGAAGTGAGAGGGAGCACACCAGGTGCTTTCAACATAAGCAGTTATATTTCTGGATTCAAAAAACACAAATAGATCAACTTCAGTGGTAACATGGAACGCATAGCTGCATTTTAAAAATTCAAAGTTAATGAACTTGTCTGTTTTTTTCAAAATCATGCGCTGTTTTTCTTTGGATTTAAAAACAGCAGCATGCATATCATTAAAACAGAATTTTCAGGAAGATTAAAAAAAGATTAAGATGAGAAATGTGTAAGCAGATAAAAAAAATCAAATTGTGCCTCTAAATCAATAAAAGCAATAACAAGAAAAAATTCAAATATGGATAAATGCAGTTTTGTTTCATGCCTTCAATCAAGTATGCTGTCTGTATAGTTTAATAAGCCTTTCATTTTATTGGCGCTGGATTACCAATTTACAACAGAAAGCTCGATTTAGATTGGGTCTACAGAATACCATCCACGTGTATGATTGAAGAAAAAGGCTACCTGCCCAGCCAGTGTGGCTCAATGGTTGAATGTCGATTTATGATCCAGGGGGTCACAGTTCGATTCCCGGTCAGGGCACATGCCCAGGTTGCAGGCTCAATCCCCAGTAACGGGTGTGCAGGAGGCAGTTGAGCAATGATTTTCTCTCATCTCCCTCTCCCTTCCTCTCTCTGAAATTAATAAAAACATATTTTTTAAAGAGTCTACTGAATCAAATCAGGAAAGTATAAAGTATGGGGGCACAATAAAGGAAGAGCTTTCTTTTCTCCCTTAATTATACCCTTTAACTTATAACTTAAGTAATATTATTTGACTTCATTTCTAGCATAAGACCTTCAGAACATATACTTTATTCCCCCTCCTCCCACTGGCCTTTGTAATCTAAATATACTATAAGCCTCACAACACCTTGTTATTACTTTTTACTATATATATTTAATTTTATGGAGATTTTAAAACAGAGGAAATCTTATATAATAAAAGGGTAATATGCAAATCGACGGAACAGCGGAACAACCCATCACTATATCGTGCACTGACCACCATGGGGGAGACACTCAACACAGGAGCTGCCCCATGGTGGTCGAGTGGGAGCGCCGCTCTGCCACAAGCTGGCTAGTACAGTGGCAGTGGAGGGAGTCTGCAGGCTTCCACATCTGCAGCAGCACTACGGATGTTCCACTGCAACTTAGTCAGACACCCCCCAAGGGCTAAGGGCATAGTCCAGGCTGAGGGGATCACTCCCCCCACCCCCATGCACAAATGTCGTGCACCAGGCCTCTAGTATGTTATAATTAGCCACATTTTTATAATTTGCTCTCACTTAATTGTTCAATGTATAGATACATTCATCTACTGTGCTTTTCCTTCTACATGGAAAACTTGTTTTGCATTTTTTTCATAGCACAGGTCTGCTGGTGATGCATTCTTTAAGCATTTAAAAGTCCAAGGAAGTGTTTATTTCATTGTTATTTTTGGAGGCTTCTTATGCTATGTTGTAAATTCTAGATTGACAGTGTTTTCTTTTGGTAGAGTTGTTACTCCATCCTCTTCTGGCTTACATTGCTTCTGCTGAGAAATATCTTTTTCTTATCTTCGTGCTTTGGTTCCAAACATACCATCTTTCTCTAGCTGCTCTTAAGACTTTTTCTTTATCACATTTTGAAAGCACTTTAAGATGTGTTTTTATATTGTTTTCTTCATGTTTCCTATATTTTTGATTTACTGAGCTTCTTGGATCCAGGGGTGATAATTTTCATCAAATGGAAAAAAAAAATGGAATTAGATAAAATGCAGCCATTACTTTCTCAATTATTTTTCTTTTATCTATTCCCCTCCATGGATTATTATTATTTGATACCAATTACACATATGGTAGTCCCCTTGAAGTTGTTCCACAGCTCATTGATGATATATTCATTTTTCTCCCCAGCCTTTTGGCTCTTTGTATTCAACTTGAGATAAATTCTGTTGCTATGTCTTCAGGTTCACCAGTGTTGTTGTTGTTTTCTGAAGTATCTGCTCTGTGGTTAATGCAAACCAGTGTTTTTCTCATGTCAGACATTATAGTTTTCACATCTAGAAGTTTAGTTTAAAAAACATATATTATTTATGTTTCTACTTAACATAATATTTTCTCTTCTTGAACATATAGAGATATAATCATAACAGTGTTAATGTCCTGTTTAGTAATTCCATTATCTGGATGTTTCTTGATCTGTTTCTATTGGCTGATTTTTCTTTTCTTTATGGGTCATACTTTCCTGATTCTTTGCTTACCTGATAGTTTTTGATGGAACATCATACATTGTGACTTTTAACTTTCTTGTTGCTGGGTAATCTTGTATATATAAATTTTCTGGTTTTGTTGTTGTTGTCAAAAAAATATATCCACACCCAAGGATATTTTTCCATTGATTTTTAGAGAGAGTGAAAGAGAGCAGGAAACACACACAGAGAGAAACATCAATGTGAGAGAGACACATTGATTGGTTGGGTTTGGCATGAGCCCAACTAGGGCGGAGGATTGAGCCTGCAACCTGCAACTGAAGTACATGCCCTTGACTGAAATCAAACCCAGGACCCTTCAGTCCTCAGGCCGACGCTCTAACCACTGAACCAAACCGGTTAGGGCTATATTCTTGAGCTTTGTTCTGGACCACAGTCACTTGGAAAGACAGGAATCCTTTTTTTTAAAATATATTTTATTGATTTTTTACAGAGAGGAAGGGAGAGAGATAGAGAGTTAGAAACATCGATGAGAGAGAGACATCGATCAGCTGCCTCCTGCACATCTCCCACTGGGGATGTGCCCGCAACCCAGGTACATGCCCTTGACTGGAATCGAACCTGGGACCTTTCAGTCTGCAGGCCGACGCTCTATCCACTGAGCCAAACCGGTTTCGGCGACAGGAATCTTTTTGAGGTTGCCTCTAAGCTATGTGAAGTAGTATTAGATTAAAGTAATCTGCATATAATTTTGTCCTAAGATCCTACTGAGTTGTCTAAGTACTCTATCTGATTTCCTGTGAATTGTGGTATTTTTCCTTTCTGGTTGCATGATTCTTTCCCTGCCCTCGAGAAGTTTCTCTTACGCATGTTTTCAGTAATGAGTTGAATATTTGAGGAAATGCTCTGCAATCTCCAATGATTTTTTCCTGTGCAGATCATGTCTCTCCAGTATTTTGACTTGCAAACCTTTCCCATCTTGATCTCTTCCTTTTTTCTTTTTTAAAAATATTCTTAAATTTATTCCAGAGAGGAAGGGAGAGGGAGAGAGAAACCTAAACATCAATGATGAGAATCATCGATTGGCCGCCTCCTGCACGCCCCACATGGAGGATCAAGTTCACAACCCAGGCATGTGCCCCAACCAGAAATTGAACCATGACCTCCTGGTTCACACTCAACCACTTAGCCACACCAGCTGGGCTTGATCTCTTCCTTTTAAAAACCTTCTGTTCAACTCATGAATGAGAAGGGAACTTCCCTCCTCCTTTTAAAAACCTTCTTTCTGTTCAACTCATGAATGAGAAGGGAACTTCCACCTAGAGTTATAAGGATAACCAAATACATGTGACCCAACACTGGCAAAATGAGATTGACCATAGTCACGTATTATTCCTATAGTGGAATATAGAAACTCATGGTTTTCAAAATGAAGAGGCAGTAAGTTGATTATGAGTAAGTCATTTAAACTCTTTCAATATCAGTGCCCCATCTAATTTTTTTTAATGTGGGGATAACATCCACATCAACGATTTATTGCAAACACATGTTATAAAGTAAACATAGACACTTTATTCAAAGTTTGGCATGCAATAAGTGCTCAATAAATACCATTTCCCCTCAAGTATTTGGATTAATTTTTAATTTAAATTTTTATTTTTGTTAATCCTCACCTAAGGATATTTTTCCATTGATTTCTTTTAGGGAGAATGGAAGAGGGAGGGAAAGACAGAGAGAAATATCAATGTGAGAGAAACACATCAATTGGCTGCCTCCTGCATGAGCTCTGACCAGGGCCCGGGCTGGGGAGGAGCCTGCAACCAAGGCACTTGCCCTTGAGTGGAATCGAACCCAGGACACTTTCGTCCGCAAGCCAACTCTCTATCCATCGAGCCAAACTGGCTAGGGCTTGATTAATTCTTAAGGTGTTTTCTTTCTCAAAGTTACTGGTCTCCTTTTGTACAAACTAAAGTTATTTTACCAACTAGCTGGTTTCGATTTTGCTTTTTGTCATTTTCCTTTCCCATTTCCTCACTCTGGGAGGCCATAAACCATGCTGTGTCCATAAGTAAATAAAAATGTCCTCAGCCTCCCCAACGGAGAATATATTTTGGCAAACACACTGCACTTACACGGAGTGTCAGCATTTCAAAGCCTCCCCAAGGAGTCCAGCAAACATATCTAAAGAAAGGTAAGGTGTGATTATGAGTCCTTTTCAAGGCAGCAAGACCATGCTTCAGAAAGAAAGCCAGGCTGTGTAAAGAGTCACTTGCTTATCCTACAAGACCTTTAGCAGCAGAAAAAAGAAAAAAAAACAGACAAAGAGTAAGGTATTCTTAAGTCAAAAAAAGATGCGTTCACTTGAAGGCTGTGAATCATTTGTAAAACTTTGCTGTGGAAGTCAATTGTTGACAATTATGTATTGAGCAAATTAAATCTTTTTCAATATATTGTATTTTAATGTTTGGAAAGAAAGATGCTGTGAGCTATATGGATAAGGAATGGTTAGCGTAACATTCCAACTTTTCTGTTACTAGTTCTGTAACCTGGAGCCAATTAACTAAAGCTCTGAATGTCCATTTCCATCCCTATTAATTATGGACGTTCTATGGGCTTTTCCTGAGGGTTAAATAAACCAACAAGTAGAGGATCAATCATGGTCCGTAACTCATAAAAGGCCTCAATGAATGATTGCTCTGCTGTTGCTACTACTGAGACTAGTAAACCATTAATGATTACTACATTTATCATTAAATGTTTGTTTTCAAACAAGGACATTTTTAGATTCTTTCAGTGCTTGCCAAAAGCAGAGCTTCTAAAATCAAAACAAGAAACAGAGAGAAATAAAATATTATAGGAATGGTGGTGGGAACTCAAGAAAGGAAATCTACCATGCATTGAAAATACTAGTATAAATTATTGCTCATATAAAGAGGAAGAAAACACAGGGAATAAAACAGCATTCTACCATTGTAACACCTTTCCCCCTTGGGTATCCATTCCTTCATTCATTCATTCAGCAGATACTTGTTAAATACACATTTCTAGGCATTTGTGGAGAAAGATGTTAAAACAGACACAAATGTCATCCCTTATGGAGATTAAATTTTAATAGGGGGAGATAGAGAATAATATCATACATGTCTTAGCCTATATTTTCATATCCTATCTTATTCTGTCCCCGGAGGGGACAAACATACACTATGGAGAAAAATAAGACTGAGGAGGAATAAGGAGTGTCTGAGTAGAAGAGGTTGCAATTTTACATAAGTTGGTAAGGGAGATGCTCAATGAGGAAGTAACAACAAAGACTTGAAGAGGATGGAATTTTGATCTTACCGGCTCACTGAGCAGAGGGTATTCATGGCAGAGGAAACCAGGAATGCAGAGCCCTGAGGCAGGAGCATCTCTCAGAAGCT